>NC_072734.1:110471388-110810788 GCF_026930045.1 Uloborus diversus | reverse complement strand
CTCATATTCAATAAGACGAATGGTTCATTTCTTGTTCAACAAGAAGAAAGGGTTATATCGTCTCCAAAAAAACGAACGGGTGATTTCATATTCAACAAGAAGAAAGATTGATATCATATTCAATAAGACGAAAAGATGATTTCATATTCAATAAGACGAAAGGTTAATTTCATGTTCAACAAGAAGAAAGGGTTATTTCGTCTTCAATAAAACGAACGGGTGATTTCATATTCAACAAGAAGAAAGGGTGATATCATGTTCAATAAGACGAAAGGTTGATTTCATCTTCAGTAAGATGAAAAGGTAATGAAGATTTGGTGAGCAAAACACAAAAAAATTATATCCAGGGTGGGGCAAAAGATATGAATCGGTTGTAAAGGGATGTAAAACAAAAATAGCTCAACTTATAGAAATTATGTTTATATTGTTCGATACAGTAGACAGTCTAGTTTTTAACATTAAGTTTTAAAGATGACATCAGTAAGATGGCGGCCGTCAGTCACGATGCACTATTGGGAAATCTGCCTCAAGGCCCCCTGCTTGTGATAACAGAACGGCCATTCTTAAAAAAAGTTCGAACAAACAACAAATCCATAATGATCTTCCGTCCAAACCATGGTTGCAAATGAAAACAGATTCTCCCACTGCCACCACGAGTACCCTCTCCTCTTCCCAAAACCACAAGAGGCCGATCGTGGCCGTTCAAAACCTATTCATACCTATCGCCCCACCCCGTATATATTAATTTTTCAGAATTTACAAAATAGTTAAACTTTCGTTTTGATCTGAAGCATTCAAGTTTAACTCACATTACCTCAAAAGATAGCAGTTCATTTATTCTGTAATATTATTTATTTCTTACTGGTGAAATACTGACAGGTGTACCTGCCCACAAAACCAAAAAAAAAAGTCAAAATGTTCCAAGTTAGGGTACTGCCCCAAGTATGGGCACTTGACTGCACTAAGATTAGAATCGAAATCTGAACAACAACATTCGAGAATGACAACAGTAAATGACAACAAAAGCGTCTTTGGAAATCCAGGCCATTAGAACAAATCCACTGCGGAAGTACAATGTCTTTAATTATTGAAATACGATCTCCCAAAAACTTTTCAGAGTTTCTTTGTTTCTGACTTTGCTGAGAAAGATATTATAGTAACACAAATGTTTCATTGTCTTCTCTGCGGTTGTCTAATGAGTCGAATACGCGTCACACTATAACACGCGTTTCGGTCTCGCAAAGTGACTTCTCAATGACGAATAGTAGCAATTAAGCAAAGAAAATAAACGAAATTTTAGGTTAATCGCTACTTTTTGGAAATACTACTCATTTGATATCCATCAAATGATCGCCTTTCTTGAGAAATACATTCCTAGTTTTCGTAAAAAATGCTCTTGTTTTAGGTCTTGCAGGTGTTTGAAATGAATTCTCTACTTCCGAATATCAGGCCAAACTACTATTTATATTCAGCAGAAAATAGTTGTACAAAGTGAAACCTTTTTTTTGAGTAATTCACTCCAAAATGGTAAAAATCATTTTCCACACTTTATTAAGAATATTTATAAATTTAAATTTGTTTATCCATATGCTAGGCTTTTAACCACTGTGGTGCAGACTGCGCGATTGAACATTTTAGGGGGGGGGGGGGTGTTTTGAGGGGTATTTTTCTCATTGGGGAGGGGGGCTCTTGTTTTTGGAGGGGATCTTCGCGGTATTGAGGGGGGTGCTCCCTTGCAATTAGGGGATGGGCACCCCTGCATTAGGCTTTGTCTTGCTCCCCTGTACTAAAGAGTAACAGAATTTAAAGAGGTTGGAGCAAAGCTTTCGTCGATATTCTTTGTGTTCATATCGTGTCTAGAGTCACACAAGACTGGCATTCAAGTAATCTCGTCTAGTCATAAGACGAAAAATCGCTTCAGCAACAGGGCGAAGAAAATCCGAAATTTTGAATATGAGGGGAGGCAAATCTCCTCTTGAATTATAAATTAATTAAGCGTTTTGCTGTATTGAAGGTTGTTTGATCGCAAAATAGAAGTTCCTATATCTTAGCCAAGGAGTGTAAAACGTCAGGTCTCCGTGTGGGACACCATGGCTAACGCCAAATCTGTCACAGTGCTGCCCCGCTTCCATGTTCTTTGGAACTTTTGGATTTATTATTGAGTTTTCTTTTCACTATCAGTTACCACCAATTAATCAAGTTTTCCTTGATTGTCCATTTATTTTATAATCAAATATCAATGGCTAGTAAATGAAGCAATATTTTAAAATCCACTAATGAAGGTTTAAAAATATGACCGCTCTGTTACGTTTTGAATATAACAGAGCGGAAAATTAAGCCTTTAAAAACTTGTTCTAGTTTGGAGAATGTGAATCGCTCATTTAGTTCGTGTTCAATGATCTTAATACGCTAACTTTTGTAGGAAAATGAATCTATATGACAACGTTTAACGTATATAAATTGGGGAAACATATGGTTGCAAAGGTTCGAAAAGGAGGACTGCTGTTACCTTATCTAAAACCCCTAATAAGCAACTGCGCAAAAATATCCATAATTAGAAAGTGTATACTTTTTATTCAGCATTTCACTACTAAACACACTAGTTAATTTGAAATTTTAAACTACTAAGTAATAAATGTTTGACAATTTCCATAATACTTCCTTGTTTGACAATTTCCATAATGAACGCGAAGTAGTTCTCTTTCGACTTTATGGAGAGTAGAAAATACTGTATCAATTGCAGCCTGCTGCATGAGATATGTTTTTACTTTCCAGGCCATGTAAAGCATTCGAAAAAGAAAGTTTTAATGGAAGTTTCATTATCACTTTCTCCATCAATTTTCTTTGGAAGCCCCTTCGCCCGTCAAAAATTGCTGATTTCAGGAAAAGTCTATTTCTATTTCGGCCAATATGGATATAACATTTTTGAAAACAATCCAATATTTCCTAACTCAAATTAACAAAAAAAAAAAAAAAAAAAAAAAAAATTTCCCCGCAATTAAAATAATTCGTTAATTCGGGGATTATTATTCGGTAAATAAGGGTTTTTGCCTTCATTTTAGTCGGGGAAAAAGAAAAATTCGTTAAATCGCTAAATTCGTTAAATAGAGGTTCGTTAAATCAGGGTCCGGCTGTATATGCATTTATATTGTAGAAAAGGCAAGAATTCAGTGCGAACAAGCTAAATATTCAAGATCAATTTTACGTTAATTTCTACATAGCATCTTCAACCAATGAAGAAAATTCACTAAATCTTCGAAATAATCGACTGAAATTAGTTACTATACTTGTTACAACTGTGAGCTGTAACATTGGGCCCGTGATTTCGAAATCTTCCGGATGAGATTGGGAGGAGCAGTGACAAAAGCTATAAATTCAATGCAAATTACGTAATTTTTTTTTAAAGCACACTCCCAGCCACTCATATGTAAATATATTAATTTCAAAAAGCCAGATTGAGAGAGTCATCGCCTGACCCCCCTCCCCTCTCTAAAGGAAAATAAAGGGTTCAGAACCGTGGAGAGCCTTATCATCAGTTTGGGCTTCGGCCCCCCTCCCCTCATAAAACTTGTAAAACCTATACTGCTCTGACACGGCGCCGGGACCCTCGTATCTGACAACTCTGACATGGCCTCTCGTCGGCCCTGAAATGACTGCTAAAAGGCAGCCCCGACGAGAGACCATGTCAGGTCAGACTGTAGTTGGAAACAGGGACCCGTCCCTTGAGAGATCCCGGCTCAGAATCGTAGAATACTGTAAAACCTGTGGACTACTTGTCTAAGTTGATCGTTTTTTTCAGGCACGGAATTTGCCCTTATCATATAAATCAACCTCTGTATGTTGACCACCTGTTTAAGTTGACCACTAAAGTAGTGCACCGCGACTTACACAGGTTTCACTGTAGTATAAATTTGACTAGTTTTATAGGGAAAGAAGGTTGTCACGGTCACCAAAATGACTAGGGGCCCGCTTTGGTCGCCAGCGGCCCTGCTGAAAGAGCCTGTATACAATAGTAATTTCTCTCATTTAGGAATTTTACATTAAAGTAACTTATATTTCATTTAAGTTACCAAATAACAGACGAAAATAACTTTTAGTGCTGCCATCTACTGAGAAATGGCAAAATGATTTAAATACTGGAAGACAAACGGATGCTGCGATAATTTTTAAAATTCACTTAAGGAATAACTGCTGTAGATGAAAGGCAGGGATATCTACTGACAGGGCTCCCCGATGGGAGGTCACTCTGACCTCCGAAAAACTTCTTTCACTAATTTCCTCAGCGACAACTTCTAATGGGTAAACTTTCAAAACTAATACTATCTTTGGAAGACAAAGTGCAGTTCTGCGGAAATGAGCTTTTGAGAAACTTGAAGAAACGCGTTTTGGATTCCATACTAACAATTTGGTTGTTATTTGACTTAGTTTTCGTGCTTCATTTTCAGCGGAAACACAATTAACCAAGCTACTACAATAAAGACTAAGTACAATAGATGACAAAAATGTAAAAAAGGAAAAATTGCAGATACTGCTCTTTATGGTTCCACGGAAGAATAATAATAAGCAGGCCCATCATTTCGATTTTTTCATCGGGGGGGGGGGGGGCAGAGCAAAAGGTGCTCAATGCAAACTTTGACGAAAAACAACAAAAACTAATTATACACTGTTCCACATTGAAAATGCAACACCAAGAAGGAGTGGTCCGGAAGCGATTAAATTTAGCAAAAAAAAAAAAAAAAAAACGAGAAAGCAAGGAACAGTATGTGATCTTTTAATTTTGAACTGATATTCAGATTGCAGAACGAGAACGGCGCCGACTCAGCAGGATGTATGTCCACCGCGAACGGTGATGCACGAAGAAACACGTCTAGGTACAGAGTCAATAAGAGTGCGGATGGTGTCCTTTGGGATAACTCTCGATTGCCTGTCATCAATTGTCTAAGTTCGTCGTTCGAACGAGGCAGGGACAGAGCTTGCAAACGGTGTCCAATCGTATCCCACACGTGTTCGATTGGTGACAAAGCAGAAGAGTATGGTGGCCACAGAAGCATCTGTACACCTTGTAGAGTAGAGCATGTTGGGAGTGCGAGCACCGTGTGGTCGGGTGTTATCCTGCTAAAAAAATGCATTTTGCATCCCCTGAAGATAAGGGATTGTCGCCGGCAGCAGAACATTCTGCACGTATCGTTCGGCCGTCATAGTTCATTGAATACAAATTAGAGATGACGTAGAATCACACGCAATAGCGTCCCAAACCATAAAGCCGCTTCTTCGAGCGGTGGGACGCTCCGCAGTTGCCGAATTAGACCTGTCTCCACGTCGACGCCATACTCGTATGCGGCGACTATCACTGGAAAAACAAATGCGTGATTCATCTGAGAACCATAAAGTCATCCAAGTCGCTCCAGCACGGCGCCATTCCAGCGTTGACAGTGGTGCCGACTCCATGGAGCCTGAGGGGGCCCGAGCCCCCTCGAAAATATTTTTGAGGGAGCAGAGCCCCCCCCCCCCCAATAAATGAAGAAAATTATTAGTTATATTCTGCTTTATAAACCCACAAATTTATCTTTTATGTTCCTTGTTTGAAGATACAAGATAGTTTACCTTGTAAAATACATTCAGTAATTAGTTAAAACAAATAATTATTTCAGTAGAGTAAGCCGGTAAACTGAAAACGATTGGTGTGAATAATGATAGTGTTACGGTGCTGCAAGCTCACTGAGAATTTGTCCCAGCGCGCGAACTTACGGGTCAAGTCTGCCGCCGGTCGGCAGCGCTGCGGCACGCTCATCTAAGTGTTGCTGATTTGGAAAAAATATATGAGGGTTTGATTTGTATATTAAATGGGAGGCGTGATAGTTTTGAATACTTTTGGGAATTGTGTTTAAAAGAAAAACCTTCACAAAATGATGATCCTTCGCTTCCTCAGAATCGACGTATCAGAGGTATGAAAACAACGAAGTCAGCTCACCGCACACTTTCAAAATCCCCAAGGCACTCTATATTGAGTTTTGTGAAATGGTGCAATCATACATTGTTTGGCGGTTTACATTAACTGGACTCACACAGATCATTGCTGTTGAACAAGAGTGCTTGCTTTTATTAAACAGAAGTGAAACAAATTTTGAAAAGTCAACTGAGTTTTTCAAAAATGACCTAGACATTGAGAAACTGCGTTTACACTCGAATATGTTAGCCGATATTACGAATGAAAAAAACAACTGGTCTTAAAGAACATGCATAAATAAAATGCCTTTTTACGAAAAAACGTGTTTGTATTTATTTTTTCCCTTTTTCAAAGCCAAAAATATGTGTCAGGCTTGTCGAGTTTTTGGGGTTCCAATGTTGATTTTATGACTTTAAAATGCTTAAAAAAAATTTTAAAACTCACTATTGTTTATCTCCGCGGCAAGAGCCCACAGTATGTCCCCCCCCCCCAATATTTTTTTTAAGTCGGCGTCTCTGGGAGTGTCCTTCCGTGCAAGTCAAGTCATGCAACCTTATACCAATGCCTAGCTACGGCACTGTACGGCTCTCCATAAAATATAAAAAAAAATGTCTCTTACTAAGACAAGTGACATGATCTAGTTGAACCAGAAAATTCGTATACCAATTTTTAGATTGTTTTACTTCGAAAACGCCATATCACATACTGTTTGTTTGTTTAAATTATGCACACCGGAAAATATGGCATTTTAAAGGTACAAAAAACTGACCTTTATTTTTTTTTTGGGGGGGGGGGACCTCCGTGGAATTAGATAGCCCCCAAAACCCCTATTGATGTCTGGCTCCCTCAATAATTTTTTCAAGTCGGCGCCCCTGAGCGTTGACGTCTATGCTGTGGGGTTGATGGACGCCTTTTCTTAATAGACGCCGTGCGCGCAGGCCACTTGCAACCAATCCACGGAAAATGGTTGTGGTTCGATATGGGAACATCCAGGGTGTCTTGCATATGCATCAGGATGAAGGTACGCGTGGCTTGCCGGGCTGCCATCGCTTGTCGGCGTATGCGTCGATCAACGCGTGCTGACGTCACTCTGGCTGCACCTGCATCCCTCAAACATGCCACATTTTCTTGCTCCAATCATCTTTGCTACCGCACCATGGACGCATCCATGTTGGTATCAGTTGCGATAGTTGCGATTTAGCTTAAGGACCAACCTGCCGTTTTCAGCCCGATCACCATACCCTCGACGTCTGTCTGTTGAAAGGGCCTTCGTTGTCGGCGGCCTGGCATTCTTTCCTGTTGCACGAATCCTCCGAAACAAAAATAAAACATAGTTTCTTCCATGATTCGACTGTCAGAAATAACGACACAAATATTTCCAATTCTGCAAGTTCTTTCTTTTATATCTTATTTCACGTGCATTGGAGAGCTGCGCATTTCACATCATTTACATAACTCAGAGACATGCGTCTGCCCTGAAATTTACATAAAGTTTTGACCATGCTTCTTGGTGTTGCGTTTTCAATGTCGAACAGTGTATGTAAAAGCATTAAACTTCGAAAATCGGGAGCTAGTGAGCTACCTGACAGTCCTAAATGACGGGCCTAGTAATAGGTATGAACATAGAAAATGAAAACACTATCAATCATAAACGTTAACTAAATCTTATTTTTCACTGCCACTCAAAAATTTTCTGCGGAACTTAGTTGCTTCCTTTAACATCTTTAAACGGTTTGAAATTCAGTTCATTCTGAGTTACAGCTTTCTGAATTAATTATGCATTAGCATCTAATATTCATTGCACAACACTCTTCATTGCTTCTTCAGAGAATGACCTTTTTTACTTTTGGATATTTTACCTTCAGACTCGCCCGTCATTTCGAATTTTTCGAGGAAGGGGCGGTAGGGGACGTGGAGGCAAAGGGTGTTTACGCAATGTAAATTGGGAATGTTCGGATACTCAATTCGAAAACTTTAAGCTTTGTAATATGCAATTTTAGGCTATCTTTTTACAACGCAATTCTACGCGTATTCTAACGCGGTTGTAGGCGTCAGGGGAGAGAGGGGCACTAAGGTTTCTCATTAAAATGTTTTCAAAGTTAAAACCAATTTTAACGATATCTTTGGTGGTTTGGTGGAATATGAAAATGTTTTGCCATCGAAGTCTCAATAACTCAGTTGCAGGCCAACTTTGCACCAAAAACGTATTGAAGTCATTTTCTCCTAGAATTTTTTTTGCAATTGACCTCCGACTTTAGGTTTTGTTTGATAATATTAAGAGGGGGAAGAGGGGACAGAGGGTGGGTTACCTTCCAAAATCTTTCTTGAAGTTTATTTTGGGCTAACTTTTAGAAGGAAGGGTTATCGGGCTCTCCCATGGAAATGTCTAAGAAGGAAACATTTTAGGCTATCTTTGGAATAAGTGGTTAGGAAAAGTGGTGAGGAGTTCGACGTCTCTCCCTCCTAAATTTTTCAAAATATTTTAAACAGTTAAAACTAACTCTAAAGATTAACGTAGTTTTAATCTTTAGAGACGTTAAGTGAGAAGAGAGAGGGGATTAAGGGATCTCTCTCGGAAAAAATCCGAAATTGAAGTTCTAGAAACGCATTTTAGGCCATCTTTGATCGCGTTTGGAGATCAAGGATAGTCCGGATTCGAGTGCTGTTTTTATAATTCATGTTGAAGTATTGAAGTTTTAAAAACGTAATTTTAGGGTACTATATGTTGAGACTTTACAAAAGAGTGTGGCTGTTTTCTCCAGGAGAGTTTTTGGAATTAAAGACCTAAAAATGTACTTTTAGGCTGTGTTGGCTGATGTTAGAGTACAAGGCAGGGATCGGGACTGTGCCCAGAAATTTTTTGACACTGAAGTTTAAAAATGTATTTCTATGTTTCCTTTGGCAATATTAGGGAATAGGGGAAAATATGAGAGATTCGCGAGTTCTTCCGCCTAAAAACACATTTTGACACTCTGATAGACAGCAGAGTGGAGGTCGGACCCAACAGCAAATGATATGAAACTGAATAAGCTGAAACACAATTTTAGACAATGTTTGGCCAAAGTAATAGACTAAACCAAATACTGAAAAAAATAAATTCGCTTTTCCTTTCAAAAAAAAAAAACGATTAACATGTTATACAAAGTAGTCTAATAGATTTTCTACTCTCAAAAGTGAGAAAACGGAAATCCTCCTCTACTTCTTTTGAAGTAGAAAACTCTTGTAATGAGTGTAAAATCGCAGCAAACTCTAAAACATATACAGCCGCTTCTGTGATGGGAAATAAATTCTTTCGTGTAACATTTTAAGCCTCCACTCTTGTCACCATTTTCCTGAGAAAAAAAAAGGGGGGGGGAAGGTTGTTCCATAAAGAGGTTCTGAAAAAAAATCTCTTAAAATTAATTTTTAACTTTTTCTTATGACGAAATTTGGAAAAAAAATTCACTGTTTTCTTCCTCTTGGACCTCTACAGAATAAAAAAAACCTTAGTCCCATGACCTTCAGCTGAATTTCCGCGAAGTAAGATTCTGTATTTATAAACCGAATATTTTCCTAACTAGTGTGCATTAACTTACTTAGGGCAATTTAAATAGGTTTTTAACATAGAACCCCCTAGACATGAAACAGCACCCTAAGCCACCATTATATTTGCATTACTTTATATATTACACAAAATGTGAGAAAATGAGATATATTATACGTAATAGATATTAATTAGTTATTTATTGGGAAATAGAACTACATACACACATGCAGTTTTTACACACTACTACTATTCAATGAAAATAGCTTAACTTATTCGATGAAGAATTAATTGCCAGTTAGTGATCGTATATGTCCCCGTTCTACATTTATCCTCATTAAAGGGATTTGCGCATATACAACTTAAAAAGCTAGTACACTGTTGAACACCCTTAACAGATGTATTTATCCCTTGGTGATTTATACTTTCCAGTTATAGTGTTTAACGGTTAAAATGAAATAGCGATTCCTACACTTTCTTCGGCGATTTTATTCTTCCACTTCCTCAATTAGTACAACTACAGCCCCTCAGAAGAGTTTACCTTAGAAGAACATGCTTTGGAAGACATACTTTGTATTCTTTTGAAAAAAAAGGTTACACGAGTCCATAAAAAAAACTAATTACTATATTTGTAAAAAAAAAAGAAAAACGATGTAGTGAAGCCGCGAAAGTCGAAGCGCGAGTAGCGAGGAACGACTGTAATGAGGTTCAATAATGAGGCACAATACTAAGTTTTAGCAAAATAGACAAAACTTAACTCTGTTATGAAATTAAAAACCAGATAACAGGAGGTGGAAACTTCCATAAAAGTAGCTTTAGAAGTGTAGCTATAAGGAAAAACAACTATTTCTTTGCCTCAATTGCTTCCAATGCCTCATTGTGTTTTTTGTCTCATTGTGGCCCACCCTTCCCTATGTCTAGCAACAAATTGTTCTTCTGTTATAAGAAAATCGCGTTAGAAGAAAAATGACGTGTAGGAATTTCGAAAACATAAATAGCAAAAATACAAAAGTATAAAACTTTATTCGTTGCTACAATTATAAAATATTATATGTATAGGTTACAACATCAAGACAATCACATTTCATATATTGGCACAAATAAAACTTCAAATTGTAAGAGAGTTCTTCACTTTTGTATTTGAAAAGCCTTTTCTGTCAACACTGGTAAAAATCAGCCCCAAAATTTAGCCGTAATGTGCATTTTTAAAAAAAAATATCTTAAATTAATAAAAGATTTATTTGAAAGGGTATACGTGGTATCAAAATGCAATATACATTAACGTATATTCAAAAAACAATATAATAATAAATAATATGTTTGGTGGATAAAAAACTACTTCACATAAAATTAAGTACTGTTTTTTTAAGCCATTAACTAAGTTGAAAAACCAGGATAGCATTTATGAAATTAGATCATTACAAAAATTGAAAAAGGAGCAGAACTATTTCCTTACGAAAACAGGGAGAGCGCAGGTATTGTTCGTTTTTTACGAAAAGGCACTTCACCACGCCTCCTGGAACACAGAGTTCCATTTTTCGCGGGGGTGATCGGTAAGCAATCCGCGTACTTCTAAAGGAGACAAAACCAGACATCCTTAACTTGGGCGTGCATTTTAATGTGCAAAAAAGTCTTAGTGTCCTTTACATCACTTGCTTCACTTGTCTGTTGTCATTTTAGTCATTCTAACATTTTAAAAACTGCTACTTTTACAACAAAATGCTGTGATCCGAATATACCTTCTGCCGAAAACAGCGAAATAGAATCATCGGATATCACGTGACGAGGGAGGAGTCAAGTGCCTTCTTGTAGAAAACGGACAGTGTTAGAAGTTTGGAAACCACTGGGCGAAATTATTTTAGTGGCGGCATCTAGGAGCCAACTAACTAACTATCTCGGAGATTGCTTACTACATACATATAATACTGAAAATTTTGTTTTCACGTTAACGCTGATGAAATTAATGAATCTTCAAAATTTATTTGTATTAATTTTTCAATAGTCAACAAGAGTTATACGTTCTAGGCTTCATCTGCAGCCATAGATACTGTTGATAAAAATGAAAGATATTGCCCAATTTTCATTCTTGGATAAAACCAACCGACCGAGCCTGTTTTTTTACAATAAAACTCAAATTCTACTGCTTAAATAGAGAAAGTATATGTTACTGCTCATCGGAAAACGAACAAGCCAATTAAGAGTTCATATAAGAAAGATATTTCTTGAACTTTAAGGCAGTACATTCACTCTCTTGGAACCTAGAACTTCGATCAGTTGTCTGGAACTGAAATTCACCATGATGACCCTGCTACCGGGTCGATGTGGGACTAAACGTTCAAAGTGAACGATGGACTCCAAAGGCGCAATATCCCTGGAAATGAAAATTTTATGTTAAAATACACTATACGTAAAATTAATTCGTAATTCAAATAATAAATTAAATTAAATCGTTTGATCCTTTTAACAAACAACCGTGGTAAGTGAAGGTCATTTTTTGGTAGGCATCTTTTGAGAGAAAAGTTTAAATCGGGTAAGGTCACCAGTAACAGACAGTATTAGGTTTGGATTTAAATAATGAGCTGATGTTGCTTTGGCGCATGAATATATATATATATATATATATATATATATATATATTTGTAATCACTTATATAAATACTTGTAATTCTCAGTTTTGATAAACTCTTATTTTATGAAGACTTCTGAAGGCAAGCAAATTATTAGTAAGCATCGTGAGCATGTTCTACTACTGAATACTATTGTCTTCACAAAAAAAGCCCATTTTTTATATCTTATTAGAAGTAGACTAAAATATATTTTTATATTAAAAAAAACGAATTTACATTCTAATAGTATTGTTTTAATAATATTTATTGCATATTTTGCTCAGGCAGATTAATGTACAAACTATTTCTTTATAGAGTAACAACCTTCGAAAGACTACTAGTTCACCAAACCCTGACTTGGTGCTTATAAATTAGATGACGTTTGATGAAGGTAAGTGTTTTTGATATTATTGAACCTTACTTTACGGGGGAGGGGGGCCCCCCCTCATCATGGGTGATGTTTCATGCAGCGAGAACAAACAAAAAGAAAATTTAAAAAATGGCGTTGTTCCAATGGGGTTGCTTCTAGCGGTCAAAAGTACTATTTTTGGTCACTGAAGTTAATAGAATGAGTAAAAAAAAACATGGACGGAGGAAAATCTTTTATTTCCAAAACGTTAAACTTTTAATTAATTTTTCAAAATGTCTGATTTTTCAAATAAAGCGTAGTCTTCACGACGTCATAAGTGATGATCTATGGCTCGCTGAATGCTGACGCTTGCTGTCTACCGCGTTTCCAGGATATGACAATTAATAAACGAATTAAATATTACGCTCTGCACTAATGGCATCAGTGAATTGCATTTCATCATTTCTGATGTCATGTGCAGAAGCGTAAAAAGGATATTGAATCTGCGTACCGATTAAAATATTTTTTTAAAATATCAAACTTTGTAAAATTATTTAAAAATGGTCAAATCCGGTATGTTTAAGCAAGCTCTTTCAGAAAAAAAAATACCTTTAAAATTTCGGAAACGACCCCATTGCTCTCTTTTAGTAAAACCTGTCTACAACGATACTGTTGGGACTTAAAAAAATATCATAATAGACAGGTTATCGTTATAGACAGTTTGATTATTCATGCTGACATTTTTCTGGGGCCAAAAAAAAAATTGTTATAGACAGGTTATAGTTATAGACAGTATCGTTATACACAGGTTTCCTTGTACTAATCACCAGGGCAGCTTGATTTGCCACTATTTTCCTTATTGAAGAGTTTATTTGAGAAACCATCAGTACATGCAATTGCCTAGTTGCCTTAGAGTTCAAGATTTCAAGGCCTTTTTGTTTAAAAATATTGGGGGTCTTCTTTTTTTCAAGCAAAGCTCTGATAAGCTCAAACCAACCCTTGTTTCTTTTCGTGGTTTTCTGGGAAAAAACCGTTCTTGAAGAAATATTTATGAGAAATGTTCCAAATCAGTGGTGCCCAGCCTACGGTCAACGGGTCTTATGTGACCCTCGAAACTGATCAATGTGGCCCGTCGTTGTGTTCAATGTTACGAAACGAAACATTTTTTCTGAAACCTTCAAAGGTACTGATTTTCTTCATTCGGTGTTTTGGATGACTGCTGCGAATTTGAAGTCAAGTAGTCCTAAATTGTTTTTTAAAAAACAAATGCAAAGTTAGTATCAATACAAAAAGGCTTGTAGTAATGATGACAACAGTTTTTGGCTTGTAATTGTCATTCATCTTCCTTGTTTTCGTATGCTATCTAGAAAATTAATCTTTATTAATAATAAAGCACAAGCTCTCTCTGTCCGGATCTCTGTCTGTCTGTCAGGATCTCTGTGACGCGCATAGCGCCTAGACCGTTCGGCCAATTTTCATGAAATTTAGCACAGAATTAGTTTATAGCATGGAGGTGTGCACCTCTAAGCGATTTTTCGAAAATTCGATTTTGTTCTTTTTCTATTTCAATTTTAAGAAAAATTTTCCGAGCAAATTATCCCAACGTGGAAGAGTAAATTACTAAATTATCATAACGTGAAGCCGTAACATCTGTAAGCAAATGAACATAGCAAATTCGCAAAAAATTCATCATCCATTATTTGTAAATATCCAGGCTAACCAAATACCTTTTAATTTTCTACTACGGGCAAAGCCGTGCGGGTACCACTAGTAAATAATATAGTTGCATTTTTACTTATTCTGGCCTGCGAGATTAATCTGGGGTATGGCCAGCGCGGGTAATATTGAAAGTAATCTAAATTAATACAACTTTTGATATCCCGATCAAGCTGGAGAGAAGAGTCTTTTGAGTCTCGTTGAGCCTTTCCATTCATGACATACTCTGGTTGAAATATGATTAATGTCCATGTTGTTACTACGGGGTCAGGTGAACTTAATAGTACAGTGGCCGCCACTTATATGAATCACTTTTGTTCTAAACAGTTCTGATTCCATAAAGTGGCAAATTCAAAAAGCTGGATTTTGTTCTGTTTTTGACGATTTGATTCATTAAAGCTGTTGATTCAATTAACCACTGATTCAATTATCCGGCGTCCACGGTAGCAAGATTGCGTCTGTTCTTTAGAGGACGTAGGCTACGTTTTTCTTCAGCTTTTCATTATTAGTTGAGGAGACTGCGCCTATAATAATTTTCGATGTTCGACGTTGGAAGGAGTTTAATAGCGAACCCAGGGGGATCCCGGATTCAATTTTGGGGCAGCAGTTTTCAAGAACGGGGCCTAATGATGGCGCAGTGTGTGCTTTTTTACAGTTTGGAACGCCATTACTTAGGATTTAATTCAATTTGTCTCCTATCTATTGGGGTAATTAAAAAGTGCCATTTTACTTTCTTGTAAGAACCACAGCAATTATTGTACTCTCGGAAAAAAGTCACTCAAGTTTCAACTTAAATTTCCATTTTACTCACCCCCGAATAAATGTCGAGCATTTTCTCGACTCGTCTGCATGTAAATATATTATAGTTAATCAAAGAATCCACTGAGATAAGTTGTCTTACCTAAATTTTACTCTATACGGGCCGCTTAGGCCGGGGCCTTCCAAAGTGAATAGGCAATCTGTTAAATGACGATTCAAAGGATTTGTGAGACGAATCACGAGCTGAAATTCATTTCCAACCTTCAAGGTATCCGGACACTGGAATGGAACAAGTTTCGCTTGTAAGAATGCAGCAATAATGCAAGAAATTCTGCAACTAAGATTTTTTAAGATAATCATTACTTACGAGTACAAAAACCTAATAGATAAAGTCACCATTCTGCAGCTAGAAAATGCCAGCGGACTACGTACCATTGTATATTGGCACATTTATCGATTGATCTTAAATTTTGCTTTCTGAACCAAACGCTATTTGATACAAATGTTGGCGAAATATGAAAACTAAAAAAATACTGATGTCATGAAATGGATGATAGGTGAGCTGGTACTTACAGTAAATAGCCTTGTTCAAGGATGTAAACAATTCGATGTATTGAAATGAATACGTTTGAAAAATAACCAAGGCGAATAATTCAGAGAAATAGATATACAAAATAACTCTGTATTTTATACGCTAGGAGAACAAAATCCAAAAATTAGCTTGCGTAATAAAGCATTATTAACAGAAAAATCAAATAATGAAACGGTTTCAAAAAAGAGATGTCCGAGGAAGTAATTTGAAAAACTAAATAACAAACTGAAACGCATTAACCTTTTATTTGAAATTTCAAATTCAAGCATTGAAAATTATATACAGTTTAGGAAGTAACCATGGTTAAAAATAGCAAGAACTTATTTCTGTTGCTTTTATATTAGGAACACGAAAAACAGTATTCAGTTTAGAAAAGGTAAGAAATCATTTCATTTCCGGGGGGGGGGGGAGTCATGATTTTAATAACAATTAAGGAATTGGACAAATCGATACCTAAAACCAGGGGTGCCTTTTCCTCCCTCAGAACAAAGGCGCACCCCGTAACCATCCCAAAGACCAGCCCCCCCCCCCCCCCCAACAAGCAAGGGCCACCCAAAAAAATGAAAAATACCCCTTAAAACACCCCACCGCCAAAAAATTAAATGACGCAGTTTGCGTCATGACAACCCGTGGGAGTCCCTGCTAAAACCTTTTGTATTTACCAAGTTCAACTGATTTTTTTTATTACAAGCTTGAGAGAGAAAACTATTTCGGAAGGAAAAGATCATGGTTTTATTAACCAGTATTAGAGGAAGGCAAAGTAAACGTCAAAAATGTAATATTTTTATTTATATCAATTTTCTGTTGTAAGCAATAAGAATATTGCTGATAAATTAATTTTATGAAGGGTTTCATTAGAAGGCGAAAACATTATGGCTTAGAATAACAATGGTTTAAATTATTAAGATAAACATGACTTTTCTTATTTAATAAAAATTCATTGCAGAAGAAAAACAGAAGAGAAAGATAATTTCATGATTAAAACAATAATCAACGTAAGAATTGAAACAATTTGCATTTGCGAAATAATTAAAATACAAAATTGTTTCAATTGCTTTCAAAGGTTTTCATATTCATTTTGTGGGGGAAGACATTCAAGGGAAAAAATAATGACTCAAAACAGTAATTAAAAGAAGTTTACAAAAATAACTGCATTGCTTTGTTATCTAAACAGTTAGACGAAGGATTACTTCAGAAAGAGCGCCGTTCTCAGAAAAATACAATCAAATATTTTCGTTTAATTGGAAACTTGTTTTTCTTCTGATGTATAGAAAATTACAGGTATTACCTCTAATCTGAGCTTTGGCTTTTGAACAGTAAAATCGTCTTCTTCCGCCCACGTTTGTTGTGTCTCTTGTACAGTGGCAATAGCGTAGATTTTCATCATGGCGTAATCAACCAGTTTGTCTAAATAATCGTCAGGTGTTACTGTTATAGATAACGTTTCGGCTGAAAAGCAATTAACTTTAATTATTGCATATTCATCTCCAAGCAATTATTGCATATTTATATCTATAAACTGAAAGTATTTACAGTCGAGTCCGCTTAATAGATAGCCAATTGCCGCGAAAAATTACTCTAATAAGCGGGATACTATTCTATTATCCGTGATCAAAATGTGAGATTACATCGGCCAATATTGAAAAATTATTGCATTAAGCGTGATATTCTTTTCACCGATATTCCATTAAGAGGGATCGACTGTATTGCATTTGGGTAGATCCTCAAATTTTGGCCACCCAGTCATCTGTGGCACTTACCGTACCCGATTGACATTACATGAACACGACCAATATTTTAGCGAAAAACATTTTACATATATTGGATGTTCTTAATTTGCAAACCACTTTTAGTACTATTGGTATTTCCAAATCATTTTAAACATTTATTTACTATGAATTTAAATTTTCGTAGCAACTATGAAAATTCTGTAGCAGTTGAAAGCCATGTACTGAAGGGACAGAAAAGCAACGTTGTACACTAAGTACAGTAAAGTCTTCTTCTTGTCCCCCAAAAGACGCTTTTTGGTGTTAGGCGGAACATTCGTGAAATCTGATTTTGAAGTGCTAAACGCTGGACAGACTGAATGTGGATCTTTGTTGTGAATAATTGTGTCAGTCTTTAATTGGAAAGTTTCTACTATTGTCAACAAAAAAGGCATGATTCTCATACGTGATTAAGCAAGAACACTTTGCCCAAACTTGACAAACATTAACGAAATGCAGTAGAAGAGCTTTATTCCCTGTTACTTGTGTAACATTGTTGCATCATCTGATTTCTATGAATTCCGATTGTTAAAACAATTTCAGTGTGACAAAAAATTAAAAAATTTGTCTATTATCTAAAATGCCAGCTCCAAATATTTTGCTCATAAAACCAGTTAATTTTTATCGATCCAGGGCAGAAAATTTGCACACTAAGGGGGGGGGGGGGGAAGGTTGCTGATAACGGAATTACACTATTGATTAAAAGTATGAACTTGTTAACATTTTGTTTGAACCTAATGGGAAAAAAACTCCTAATACAGTGCTTTTTAACCTCTTCACTACTGAGCACATAAGCCCTGAATCGTAGAATAAGTAGCAATACGTCCGCCATCTTTGGGCTAAACGATGCTTTCTTCCTATGCCTGCTATAGTGATGTAGCGTGTTTTGCTTCTTGATTCAGGTTTCTTATTAATCTTATTTACTATTATGTTAATCTACAACTAAGAAACACCCCAAATACTCTTTTTACTTTTTTAATACACAATCAAGAAGCACCCTAATTAAGAAGCAAAACACTCTGCTTCGTTATAACAGACATAGGAAGAAAGCGGCAATTATCCCTAAGATGGCGGACGTATCGCTATTTAAGCCTCGATTCAGGGCTTTACTAATGACCACTTAGTACTATTCCGAATCCTAAACGGTTCACAATCGATTGAAATAACATTTCCACAGCAATTATATTAGATGAAATTAAATGAATACGAATATTCATGAAATCTTTAATAAAGTTAATTACGACTAGAAAAGTCATATAGTTTAATTTTCCCTAGCTGTTCGTGGACCACAGGGTGGGAATCATTGACCTAAATATATTCATTGTTTTCAAAAGCGGAGAACCAGTTGTCAAACTATAAACCTTTAGTGAAGCAAACTACAGATTTTAACCAAACGGTGAAAGCGAATCTTCAGAAGAATGTAATATAGAATTTTGTTAAGTATTGATAGTGAGTGCTTCCGTTTTGTGCTTTAAGATAAAGTAGCAGAAAATTTAAGTTGGAGTATTTTTTCAGTTTCGGTTTTTCATGATGTGACTACTTAACGCAGACGTTGTTTAAAATTTCACATACCATAGAAGCATACTTACGGGACATTCCTTTCTCGTTCCCCTTGAATTAAAATAATAATAATAAACACATTTCCCCCATACCTCTTGAACGGAATTTATTTACAAAACGAAGCAAGATGTATTTACAAAACAAAGATCAATTGATTTTTAAAACGAAATGGTATTCATTTGAAAGAATGAAACGAAATTAATTTATAATTCGGAACAAAATTGAGTTACTGAGCAAAACGAAACAAATTTATAAAACGGAACCAAATTTATTTACTACTGTAATTTACAAAATGAAACGCATGAAATTAATCAAAAAACAAAACAAAACTAAATTTAATTTTAAAAGAAATAAACCAAATCAATTCACAAAATGAATTAATTAAGACAGCTAGACGAAACTAATTTCCAAAACGAAACGAAATTAAAAAAACGTAATGAAATTGATTTACAAAATGGAGCGAAATGAATTTAAAAAACAAAAAAGAAATGAATTCACAAAAGAAAACCATATTGATTTAAAAAAGAAAACCATATTGATTTAAAAAACAAAACAAAATGTTTAAATAGACACAAAATTTACTTATGATATGAAAAAAGATATTGATGAGAAAAAAAAAAATAATTTATAAAACGCGAAACAAATTTAACTTAAAAAATGAAGCAAAGTTTATTTACGAAACGGATCGAAATTAATTTTAGAAACTGAAAGGAAATGAATTTACAAAATAAATAAATAAAATAATAAGTAAATAAATAAATAAAACAAAACTTGTTTAAAAAAAAAGAAATGACGCAAAATTAATTTACGATATGAAACGAAGTTTATTTATGAAAAGAATCGAAATTAATTTACGAAACGAAACAAAGTTATTTAAAAAAATAAATAAATAATTTGAAAATATGAAGCAAAGTTTGCTTACGAAACGGAGCGAAATTAATCTTAGAAATTGAAAGGAAATGAATTTACAAAATGAATGAATAAATAAATAAAACAAAACTAACTTTAAAAAAGAAATGACACAAAATTTATTTACGAATATGAAAAGAAGTTTATTTATGAAAACAAACGAAATTAATTTACGAAACGAAACAAGATTAATATTTTAAGAAGGAACAAAACTAACTTTGTTGTGACCCTTGGTTAAAATTACAGTAGCAGTCGTCATCTAGTACAAACTATTTATTCTACAACATTTAGATATAAAAGTAGATACAATTAAGGAATACATTTATTAAGAAAAACGCAAAGGTTGGCGAACAACCTTCTGATGTGGAGACAGAGACTAAACTGACTGTTAGGGGGTCCTTACCCTTGGAAAGGACAAGCTTTGGACACTTTCCATTAATTGCGTCCACATGCACAGTGCTTGGTGTACATGTAGTGCACATGTGATGTGGTGGTGTTATACCCCACATGGATATTTTGCGGGGCTGACTGATCGTCACTACAACTTTAAAAAACGAAGCAAAGTTTATTTACTAAACGAATAAAATACGTTTTGTCTAGCCAGTAATCTTTGACTACAAGCAGCTTAATCCGTCAAAAACAAACCCGAAAATCGTTGCTTTTTATCTGACTTACACTGGTTAGGTTTTAGAGTAAAATTCCCTCTTTGTCTTGTGACTTTCCGGGCCAAGATGCCAGTGTAGTAAACGGTGCTTGCAGACAGGACCGCCCCCACGGTCCTCATCTCCGACTTGTTCTTGTTTCGCACCTTCACCGTCACTTTGAAAGGTTGTCCGATCATGATCTGTTCGATCTCTTCCAGATCGAACGTCACGTCCTCTGCTTCTGGTGTGGGCATGTCGTACACTGCGTATCTGATGCTGGGGGCGACGCCGTATCGCGCTGCGTTCAATACGGCCATCCTTTCCTCCACCGTTCCTGAAATTTAATTCGAGGAAAAGCATTAGGTGGGTACAAATTTACAACTTACCGCGCAGCATTAGTTTTCGAAAGTGTATGCTTGCGCCCAAGGGTGGACTGGCCCTCCCGCCTATGCGCCCTCAAGCTGAACACTTTTTTTTTTATTTAAAAAAGTGTTTTTTTATGTATTTATTTTTTTTATTATTTTTATTTTTTTATTTTTATTTTTTTTTTTCGCTCACAAACCTGTGAGACTTCTATTCAAGTTTTCTTTTCTTTAAACTCGTAAACCTGTGTACCATATTTTTTTTTCCTTTTTTCTTTTTCTTTCTTTCTTTTTCTTTTCTTTTTTTTTAATACTTTTTATTCCCTTTTGTATTTTTTTCTGCACCTTTTTTTTTCTTTCTTGGCACTCTTTGAAGGTCAAGGTTGACAACTTCGTGCGGTATCTGCTGCCCCCTTTTGCCTGCGCCCCCTTTTTCTTGTGTTGCCCTCTTCCATTTTTGTAATAATGTGATTTCATAAATGCTATCCTGATGCTATATTTTTTTAATGTGATTTTTAAAAAAAATCATATTTTATTAACTAGTTCTTATAGACTGATCAAATCTAGGTATTATTGTATTACAATGTGAGTTACGGCAGTTTTAATCAGGGCTCGATCAAGCCAAAATAATGCCCAGGTCCTGGTAAAATTTTGATGCCCCACTCACAAGAAAATTCGCTCGTTTTCATAGTAGTTGCTTCCAAAAGAGATAAGAAAGAAAAAAAATTAACTCCATTTTGGTGTCCCTAAAATTGTAGTGCCGAGGTCCAGTGACCTGTAGGACTGTGCATTTATCAGGCCCTGCTTTTACTACTTTTAAATACATAATAATATGTTAAGTGTGTTTTTTAGTTCAAATTTTCTTAAACTGCAGTGTGGTGGAAAAATACATCGCTCTTCTTAGTGCAGTTGCTCTAACCTGAATGGCGCAGAATGATGATTTTGAGTAACTGCTGCGTACTCTTCCTTTTACTGTAATAAAATGCCTCGTTACGGAAGCTACGGAACTGTATTTGTACCGCAGCTTTTATAATCACTTCTTCGAGGTGAAACCTTAGGAAGTACGAAGACTTCTCTTGTCGGATGTCTTTTCATCCATAAGCTCACTACGTTTTGCATTGAAAAAGGCGTTCCCTGAAACGCCGAAACATATGTCTGCAGTAATCTGCGAATTTGTGCTTTTTAGACGTTGTTACTTTACGTTACTTTACTTCTCGCTGATTTGTTAAAGCATTTATATATAGTAATGAGAAAAGATATACTCAGCACTTATATGAGATTATTTACCTACAGCTTGTGTACAGCTATTCTTGACTTATGAGGCCAAAATAAGGGCGAAAAACTGAATGCTTTGTTTGCCGTTTTCGGGTGCCTTAATTATCACTAAAGGAAGGTATCGCGATGGTTTCGCGAGCTGAAAATTTCGCGAATTTATATGAACAGAACCAAAAGTTTACCAAAAAAAAAAAAAATATTTCGCGCGCCATTGATTTTCACGATTACGATGGGCTCGCAAAAATTTAAGCATCGCGAAAATAAGTGCTTTTACAGTATTTATAAGTACTAATTCGTTGTCCAAGAAAAGGAAAGTAACGGAAACTAATTAGTGTTTAAAATACTTTCTCGTTACTTTCTCATCAGGCACTCACATAGTTCAAGAATAGTTTAATTAATTAAACTAATATTAGTAGAGGTTAATATTCTGAAAGTATATCTTCCACGTGTTTCGGGTTCAAGCCTTTTTGAAAACAGAAAAGGATCTGAGCTTCTAAAGATTGGGCAGCAGTCATAATGAAATTAGAGTTCATTAAGATTCAGAATTTTCTCACCTTCTTGATCTTTGTATTCACTGACAATATTTTCAGCATCAGTATCTCCATTTTCATCGTCAACACCAATTTTCTTTGTCAGCATGAATTGTCCAATTCTAAGATGATTAGAAAAATCCTTATTTATTACGGATAACGATTGTATGCGAAAGTTTGACAACATTAGTCGACTTCATTCTACGACAACAATAATGATAATGTCAAGAATAATAATAATTACAACTTATTTTTTGCACACAGAAGTTTAAGAAAGTTGAAAAATTCAATTAACTAATTGAAAACTACTCTGAAACAAAAGAGGGGAAATCGGAGAAGCACTAAAAGATAAGGGAAAATTCAAGGGCAAGAAATATATAATATACGATTGCCCAAAGCAATCGTACATAAAAACTTGGTATGCTTATACATTTAGCAAAAATGCAAAACTTTATTATTAATATTGAACAATTTAAGAGAGAAAATCTTAAAAAAGAGGTTAACTTGCTTAAACACAAATATACATTTTTATTACACTGATATACATATTTCGATTTATTCATTTTCTCTTAAATTCAAGTAGAATTTACATTTAAGCAACTAAACTTGAAATATGTGCGTGTATGAAAAATACTTCAGAACAGGTATTTAACGATTAAAAAAACATCTAAAGGATATTTAATCACATATCTAGTGAAAATTGTCGAGCACGAGCATACACTTTATTGTCATTATTTTTGCTTTTTTTTAAAGTCTAGCTTAATGTTTCAATGTTCAAAAATAGGAAAAAATTTCGTCGCCATGGTTGCAAATCGTTTGCATTCATTCAAAGCTTAACTTAAGATTTTTGGACTTGTGCCTCTGCGAACTCAACAGTCCTCCGTGAGGGGAACAACTCCTGGATTTTGGCGTCTAAGCCCTGCACACACACCACTAAACACACACACACACACGTAATTGAGCAAAACGTAATTTGAGTTCAAACTGTCAAAAATTCAAGTTTGCTTATTTTTTTTTAATACTTTTTACTTAAACTACCGTATTATACCGCTTCATCTGGCATGCCACAAAATTCGGGGATCACCAGATTTTCAATAACACTTACCTGGTTCTTTCCGGCATGCCGGAAAAATCGAGGTTAGAAAAAAAAATTAATACTATAAAAACAAATGTTTAGCTTAAAAATGAATATAAGTTCTATACATGTCTTATTAGTATAAGCATTTTAATTTTGTAAAAATATTTACTAGCAATGTCATTTGTAATTTTAACAAGAAAAATATTGTTTAATAACGAATCATTTTATTAAAATTAAATTAAAACTAAGTAAGCAAACATTTAAGCGGTAAGTTACCATCTAAAAGGAACCTAAAATAATTTACTTAAAAAATTATGAACAAATTGCAGTAACGATGATTGTTTCTGAATTGATTACTTTATTGGCATATAATTAAATCCATTAATAATGACCTACCATAAATAACAAGCACGTATTATATGCTATACGCATTTTTTTCAAAAGAAGGTTACTTTCAGGATTTATTTTTTTTCCCTCACAGTGGTTTGCTTTCTGATTAGAGCTGAATGGGGAAATTTACTTTTGTTTTGTTGCAAAATAAACCTCAAATTATCCGGCATGCAGGGAAATTTGAATTTCCCGGCATGCTGGTCAACCTCGCTTTTTTTCCGGCATGCCGGATAATGCGGGGTAATACGGAACTGTTTAGTTGAAATTTTGAAAAAATTGTGACATGCATAATACCAAAATTAGATTAGTAGTCTCCTTTGCTTAATTAAAATAACCATTCTTCAACTATGATTGACCATCTCAAAATCAGTGAATCAAATCTTAATAAAATTCAGTGACTTGATCGATAGAAAATTTTTTCTCGTACTTGTATTTGTCGCTCGCCGCTTTCCTCCATCCGCCTACCACAGTTTCGTCCCTTGTCCACTTGATGATATCGGCATTTACCTCTGCAAACACGAATGGACAATCGAAATCGAAACCTACTTGGCCCCGCCGTACGGCTTCCACTGAGGCGGGCCCCATTTGGAACACATCTGGAAGAAAATTCGTTCTTTTAAAACTACTTCCAGTTTAGGGGCCATCTATAAATGATGTCACGCTTTGAGGGGGATGAGGGCATGGGCACCCATATGCAAAATTTTAAGGGAGTGCTTAGATATTTTCCCCTTGGTTTAGCAGGATATTTTCCCCCATGGAAAACGATTTCAGTACAGATTAGAGTTATTAAAATTTGACATTTTCAATGACTTATTCATTAATAGCTGGAGAAGAAATGTTTTTACATTTTTTTCAAAGAAAAAACTACTAAAAGCAAGGAAGTTTTAAGGGGGGAGGGGGGACGCTTGAGCTCCCACTCCTCCCCTCCCCATATGGGCGCCTACGGAAGGGGGTGCGCGAAAGTGACAGTTAGTGAGAAAAAGGGTGACATCATGCATTGTTATGAGAATATACTTGTAAAAACAGCGACACGTCGCCACCATGGGGCTTACTGCCGCTTTCTTAATGTGTCTGCAATATTTCTTTTTCTTTCTAATGGGGCTGCGTTAGAGGTAGTACCTTTTGCAGACCTAGCGCGATTCCTCACAAAAAAAAAAGGCATCCATTCTTCCATGTAGCACCACAATCGGAGGATACCATTACTACGAGAATTTTGACTCCCAATTTTCCCACCAGATAGAGGCACCTGGGCTCTGTTCGATGCTAAACTGCACAAAGAGTTTAATTTTGTTGAGAGTACTCAAAGCCAAATGAGTACTCGAGGGATCTTTTACATGTCTCATAATCACACGAAATGGACGCTGCCGATTTTCTGAATCTTGAAAATCCACGGACTGGAGCCAGGTTCGAACCTTTGCCTTTGTGCATAAAAGACAAGCTTCTAACCACTACAGCAAACTGTAAGCTCTTATAAAATAGCGTGTTTTGCTTCTTGATTTTGGGTTAACACAGAGTTAATAAGAAACCTCAGGCAAAAAGCAAAACATGCTACTTCACCATAGGAAGAAAGCATAGTTTAGCCCTAATATGGCAAACGTATCGCTAATTCATCCTACGATTCATGGCTTTAGTGTAAATGGGTGGGGGTAAGGGGAAGTGTGAAACTTTGTAACACAGGGGGAAGGGTGTCAAATTTCTTGAAAAAATTGTGACATCATTTATATATATATGGATCACCCCATAAAAAAATCATTCTGAGCGATTCCATTTAAACTGTTTCATATAATCAAAGACAATGTTTTCCATAAATCGCATCAGTTCAATAAAAATCAGTTGTAATGAAAAGTTTAAAAGTAAAGTCAGCTTTCCAAAACAACAAATGCAACAAAACAATAAATGCAAAAGTAACATCGCTCCCCGCAACAGAACACAGAACTGACGCAACTCAAGGGGAAAAAAAACAGTATTGGTGAAAGTCAAGATTTTAAGCAATTCTACTTTTAACTGAATTATTCTCAAACACTAAATTAGCATGCAAAACATGTGTGACTTTGTGTTTTCTGGTTGGTTTTTTGTAGTTTACGTTAATAGTGTATAGGGTAAATGATTAGTTTTGGGTATGGTTAATGTTTTTTTTTTAGTTCGAAACAAATGCTGCAGTTCTAGTTCATGGAATATAATTATATATATATATATATATACTAGCTGACCCAGCCACGCGTTGCTGTGTCGAAGTAGTTGGATTAAAGTATTCTTTTACTCAATATTTTGGCAGAATCTAATTAATATTTTTAGTGAAGTTTAAAATAGTCTAGCCAATTTTAAAACATATGAGATTGATAATGGGCATGTTATTCTGAATTTAGTATTTATTGAATTTAGTAAGTACTAACTAAATTTTCAATGGCAAAAGAACTATACTTACGCTTAGTAAATTTTGCAAGTATGACTTCGGCCATAAATCAAAGCAAAATAACTTGAAAGTGACAGAAAATATCGAAACTGGTTGTAAAATATCGGAACGTAGAAATTAAGCATAAACCAACATACACTTTTAGAATGTACACTACATTTTATTCGTCTCAGATTTCTCTATAGTTTGTTCTCAATAACTCCATTACAATATACATTAATTGAATTAAAAACATATAAAAATTACATTTCTAAATGAGGTAGATAACATTAACTTTGATCTATTGTTTCTATTTTTTGAAAACTAAAAATTATCTAAGCACTAAGTTGTGCACAATATTCTTGTTTCACCTGTGTTTTGCTAACACGAATAGGTATGACAGCTTTCCCACTTGTGAGAAGGCGATAGATGAGAGATGCCTATGAGAGAAACATGTATGTTTCAAGTCCAAACCGAAAGTAGATATTGTTTGGTCTTGAGATATATTTATGGTCTTTTTAAAAGCTAAACAAATCGGAAATTGAAGCCTTCCAAATGTGTTTGAAAATTATGACGCTATAAATGGATTACGTGGCAACACAAAAATTTCTCCTTTAAATTTTTTCCGTCAAAATTGTTGAAATTTTGATGAAGAAACGTGTACCGTTGCATAATCTAGGCGGGTTTAAACTGTGAAAAAGAATAATTGGTTAACCAATTTTCAACCGGAAACCATCTATTGGCAGTGCTGGTATATCCGGATAATTTAAAAAAATCAGTTGGAATAGTTACGGCTATGTTTTTATCGACAAATAGTCTTGTTCAGCATCAACGGTCAGCAAAATCTGATTACGATTTTTTTCAGCCATAAGTAATGGCTCATTATTCACAATAATTGTAGCTAAGACAGCGTCATTGCACTGTTTTTTCTCGTTGTAAATCAGTGTTAACTAAGTCGGTAACCAATCGATCAGGTGATATCACACCGTAATGACTAAACAACAAATTTGAAATTGAAATGCATAAATCTTCAATCAACAATAAAGCTTCATCATATATCTTTGGTGTAAAATCTTGATTTAAACATCGGTGTGTTTGTTTAACTCTATGAAGTACATCTTCAAGCATACAATTTATATATTTTCCCTGCAGAAATGATGATTGTGTTGGATATTATGTTGTCAAAGTTATCTTAAACAGTTGACCAATACTGTTTCTGGTTATGCAAAGCAAAACCTGCATTAGAAAATGCAACTAACAATGATTGTGTGCTACCGATAATTACTATCCGCGAAACGCATCTTGATATGTATTAAACACTCTACCATTAACGGTCCACAATTATTCCCGTCTGTTCGAGAATGTTTAACGAAAACAAATGCAAAAACAACATTCACTTTGTTTTGGATGCACAGTTTTGTTTTGGATGGAGTTTTGGTCCCAATGTCTTATCTTTAATTTTTAATTCTGCCCGAGATTGATGAATGTTGTGTTCTTTGTTTGCGTGACTTCCATGATTTTTCTGATTTTATTCAACACTGTAAAAACAATTAAGAAACGTCCTGAAAAATAATGGGCAGTGAATACGCCGAATTTCTGCCAGTAAAGTATCTTGCAAAAAAATAGGAACGTATCCCACCAAAAGTGAGAAACCTTCCTAAAATTATCCTGAAGACTTTCTGAGGAATTGCGAAACCTCTCCGATTCGAGACAATCATTTCTCCGAAACCTTTACAGAGAACCAAAGTAAGATTAAAAGTAATAGCTTGTCATATTTTTCGACTCACCAAGCAAAGGCATTCTCGCTACCATAACCACGGCTAAGATGGACTTGCAAGCATGCACAAAGTATTCCACTTGCTTGTTACTCTTGGAAAGTTACGAAATCCAGAGACTCACTTCCTACCATTTGGAGTTACGTCAATCTGGACGTACCACGACAGTGAAGTCAGTTCTTCACTAAAATTCATTAACCTTCTTGAAATTATCCTGGAATCTTTTTCAAGAATTCAGTACTATCCTAGGCTAAAAGCCAGTCGTGTCGCTGGACCATCAGAAAAAAAATTATGTAAGTTGACCAAAGCTTCACCAACTCTCTATTTTTCGAAGAAAGCTCCAACAATCATGCTAAAAGCATGGCGAAAGGTAAGACAGACTTGCAAGCAAGTCCCATAAGTCTAACTCGCCTACAATTTCTGAAAAGCTACGGATACCAGAGGCTCATTAACTCTCTATTGGAGATTTTAAGCAATGCAGGCAGAACATAATGAATCTGCAGCCTATACACTTAATAAATACGTTCAGTTAATCTTTAAACTGGGAGCTAAACATGTTTTTCGCAACAGTGAGAAGTCTGCATTCATGAAGTTTGTTGCAATTCAGGAAACTTTTTGATACAGTGCATGTAAAATAATGTGGAACCATTGGTAAATAATTTTATTTCTGAGAATCGGGCCAAACACATTAGGTTTTTGACACAATGTAAAAAAAGTCGGGGTCGTTTTTGTTGGTTTAAGTGCTCTTCGTAGAAAATATCTTCGGTAAAAAATACTCGTTGACCGTTTTCACGATGTACTGCAAGATGCTGTACAGAATGGGGGAACTAAATTATGTCAGATAGCTTCGTTGCTACTTATATATCCTCTCATCGCGTTGTAAAAAAAGTCGGGGTCGTTTTTGTTGGTTTAAGTGCTCTTCGCAGAAAATATCTTCGGTAAAAAATACCCGTTGACCGTTTTCACGATGTACTGCAAGATGCTGTACAGAATGGGGGAACTAAATTATGTCAGATAGCTTCGTTGCTACTTATATATCCTCTCATCGCGTTAATTCGTCAATTTTGTCCATTTCTCGTACCTCAAATGCGACCTAATAAGGATATTGAATAACGTATTTGACAAAGTATTCAGTGGATTTCGCGGAACGGTAAAACTCGACATTTATATGAGCCTCATACATTTTTAAAAGCAGTGGTGAGTATGGAACTATCCGCTGCTTATCAGTTTCAACTTGATTTGTAGAATTTGACACTAACACTGAAAAGTGTGCCCTTAATACTCATATTTTCTACGGCGATATTGATGATAACCATTAATATCCGTAACATAGTATCATTTGTAAATTTTATATAACCTGAAAATTAAATTTTAGAGGATGAATTAACTTACAGCGCCATCTATTAAGAATTTACAGAACCAAACAATCAATACACTTTATTAATGTATAATAAACATTTTATTTGCAATAAGAAGTTATAAAAACCATCCTATCTTTTAAGTTGGACCAAATTACAGATACGTATGAAATTTGATAAAAATCGGTTCAGTAGTTTCGGAGTTTACCCCGAACAAACATCGTGACACGAGATTTATATATATATATATATATATATATATATATATATATATATATATATATATATATATATATATATATATATATATATATAGAAATGGAAAAAAATACTCTGGTTTCGCTAATTATGGTCCGACGCGTTTAGTTTTTTTTCGTGAAGAACTAATCATGTTAGCTGAATTATTATTGGCAGGAACTACGCAAGCAAAGAGCACTTAACAACATTAATGACAAAATTTTCTTTTTCATTTTAATCCTATAAGAATGCATTTTGCACTAGTAATTGGCCCTATCCATAATGTAAATAATGACTGACCAAAAACTAGCTATGATTATCATTTGTCAAAAAGTGGGCACCCCTAACTAGTATTAGTGGTAAAATTTTGAGATTGAAGTATCGGATTTAACCAAAAAAAAAAAACAATTAACTTTATTTGTTAATTGAATTACAATAGGAATAGTCAAAAAAGTATGATCATGTATGCCCATTGCTAAAATATTTACTTTTAGTTGACTAATTATGGGCACATTAGCTGAAAAGGATATTAAATGTCTTAATAAATGACAAAAGTGTACCTATGTGATAAAAACAAAAAACGCTATGGAATGAGCACACACCAATAAAACTGTGATTGGATTCAAAAAATAGTAACGTCAGAACACTTCACAATCGTAAATGAATATTCAGTCACCAATAATGAATATTCATTATTGGTGACTGAACTTACTATGTTTTAAAGAAATGAGGTGGGATCATATATATATATATTCCTAAAAGAATCTATTTTTAGGTTCCTCTGATGATATCAGAACATTAATTACATACTTAGTATTAATAATACTACAAGATAAACCTGCTCATTACTGGTTGGTCGTAATTAGTCATTCACCCTACTCAACGTTAGTCTTCTACTTAAAGTTCGAAATTTTTTTCCTAAACTATAAAATTGTAATGACGTGTCTTTAATGATTATATTATTTGTACGCCACTTCGCGCTAGTCATATAATCTAATTTTATGTGCCCTATATGGCAAGAAATAGTAGTAAAGTTAAGTTTTAAATCAATAATTTTTATGCATTTTTTTTTTTTTTCAAGTACTTGGCGTGTCACTTCTCTTTGTCAGGATGCGATATGTGTATTAGGTCCATTTCTGAGGAGGAAAAACATGGTCCAGTTTTAATAGATTCAACAATATTTACTGTACGATTTATGAGTAATACTGCCATCGTTGCTTATGACTTCTTGCCAGCCTGATGACAACTTGTAAATCCCGTTATTGAAGATTGCCTTGTCTTTAGAAATGAAGAACTCGAGTAATGCTGCTTTGACGCCTTATCCCATTTTGCGTATTTTTCCTACCAAAACGTTTTGCTAAGATAGGTGTAAGCGAAAATCTAGGGTGGCAGGCTTGGGAAGTATGTTAGGTGGATGACAATATTCAGCAAGGAGCAAATCACACTACATCACGATAATGCCAGATCATATGCATTCTTTGCTGCTTGGCATAAAATTGCAGTGCCGAGCTAGGAAATCTTTTCGAATTCACCCAACTCCGCAGACTTTGAATCTTCCGATTTTCCCTTATTTCTCTCTTTGCGAAACTTGTCGGCTAAGAAAAAAAAAGTTGGAAATTGAAGATGATGTCGAAACATCTTCAATTGAGTTCTTCATCTCCAAAACAAGGCGTTCTTCAAAAATAGGATTTACAAATTTCTACCACGTTGGCAAGAGTTTTATAAGCCACGATGGTTAACTCATGCAATAAATGTTTCAAAATGGATGAAAAACTGCTGAGTGTTCTTCTCTTTCGCAAATGGAGAGCAATTTTCGTTAGATTTAATATTTATTCGAACAGAGTAAGCATATTACAAAATTTTCAATCAGTCACTATTGTCTCCCTACTTGTTCAAACTCGTATATAATCTGGACAAATCTATACAACATTGGCGTATGGCTTTTAAAACGCGTTTATTAACATGTTCAAACAAACCGCACCCATTTATATTATTTCTATGTTTCCAAATAATTATCAGCTCATATTGTAAACATCATTTCGGAATACACATCAGAGTAAAATATAACCTGTGTATAAAACAGTAAAATTATAGTGAAACGCTTTTACTATTTTTATCTGCCTTTAAAAAAAGGAATCAATTGTTTTATGGGATATTCAGTTTTACTTGAGTATAGAAAACGTATAAAAAGCTTCTTACTGTGACTCGTTTCTTGTGGGGTGGAATCTATCGATTGCCAGCCTCCATATCCCACCGGCAAATCAGGACGCGACATCCATACGTCATTCCACACGTGAAAGTTCCTTTGAAAAAAAAAGAATTGTAATGACATTTTCTCAAAACTAATAAATGTACTGAAAACTGGCCTAAGTTCGTGTAAACTTCCAAAAACTCATAATAAAAAAGAAAACGCAAGAAAAGAAGTTCAATTTGCGTGAATATGATGTATATTGGATAATTTCTGTACATATATGAAAAATGATTCCAAACATTACCGTAAGAAGGCACTTGTATAAGTCATTGCTTACGTTCGACGAGCTCGACCGGTAGCGTCCGGTTAGTTAATTACGTGACAGCTAATGATCACGTGCTCCAATCCACCAATCAACAGCTCAAAATGGTAACCGGTGAGGTAACCGATAGATGATATAATGCTGCGGTTTGTAACCGGTTACTTACCGGTCGACCGGTGAGGTACGTCGAACGCAACCATTCTGAGACGTTTATGCAAATCACACTGGTAGAAGTACTTAGTTAAAATTTAGCCACTAACGACCACCATCAAATTTAACTACTATTGAATAGCAGCAAAACCGTACGGTTTTGCTGCTATTGGTTGAAAGATTCCAGGTTTTAACTACTCGCAATCAGGGGCGTCCCGATTGGAGATCACGTGAGGTCACTGTGACTTCCCAAACAATTCCGTATTTGCAGAGTTTTGTCTAAACATTCGGCAAAATTATCATCATTCGCAAGATTTGGAGCTCTATTCCGCAAAATTCGGAGAAAAATTCATCAAAATCTGGAGTAATATTCAGCAAAATCATTATCATTCTGCAAAATTATCTTCCTTCGCAAAATTTGGAGTTCTATTCGCCGAAATAATCATCATTTGGTAATATTTGGAGTTCCATTTGGCAAAATTATCATCATTCGGTAAAATTTTGAGTTCCTTTTGACAAATTGAGAACTTCCGTCGCCCCAAAAACTTAAGTTCGAGGCGCCTCTGCTCGCTATTTGCATAAAACATTTTAATAACGTATGAGTGGTTACTTTCGTCGGTTACTTTTGGAATAAATACTTACAAGAAAAAACATTCTTCTGATCATACTCGTGCTAGTCTTTTCTCAGAACTTTACTACTTTTACTATGATCTTTGCTTATTTACCTCATCTGACCGTTTTTGATGTTCCTCTGATTTTTCAAGTGGCCATGACACGAGAATAAATCTACCTCGTTGCTTTTAATATTTATACAGAGAGACTAATTTTCGTTGCCATGATTACAAATCGTCTGCTTTTATTTTAGGTTTAACCAAAGCAGATTTCATTTTTTTTTTTCGCAAGCAAAACTGTTTTTAAATGCTAAATTTTTAGGTTACTAATTCCCATCATTTAAGATTAGTAAGAAATAAAAATACCTTAACAGTAGATACGCTGTAAATCTAATCTGTATGATAAGTTTACTGGTGCAAATTTTCCATAATATCTACAATTACTTTTTCTTTTTTTTTTTATGGCTATGTCTCGCATTTTCTAATCTAAAAAATCATCAGTCATAGGTCCGTCCCGATGGGAGGTCAATGTAACCTCCCAAAAATTTCCTTATTCGACAAATTTTGCACACGATTTGGCAAATTTGGTGATATAATTTAAAAACTGCCATTTCTAAATTCCCAAATGTCTATTTTCATTAGGTGTACTTCGGCAAAATTTAGAGTTCCATTCGCAAAATTGAGAATTTCCGACCTCCCAAAAATTTTAGTTCGATGCACCCTTGTATGACGATTGCGAATTTCCTTTCCATTTCCTTTTCATTTCAATTGTAGAAACAAGAAACCCAACGAGTAGGGTCCTATATCGCAATTCGTGATTGCGAAAAACATAATGTGAGTTCAAGGCGTCAAGATTCAAATGATTGCCAGGGGATGGGGGGATGCTACTGAAGTAGCTTGTTTTGCTTCTTGATTGTGGTGCTTCTTCATTGTGGATTAAAACGGAGTTAATAAGAAACCACAATCAAGAAGCAAAACACGCTACTTCACCATAGCAGACATAGGAAGAAAGCATCGTTTAGCCCCCCGATGGAGGAAGTGAAAGTGTCGCTACTTATTCTACGATTCAGAGCTTTAGTACCGAAAAATCACATCAAATTTCATTCAATGGATTTAGAGGGATGAACAAAAGAGGGATGAAGTTTGCCAAACCAATGTGTTCTTGTCTTTTTCTAAATAATTAGGATTTTTTCCGTTGGTTTTGTTTGACATTAAAACAGCGAAATGTAGGTACAGCAAACAATCATTCAGTCAAGCACTGTCTGACCACGGATTGTATGGAAAGGCAACCTCCGGTTTACAGATGGAAATGGAAGCATCTATTAGTTTTTAGGGATGTCAACTTTTGCAGATGTATGTTAGCCTATAAATTAAACAGAGATTCACTCAAATAGCGGAACACGCGCAAAAATATTTTTTCCCCCCCTCATTCAGATATCCTCGTCTCAACTGGACGTTTGCCAATTCCATACATTCCGTGGCTGAACAGTATTTATACATAATTTTATGTGCAAGGAAGAAACTTTTTTGTTATTTACCAAATGGAATCGTTACTGACACCTTCAATTTTTTCTCCTTCTGCATCGAAATATTTGTCGACTGTGAGACTGCGATCTGTGTCGTGCGCGGAGACGAAATTTGTCACCGTTCTGCAAGGTATGCCCAAGGTTCTGCAAACTGAAATAACACACTTTATGAAGTAAAACACAAAACAATTTCACATCACAGCAAGTAAATTACTTATTTCTGAGACCTGAAGTCTTAGTCTCTGCCTAGAACGTAAGAATCCTCCACGCATAAAATCCTGTGCACAGTTTGGGCAAAACCTTTTATGAGCAGTTTTGTTTACTTGAGAACATTTTTCACGTACTGGGTAGACACTAAATCCAAATGCAGAGCTTAGCCACCTGTTATCAGGTGTAAAACACAAGAAAACAAGCAAATTTAGAATATATCTGAATATAATTCGCATCAAAAAACTAAATGACTGTATTCTGTAAATACACAATCCATGTAATTTATCTACTGCCAGCATCTTAGTCTGAAAAATGCGTAAAACTTTTGGCCAAATTGGAAGATGAATACTTTTCTGTCGTAGCCTATCTGTGTCTTAGCAACCGATCACAATCAGGGGTGGACTGGGTCCGCCAAAAGGGCAGCAACCTTGACTCCCAGAGAGCGCAAAAAGAAACCGAATGAATACATGTTTGAGGTTGGAAAAAAAAAAAAACTCTCGAGGGCATACAAATTTAAAGGCACACAGAAAAAAAAAGCAAAAAAAAAAAAAAAAAAGGAGGCGCACCGGCCTAAAGACCGATGGGCCAATGAACCAGTTCGTCCTCGAACACAAGAGATCATAACGTGTCATTTTAAATTAGCTTTTCGGTAACGATGTAATATGATTCACAAAGATTATAAAATCTTTTTAACTACATAAAAATAAAAATTATTTTTAAAAACTACTCACTACGAATAATCTAGTTGGTTGTAGGAAAGATTGAAGAACGGTGTAATATTTTGTTCGAAATTTCACAGCGCATCCATACTTTCATAAAATTGTTTCTTGCGTCAGAAAAATGATAGAATTTCATGAAGAAGACAAAGTAAAAATAAACTCGGTGGATGTGTGGGAAGATATTTTCTGCTGAACTAAACTAATCCTATATTGGTACTCTAAGACAACTCAGAGGGTACCTCACTGTGACCTTCCCAAAATTTCCTTATTCGGCAACTTTTGTCTGACAATTCGCAAAATTTAGAGTTCCATCCGGCGAACCAAGAATATCTGCCCTTACAACAATTTAAGTTCGGAGCGCTCCTGACTCTACTCACCAGTTGTGGCTACTCCTGCAAAAACCCAGCATTGTCCGTACTTCACAGATTGTTCTCCCCCATTTTTGAAGTACTCATCCATGATGGCCGCACTTCCAGTCCACATCCAGGGAGCCTTGCCATCGTCGTACATTCCAGACCAGTTCCCAACCACGATGCCTTTGTCGTCATTTTCACTGTTGACCTAGTGTCAGGAATAACATGAGACTTTTTGTTTGCTTTTTGAAGTACAGTAAAATACTAAATTTACACACAAGGGACATTTCGAAATTTGTAATAATTACATGCAAGGTCGGCTACGATTTGGAAGCTGTCTTTTCACCGTTAAGCGTAAGACATCGTGGGTTCCAGTGGAGACCATTCAAATGCGACTCACAACTGCACAGACGTCAAATATTTAGTTTCTCGGCACGTTGACGGGTTCCGTACAATACGGCTTGCTTTTATGGCAATGCCGACCGAAAACTGGTTTTAGGGAGAAAAAATCATCGCTGACGTGACGTGTGGACGATATATAAATGTAGTTTTTTTTTTCAGTTATCGTGAATTTCTGCTTACCAGGAGACCATACAATAGTTCAATAATGAAAAAAAAAAAAAATCACAAGTAGCAACCAAAAGAACATAGTAAAAAGTTTAGTTAGTTTTTCGTTGAATAAAGGAAGTTGATTTTGTGGTTTTGCATTTTATAATCTATGATTTCAATATTAAACAATAAGTTACCGCCTGTAAGCCACTGTTAAACTACATGCAATAAATAAAATTATTCTTGAACAAGCGTTTATTTAGTTTTAAAGCAATGGATTTTTGATTCAAAAGTATAAATTAGTCATTTAATTCGTGGTCTAATATGATGCAGAATAATTTTATGTAATTTCTCTTTCAAATAGTTTTTCCTTCACGCAAACACGCTGTACGTCTGCAGACTAATAGTAAGTTTTTGTTTCTTCCATTGCATATCCACAGCATGAATTACCATTCTTCAGTGCCGGGCCCGATGAAGCAACGGAGCAGCATTTTCCGTTTACACGCGGCGGGCCCCGCTTGATTAACTGATAAAATCACCGCTGTGGTAGACATGTGGGACTCTAAGGTGTGTAGTCTATGGCTTTGAAATTACCGAAACGAAAAATAGCAGTACGGTATGATATTAAATCTTTCCCACTCACCAATTTTGAGATGGATCTTGATACCAAAATTGGACTAGCTCTTCCAACATAGTCGAGTTTTGAATGGTTAAGCATTAACATGGCAGCTGGTAACACAGAGTCAGCAAACTAAAAGTAACACATATATTAAAATACATTACAAAAATCTCAAAATCAATTTTTTTTTTTAATGCTAAGCATGCATTACAATTAGAGACCGAATTTAAGAAATAACTACTGAATGCAAAAAGTACATTCACTATATGTATTTGCAAAGTGATTTCCAACCTGTGTACTGTCGCTACTCAAGTAGGCGACAAATGCATCGTACGACATTAAATTCTTTTTTGACTGACATTAAAGAGACCAAATTTGGCACCTTGATTTTCTCATCTTCTGAGACAGTTTCGCCTAATTTGGAAATTTATTTTGTGTGTCGCAATTTTCAACCTAGTTATAGCAGTTGATTTTATAAAACGGCGATAATGATTTTATTAAAGGCTGGTTTTAACATTGTAATGATTCTGTCCATCCATATTTGATTTTAAAGTGCGGCTGATCTTACAATCCAGTGATTTTATTAGTCGCGATTACTGCATTACAAAAGATTAAACTGATATTTCTTTTTCCATACTTAACTCACACAATATTAAAACTATCCGATATGTACCATGAAAAAACTCTTCAAAAAAGAATGTACGTAAGAAAAAATAGATTACTTTTTGAGAAAAAAAAAATATTTTTACCTGTCCGTAAATCCATCTTCTTCCTCTCGGTTCCTTCTGTGTTCCAACGAATATTTTTCCAACATCGTTCAAAACGTACTCCCTCCTGGCATCTTCTTTGTCCAAGAAAACAGTGTCTTCTGTGGAAAAGATTCATATGTGATAAACAGTAACGCATAAACATCATGAATTGGCTTTACAACGGGTTCTGGTTAATAATACTTTCAAAATGTTCGTAATGACGTAAAAATTATTAACATATTTAATAACTTTATTCAAAATATATGTAATCCAGCATAACTGGCGTAGGCTGTGGTACTTTCCTTATGTTGCAATAAGAATGATGATTAAAGTTTAACCCTTTTCCGGTGGGACACTAACATGCGAGTATCTGCTTGCATGGTCTCGGGAATGTTTCATCATCATTATCAATTGAGAATATAGAGTACACTGTTACAACCAGAGGTTCCAGACGAGTGAATATGTTCCCCCTAAGGTGAAAGCATGGGGCCCAAGGGTGCAATACTAGCCAGGAAGTAGAGCAGGGGTGCCAAAACAGCAGACAATCGTAGACAGGGGTGCTAAAACAGCAAGCAATCGCAAAATAACTTGCTAGCGCATGCGCTTCCGGCATACATTCACCATTCAACCACTTCAATATGGCGGATGAATGATAGGTTGCATCTAAGCGTGGCTTCAATGTCTTTCACATTGAATGAAGTACACTATTGGATTAAATCTCAACTTTTCTAGGATAATTCTTTAAAATAACAAGTAAGTACAGCTTTTGATCACTTTGTAGGTTTTAGGGCTTTCAAACATAGTTAAAAGTACGTTTAATGCTTTTCAGTTACCGGTAGTTCGTTACGATACCGTAGTACCGTTAGTTGTTGATTTTCAGTTGACCGTTACTGTCGTGAAATTTCCATCATTCAAAACGCTACTAAATATATCTATCATTATTTTCTTGAGTACTCGATAAGCAACATTTAATCACCAAAATAATAACCGCAATTTATCACTAATCAACAAGTGAGAACCTAAATAAAAATGATTCTTGTGCTTCGTAGATTACTACACAACAGCGAGTGCAAAAAAATAAAAAGGAAATCTCTCTCCGTCTAGCTTTTTTTTTTTTCTTTTTCGTTCAAGTGTTTGAATCATTTCCTGCTAGCGTTTAATGTTTCGTTAGCGTTAGGAATTTCTTATTTCTTTACGTTTTTCAACTGTCGAAAAATTTCATATGCATTTTATTTTATTGTTACTCTTGATTGAAATTTTTAACGTTCGAGAAAGGATTTTGTTTTTCCGTAACTTTAATATCCCAGAATATTTTTGGCTCTTCATGTAAATAATTCATAAGTACATCTACATTTTACTTTCGGTGCGGTTATTTCTCACAAATAATCATTAACTTAACTATGATATTGAAATAATTACTCGTCTTTAACTTTAAATATATTTGTGACAACTCTTTGATACCAAATAAAGTCTGTAGATATTTATTGTTTTATTCATTTTTAATATTACTTTGTAAAAAAAAAAAAAAAAACTTATCAGTACGCAGAGTTTTTTCACAAGTTTTTTTACCGCCCCGAGAGTTATTATAATTATTATTATTTATTTTTAAGAAAAGGATAAAAATTTCACAGATCCGCAATGTTTTTCATTTGCTTTTACCGACCCGCGGGTCAAAAGAGGTTGAGAAACACTGATGTAGAGAATGATCAGATGAATTAAAGCAATGAGCACTCCTTAACTATGTTGAAAACTCTGAAATATGATCAAATGCTGTAATTACAAGTTTTAATCATTTCCAGTACTGAATTCATGCAATGTGAAAAGTGTGCAAAACGTAGACTGTAATGAATCAAAACAAAACTATTAAAAAAAAAATAAAAAAAAAACACAATTATATTCAAAAAAGCACACAATACGGGGGAGGGGGGGAGGAGGATCTACAGTAAGGGTGCCATTTCTCTCTCCGTAGGTTCATTCTTTTCACCCCGGCTGCCTACTTTTTGAAAGGTGCCTGTTTTTCACCCTAGTTAGAGGTGCAATTTCGGCTCCGTAATAGGTGCCGCTGGTGAACAAGCGTTTCACCCCTGAAAGGTGCCGAATGCAACCTGTAGTTTTAACAGTGTATATGCCCACGTTTGGTATTAAACTAAAGGAAGATGTCCTAGTTCTAAATGAATCGTTTTAAAGCATCCGATTTGCTTGCGCTGCTATATACAAACACGCATTCATAACTGTAAATCGCCAACCAGTAACTCAATATCTAACCTAATGGAGTTTCTAAATAATTCTAAGACATTACGCTTTTTCGGCAATCATCGCAACTTATATCAGTTTTAAAGCTTGGTAAAGATTGAGCTATGCATCATTTACTAATTTTATGAACTAAGCCTAGAACAGCAGATCTGTGTCATGGAGCTATTCGATGTAATTAACTACAGTGCGATCGGAACGACTGCTATAATCGTTTTACATCCCAAGAACAAGTAGAAATCAAAGTTTTCATCGTCGCAGACGTTTCGCTTAAAATACAAAAGAACTCTTGAATTCATATATTAAAACATCATTTAGAATTAAACTCTTTTCAAATAAATTTTACATTAAATTCTTTCAAAGTGCAAACAACAAGGTTTGGATTTGATGCAGAGAAAATAAATACCTTTAGTTAAAATCACTTAAATGACTAAAGAAATCATAGCTCGCTGTTTTGCTTCATACGGTTTTAACCTCTCGAACTGGTACAAAGTGGGTTGCAGGCGTGGGAAGAATTAAACAACTAAAAGTATCATTCTTTATTTCTGGAGATACATCTTCTACCCTCTCAACTTAAATATGCACGGAAACGAGTCAGCGGGCACTTTGGCAAAAGTAGGAACTAGTGAGAAGACATCCCTGATTCAGACTTATCTGGAATCTTATTTTCGAGAGAAAATTTTTCAAATTATACCGCTTCGACACCTGCCCCCCTTCCCACAAGTGGTATCAGGGAAAACCTCCTTAGCGCATTGTCTCTTCAAACTAGAAGGCAAGAGCAAATGATCATTAGCAGATTAATCAGTGGTAACCTAAAATCTCTCTTTTATTCTTACGGCAGCAAGACCTCCGAACATGCATCAAGGATTGTACAGGGGCAAATCAAAAAGTTATGCGCCTATTTTTTTAGCCAAAATACGGCTGTGAATGCAAAGCGAACATATACATTCCCAGCTGCGGACGTTCCTTGAACCGTACCAGCAGTATCTGCCTTTTGTTCCAAAGAGCGGCGCTGCTGCCTGTCATTTAAGATGGCGGTTGTTCTTCAGACGTCCGCAGCTTATGAGCAGCGGAGTGTTATTTTTTCTATGGTGCAAGGGACAAACACATATAGAAATTCACAGGGAAATGCACCCACGTTAGGGGAAAAGTGTCTCTCTTTGAAAAGTGTCGAATGGTGGTGTCGTGAATTTCAAAAGGGTGGCAGTCCAGATCGTCGCTCAGCTCCAGTCATTTCACTGGGAGAATCTGGAACATCCACCTTACAGTCCAGGCATTGCCCCCTAGTGATTTTCCCGTTTTCGGTCCACTGAAGAAGTTTCTGGCAGGACAGAGATTCACATGTGACGAAAAGGCCAAGAACGCGGTCCGACGGTGGTTCCACTGGCAGCCGGAAGAATTCTACCACAGGGAGATCTTTAATTTACTGCTGCGATGGGACAAATGTCTGAACCGGTGTGGTGACTATGTAGAGAAATAATGTACGGTACGTAGTACACTACGCATATTTGTAAATACCTGTATGTATCTGGTTTTTGCGAATACAAAATAGGTGCAAAGACTTTTTGATTTGCCGTCGTACTAACCATCCTTCCAGACCATATTCTCGATTGTTTGTGGCTAACCGTATTAGATCTTTATTATTTGCCATTACTTGTTATGAAGTTGCAACTAAATGGGAAGTGTCGTTCTTTTTATTGATCCGTTTGTCTGAGGTTCGTTCATGCTTCGGCGTACTGAGCTCGTTCATTTGAAAAAGTTGCAAGTCAAAAGCATATCTCTACAAAACTTACTCACTTACATTGAAAATGTTTCATTGGTTTCGTTATATTCTTTTAAAGAAAAGCGAGAAAAGCTACTTATCACTTAGAAAATATACCAATAAAACTTTAATCAAAGCTTATTTATATTTTATTTATATTTAGATGTGTAAAGCAATTACAGTTCACTTTGTAAGCTCTTTCTCGGTAATCGAGTGATAAAGAGGTTCGATTATTGCATGCTGCATAATTAAATACTTAAATTTTCTTTACTAATAATAAAGCTCAAAGTCTCTTTGTCTGGAGGATGTCTGTAGGATGTCTGGATCTCTGTGACGCGAATAGCGCCTAGACCGTTCTGCCGATTTCCATGAAATTTGGCACAAAGTTAGTTTATAGCATGGGGGTGTGCACCTCGAAGAGATTTTTTGAAAATTCGATTTTCTTCTTTTTCTACTTCAATTTTAAGAACATTTTCCGGAGCAAAATTATCATAAGATGGACGAGTAAATTACGAAATTATCATGACGTGGAATGGGTTAGCGAATGAACATAGCCAATTGCCGAGAAATTCGTCATTCATTATTTGTAAATATACAGGCGAACCGAATGACCTTTTAATTTTCAACAACGGGCGAAGCCGTGCGGGTACCACTAGTATTTAATAAAAAGTAAATAAAATTGACATGACGTCAAACAAATTGCAAGTTTGATCTTAAAAAATAAATGAGTAAAAAATCGCCGAATACCGTCCTATAAAACATTTTGAAGGGAAAAATAAAGCAAAAAATGATTTTGAATGTGAAAAATGAAAGTAGCATAAAAAGATATTTAAAAAAAAATTAAATTAAGAAATCAAAGGAGACAGAGAGAACTTCATGAAATAAACACACACGTATATTCGTTCAAATGAACTGCAGTTAATTTTTTAAAAGATCGTGCCGCACCGTTCATTTCAAGGAGTCTGTCTTTTAAACCCGTTGTTAATGAACGACACGTCCCTCCCGTTACAACCAAAGAAAATTTAATTTTTACTTGATCATTACCGGCCTAAGGACAAAACTCGTTGTCTTAGGTGGAATCACTGTTTTAGTTTTTCGAATGAAGTGCGTCCATCCGTCGGACCACTCTCCAGTTTCATTATTTTGGTCAGTGATCTGTGATATGGTCACAAAAATAGATGCAAAATTTCTTACCTTTACTCCAAGGGTTAAATAGAATATACACATTCTGAGGAATTTCATAGACCTCTGGCTGTATGCTAAGGTCCCCGGTGATGTAAGAGTAGATTTTCATCTTCCATACTCCGACGGGGGCGCTTCCAGAGATCTGGACGTCGATGGTGATGACGGCTCCTTCGTGTTGGTGAGTTCTGACGTCCCACATCTGTCTCTCTCGTGTGAAAGAGGAAACATTCGTAATTGGCAAACTTATTAAATTGCCTTTTTGGATCAGGTATGGTGGAGGACCTATTTGGAAGATGACATTTAGCTCATTCTGTGTTAAAATGTAAAAAAAGTCATTTGTGCGGCACAAATGTTGCCGAGTTTAACCTTAGAGCAGGAATTATAAATGGAGGGAGCAAGTCCAATCATTGGATAAGAAAAAGCTTGGGCAACGGTCTCAAATCACGTGATTTAACAACGACGAATTGTCGACACGCTTTGCGTAAAACTGGTGAAATAAACCTGATTTCTTCCAATGCTTCGCTCTAAAATCTATCACGTGACTTGGGGTCTTGGCTTCACGAATGAAAGTCTTCGTTCCCTCCATTTAATCTGTTCTCGATGAGTCTAACAGTAACTAAATCTTATAGAAGCATAAAACACGTTTGTGGAAATATCATCGACGTCTTCACAGGTTAACAAGTATATTCTGCTCTGTTCGTCATACAGTGCTGCATTGATTCATTTCAATTATCTCGGCGGCATTTTTTTTTTTTTTTTTTTTGTAAGTGCCTCCTACAGGCGACTTGAGGAGGTTATATTGCGGCAATGACACTGAGAATTGAATTTCTATCGGCTAAATTAAAAAATTCTCATTTCGAATAAAACCACAACTTACCGAATTCAAAATGTAGTCTAACTGTGTCTGTCTGAGGATTGAAAGTGTTTTTAAAACGTATTGCCATGTAGAATGTCTGTCCTCTTCGCAAAATCAGCGATGGGTCTTTATTCTCCAGGAGTTCATACTGGTTTGTGTTGTGCAGTTTGGCATTCTCCCGAGCATACAGTTCAACACCTTGAACCAAAATGGGACGCGGACCAACTGTAAAATAATAAAATTACACATTTATTAATCGTGCTAAAATTCAGAGTTTCTGTTTTCAAAATATTTACATGAATTGATCCGTGTTCTCCAAATCTCCAAAATCGTTGACTCCAAAATCTAACTTTGACCATCTAGGTAAGGGTTTCGAAAAGTAAGTAACAAAAGCAAGACGGGTGTGCAGATTCTCTGGGTGAATAATAATCACGCTGCTGGTAATAAGATGATCAGAGCTTTCAAACGGTACCGGTAGATAGAGCTGAGTGTCTACTAATAGGACAGAAGGTCAGAAGATGGCTTCATTGGCGAAAGCATGTCTCGTCAATGACAGAACATGAGTGATAAGGCTTTTGCGTTAGGTGGTATTAGACCACCCTCCTTACAGTTCCAACCTCGAACCACGTGATTTCCTTCTCTTTGAAACTTTTAAGAAACATTGGTCCAACATAGAAGAAATCATTGGTCATCGTCACGAATGTGAGTGGGAAACCACATCAAGATGGCTTGCTGAACCACAGCATCTCTTCTGAACTACTGATCTTACAAGTGCTTCTTTTAAGGTCCAGAAAGGTGGAAATCTTTCGGTGCGAGGTCAAGACTGAAAGGAGGGTGGTCCAATACCTCCCGACGCAAAAACCTTATCACACTTTTTGTTTCATTGGCCGGATCCGTTTCCGTCAACGCAGCCATCTTCTAACTGACATTTTGTCTTGTTAGCTTACACCCAGCTCTATCCACCGGTACCTTTTGCAAGCTCTGATCTTCGTTATTTTCAGTGTGATTTTTATACATACAGAGGATCTGCACACCCGAAGAGCCAAAGCTCTTTGTTACCTTACTTTTTGAAACTTCCTCGTCTAGTAGCTGATCTCTATATAACTTTTCAGAGTAGGGGCAAAATCTTGAAACTGCCACACTTATTAATCTTCTTTCCAGTTTTTAAATCGAGGCTCAACGAAAAAGAAAAAAATAGTGTGAATTTGCATAACCCCCAGAAATTGCAGCTTGGGGCAAAAGCCACTGCTTTCTCCCCCCCCCCCCCTGTCTCCCAGATCGGGCACTGCTTTAGTCCGCATTTGTAGTTAAGTTTTTTACTTACGCCTTGAAGGTGGGGGAGCTCTTTCCTTTCTTGCGCGATCGATGTCCTCTTTCAACCTTTCGAACTGAGAACGACGAAATTCTTCGTCAGTCAGTGTCTCAGGGGGGTTTGTCCTCCCCACCATATTTGGTCTGGACATGGTGGGCGCTTTTAGTCAGAGTGACTTGACGATTTGTTGTTCCTGTAAGAAAAACAAAGATGAGCCCTCATTCTGGCAAACTAAATAGTAGGGGAATGTGGGGCAAAGTGAAATGGCTAAGATGACTGAGTTTTTTCAAAATGAACAAATCAAAAATTTGTTTTTAAAATTACAGCACATAAAGGAAGAACGCTGTATATTGCGTTTGAAACAGCACTTTTTATTTTTGGCTGTAAATTTGAGTCTTCAAAAAAAAAAAAAAAAAAAGGAAAATTTTCACTTTTTTTTATGGGGCATAGTGAAAAAGAAAATATTTTTCTAATGAAATATTTTCTATTCCATTGTAAAACAAATTTTTGAGCAGAAAACAGTAAATAAAAGGTTAAAGGAATAAATAAAAAGATAATGAAGTAATGAAAGAATAATTAAAGGAGTAAATCAATTAATAGTGAAGAAAAATAAATGAGCGAGTAAAAAAATGAATGAAAATGAAAATAAGTAAATGAATGAATAAATAAGTTAGCGACAAAATGAAGGAATGCAAATGAGTTAATTAACAAATGAAAATACAAGTGATTTATATTAAATGATTGAGTGAGTAAATGATACAAACTGTTCCACTTTGCCCCATCCACTTTCCCCCATTAATATTGCGTAGAATATTAGGAGATCTTAATTAATATTTAAAATGTTAATAACAAGAATTTTATCAATTTATAGTAACAAAAATAATTTTTGATTTACAACAAAATATTACAATATGAATATCATTTTTTTTAAATGGCCTCTATTACCAAATTCTTTAATCTTCCGCGGGTTTTTTAATTTTCCTGACTGGAGTAGACTACACATGGTACTACATGATTAAAATAATACCAGATAAGTGAAGCTAAAATAATAAATATTTCATCATTTCACTTTGCCCCATGTTCCCCTATTTTTCCAGAAAGTTTTGAAAGTAAAGCAAAATAATAGGTGAAGCATTTTAAAGTGAAACGACTTGCATAAAAAAACAAGGTTTTTTCATTTACACTCTTCTTGTGTGAACTATAGTAACCTTATTACAGGTTAATATGAACTACAATAACCTAGAAGTAGATTAAGACAAAAGCATTAGGCTCGGCAATTCCATTCTTTTCTTTTTTTTTTGGTTCGTTCATCAGAGGGGATCGTTCATTTTTTTACCCATACATTGAACTCGTTCATTTGAGCTAATTCGTTCACAGAAAAAGAGTACTGAAAGATTTACATTTGAATAATTCCTAATAAATTTAATTTAGAAAAAAAATAGAAATTTACGCAAATGACACAGAATTTTTTAAAAAATATTATATCAAAAATATTTCTGGAAAGCGTAATTTTATTGCATTTTATTACATGTTCATTTTCTTCATCAAGTCCATGTAATGAAACAAGAATGTGACGTATGTGGAGTTTTTTAAGGTGTTTTGTGCAATAAAAGACTACTCTATCAAAATTCAATTGCCTTTTTAAAAAGAATTGCTCTTAAGACACTGCACTATTTTTAAATTTATCGTTCTTAGTGTTCTAAATTACATTTGCAACACTTTTAGTTTCGAAGCAGAATGAATTTGAAAAGTCGAAATTTGCATGACCCCCCCCCCTGCTAAATATTCGATGTCTTTCTTCTAACTCAAAAGAATGCGTGTAGTCATGCAAGCGCATTCGCGCGAATATATTCACCTCTTAAATTAATGCATAATTTGACTAATTTAAAATACGTTATACGTATAAGAGTTCGGTTCTTTCAAATTCAACAAACTTGGACGTTTTTGTTACCGGTAGATATTGTTTTGTAAGAAATGATGTTCGAAATAACTACAATAAAAATAAATACTGCACAACAAGCACTGAGCTTGTACAATTCTTCAACAACTAGAAAATCGCCCGTCAAGGTGTGACGGGTGACAATTGCTTCTACATTTGAACGAAGCCATTGCCTGTTTGATGATATTTTGATAGTTGAAATTGTAACCCTAACTCCAGTGGATAAACCCTGAACTCCTGTAGATAGCGTTCATTGTTGACCACTTTTTCGTTTCTTCTTTCCCCTGAAATGACACGGTCTTACCAGTAAAACAGTTAAGTGACCGGATCAAGTTCAGTCTTGTCACAATAAAGCCTTTCCTTCCAAGTTAAACATTTCCAAAACATATTATCAAATTGTCATTCTGTGGCGCGAGTTTCATTGTTGAATCACGCGGGTTACTTGATCATCGGCTATTATTTATATGAGGATAATAATTTAATTTTTACGTAAAAAAAGTATTGAAAAGCAATTTTTGTAATAGTATTGAGAAATTTCGGAGAGGGTTTGAACCTCCAAAACCCCCCTTAAATATGGCCTTGTTATCGATATGACTATTATGTGTTATGACTCCAAAAAGGGCATCCTTTTTCAGGCCCTACTTATCGAAATAGTTCTTGATCCCATTCTGAGGGAATAATTGGAGGATAATGTGCAACAGCAAACGAATTTCCGTAATCGTTTTACATTGATAAAAAACGATGACACAGTTTAAGCTGCGGTTTTTTAGTCAATGTTATCTTTCAACAGAAACTCATTCTCCTGAAACCACAAACTTACTGGTTAAGGTGAGCAAGCTTTCAAAAATAATTTCGTGAGGTTTGATAGTCTTTCACTTTTTTTTTTGGTGGAATAAAGCCGACCGCAAAGGAAAAAAAATAGAGGATAGATTTTCGTGGGCAAATATGACAGTTTTTTTTTTTCTTTTGCCATTTGAACTTAGCTCGATTGATTATTATAAACGGTGTTTCAAGAAAATGTACTCAACCTTTAACTGTCGCTAACATGCTTCCTTTTTGTACTGAAGGTGTGATTAATTTACGCTTATATTAAGCTTTTTTCTTCGAAATAGTTGTCCATTACACGATAAATTATTCTTCTCAATAAAAATATTTTTTTTTAAGTAACAGGTTTAAATTAAGATACTATTTAAATTGAGTCTGTTTTGGGCAGATTAAACATTTCACAATCAATGACTACTCGCTTGAAAAGTAATTAAAAAAAAGTTTGATGCTTCAAGAAGTGCAATTTACAAAAACTAATCAGTTCTATATTAACAGTGTAAAACGATTCGATTTTCATAAAAAGAGATACTTTACTGTCGTCTCTATTTTTAAAGTATGGTTTAACAACATGGAGTCTGAGACTCATGTAAAAACAAGGATGCAGTCATCATTTGGCAATGTGGTTTAACAGTTGAGGCAGTGAGAAGCGAAGAAATGTAAGTGCCAAAATTAAAAATTTGGAGATAACCAGTACAAATACTGGGTGAACCTCTCCACTGTCTCTGTCTTGAGGAAAGAAATAGTACTTGTAGCCCTGGTAGGTATTGCTGTACAGCATGATTTAGACGAAAACGAGCTGAAGTGTGCATCACATGACTTCTTTTACTCTAATTCGATGTCGTTTCTCCATTATTAGCAATTTTATTGTGTGTCAATTGTTTACTCTCTAAATATCACAAACAGTGGCTAAATTGAAACCAAATTTAAAATTAGAAAAAAAGGGAAAAAACATCGCCAAATTTGTCGCCAAGTTGGCGACAAAACTTGGCGATAATCACCTTGGCGATAAAGACTGGCGATATATCGCCGAGTGTCCGACAAATTATAACACCACTTAATTAACAATGATTTCCCCCCAAAAAGGGACAAAAGACCCCCTTAGAAACATCTGAATGCAACCAAAAGAGATGGTGCACAACTAGGCCCCACTAGGAGTCTTCATACCAAATTTCAACTTTCTAGGATATACAGTTTTTGAGTATGCGAGATACATACACACATACGCGCATACATACGTACATACAGACGTCACGAGAAAATTCGTTGTAATTAACTCGGGGGTCGTCAAAATGGATGTTTCGGGTGTCTGTAGGTTCCTAGGCATATATCCACGTGTGATCGGGTCGAAAAAAAACTCAACTTTCATTCGAAGGTGCGAAAAATGGAAATTAAGGCCGATTTTTGAGTGAAAATTTTTTCGCGAATACAATACTTCTTTTTTTGCAAAAGGAAGTAAATAAAAATTGAATGAATGCCTACCTAGGACCGCATCTTTAAACGCGTTTAACTCAAAACTTGAAAATGTCTACTTACATCTCTTTGGTTCTCCTCACCTCAGTTGATTTTTATATAACTTTTAAATGAAAGCCAGTGTTTTGCAAAATTCAGCAAATGTAAAGTGACCCAGAACGTCAATCACACCAAAACGAGAGCAAAAACAGAAGAATCCTTTTTTACGAAAGCAGTACTTTCTCCTGTATCCAAAGGGTACAAAGAAACCGGTTGATGGAAAGTGACCCTTACATCAATCTCAATCGCTCAAAACAATGAGCAATCCTAAATAAATCAAAAAGCGAGTAATGGAAAGCTCAAATGGCTTTTCTTTTATTGAACTGAAACTTCACGGAATAAACTGAATTAGAAAAAAAAAAAGAGGTTTGAAAAGCCATCAAAACTGATAGGGCGAGATCCCACTAGGCTTGACCTACCCTCATCGAGTTTCCTAAAATTGTTTCATAGATGAAGAGTAAAAGTTATAAAAAAAACAGGAAAGTAAGAATTTCTACCTCTTTCACGTGAACTAATCAGGGTTTCCAGGGGTTTAAAGGTGCCTAAAAATAAATAATTGACCCTCATGAAGTTTCCAAAAATTGTTGTCATAAATGAAGAATAAAGGCTATAAATGAAATACTAAAGTAAGGTTGCCTACCTTTTTCCGTTCATTAAGCAGCGGCTGCCAGAGGCTAAAAAATGCCTAAAAATGAGTACTTGACCCCCATCGAGTTTCCAAAAATTGTTGTCATAAATGAAGAGTAAAAGCTGTAAAGAAAACGTTTAAGTAAGATTGCTTACCTTTTTCCGGTCCCTAACGAGGGTTGTCAGGGCTAAAAGGTGCTCAAAAAATGAGTAATTTACCCTCATCGAGTTTCCATATAAGTTATATATGGTAACTCGACTTATAGGTAACTCATAGGTAAACATAATACAAAAACAATGGTATATGGCTGCCCAAGCAAAAGTGGTCCAATCATAGGGTTGCCGTTGTTCCAGTTTCAATACTGAAAACTTACTTTGACGTTTTCTTTACAGCTTTTACTCTTTATTTGTGACAACAATTTTTGGAAACTCGATGATGGTAAATTACTCATTTTTAGACACCTTTCAGCCCCTGTCAACTCTGATGAGTTCACACGCAACAGGTAGGCAACCTTACTTTAACGTTTTCATGACAGCTTTTACTCTTCATTTATGACAACAATTTTTGGAAACTCGATGAGGGTAAATAACTCATATTTGGGCCCTTTTTATCCTCTGGCAACCCTGCTTAGGGACCGAAAAAAGGTAGGCAACCACACTTTAACGTTTTATTTACAGCTTTTGCTCTTCATTTAAACCAACAGTTTCCGGAAACTCGATGAGGGGTAAATTATCCCCCTCATTGAAAACCTTTGATCCCCTGACAATCCTGATTAGAGACCCGAGAAAGATAGGCAACCTTACTTAACCGTTTTATTTCCATCTTTTACTCTTGATTTATTATAACGATTTTCACTGTGATTCCGAGTCACAACTGACTACAACTGTATTTATGTCGAGGACTGCATACTAAGTGCCTTGCCTCCTTATAACGATTTTCCGAAACTCGATAAGGGTAAATTACTTATTTTTAGGCACCGTTCAACCCTTGATAACCTTGATCACGTGAAAGAGATAGAAATTCTTATTTTCCCGTTTTATTTATAACTTTTACTCTTTATTTATGGTAACAATTTTAGGAAACTCGATGAGGGTAGGTCAAGCTTAGTGGGATCTTAGACTATGATTCGTTCAATATGGTTTATTTGGTGATTTCAGTCGAATATTAACGTAGCCGGCACATTCACAGGTCAAGTTGACCTTCAGTCAAACACCCGAACCGCCGATTGAAGCTTTCTGATTAGTTGTTAATGGCTTTGATCAACGGTTCGCTCAAAAAAAAAAAAAAAAAAAAAAAAACAGCAGTTGGAGAAAATCTTGGTTTTACGCACAAGTAGTTTTAAGTGATTTAGTCTCAAATGTTACATTGTGAGTGAAAAATGTTTTATGTGATGTTTTCAGGTTTGTTTTTGTTGTCTAAACTAATTATGCAAGTTCGAAAATTTTTCTTCTAAATTATGAAATTTTAACGATGTGTCACTATTGAATATCTTTTTTACCCCATCACACACCAGTTGTGTAAAATGAATAGCTACTACGTTTTTTCCAAATTTTGATATGAGTCTTTTTTTTTTTTTTTTTTTTTTTTTTTTTTGCGGGGTGCGATATGATCTGCATTTATTATTGGATAAATCGAAAAAAACGGGGGAAAGACTCGAAGGGAAAGAAAGACTTCAGCTAACAATGGAGTCATTTCCAAAATTTTAAAAGTATTTTTTCCTGAAAGAGCATGCTTAATAACATAGTTTCTGACCCCTTTTTAAATAATTTATTTAAGTTTAATATTTTTAAAAAAAATACTTAAATGGGTGCGCTTTTATTGTTTACACTTCTGTCGAGTGACATCACAAATGATGAAATGCCATTTAATGTTGCCATTCACAGAACAAAATATTTAATTCGCATCTTTACTCACGTGTATTGCAACGATATGGTTGATAGCAAGCGTAGAGCGCAATTTTAATTCGCTGCTTCATAACGTGGAAACGTAGTAGAAAAATGCGGCAAAGTGTATCATTTGTGACGTCATAAAGACCACGCCTTGTTTGAAGAATCGGACATTTTAAAATATTAATTTAAAAAAAAAACTGTTGGGAAAATGAAAGTATTTTCTGGGTCCATGTTATTTTTTTGCTCATTCTATCCATTTCAATGACTAAAAGTAGTACTTTTGACTGAAGGAAACCATCCCATTACGGAAGAGAATTTTTTTAATTTAAATTCATCTTGTTTTTAAACTTTATTTATAAGTATTCCGTTTCTCCCGACAATATAACTTTAAACGGTAATCGTACGTGAATTCTTCGAACAAAAATCCTTCTCACCAAGAAGCATGAAGCGAATATAGTGTAACTTTATGCAAACGAACACCATCTTGAATGACCTACGCCTGATCCTCCCTAGGGCCTTAAAGGCAAGAGTGGCCCTGCTCAGGGGTCACGGTCGCAGTTACTGGCGACGCCGTTGTCTCTAGAAAACTGTTTCTCCATTTATCCATGTCAGACTGGGTATGCTTTATGAGTTAAATCACGCATCTGTTTTGTGAAGATTTCAGCCATGAGACTAAAAGGAAAGAGAATTCGCCATTCGAAGGTTTAATCCAGATTATGCAAACAAAGAGAGGGGGAAAAAATACGCTTTTTTTTTCAAGTTTAGTTTTTGCTTTGAACGACTTTTTGTTCGATTTTGAACAATTCAAAAAAAAAAAAAAAAAACATTAGCCTTTACGATTAAATGAAAGACAAATGCAGATCCCTAACTTGAAGGCGGATGTGCTTCCAACAAACTATTTTTGAAAAAGCTCTTGGCAACGAAAATGTTTAAAAATATACGTTCAAAAAATGATCGGTTAAAACCACAAATCAATAATAAGAGCTATCAGTCTATTATTAGTCTTTAACATTAACGCTTACGGGTGATTTTAAGGCAAATATAAATCCCGACAAACGCTCAAAAATGAACAGTTTAAAAACGTTTGATATGAACAAAGGAAGTTTTAGATGAATATAGATCCAGAACTTTCAGGCGGATTTGCTATAAACAAACTTTGTTAGAAAATTCTCTTGACGAAGAACATGTTGAAAAACAAATGTTCAAAAGGTACAATTAAGTTTTTTTTTTATTATTTTTTATTTTATTTTTTTTTTTTTTTTTATTGACGCTTACGGTAAAAAAATTTTTCTCCTTTGTCTGTTGACGGAAAATGAACAGAAATTCAGAGTGATTTATTATTTAGCTGAAGGAAACAGCTGCAGACGGTTTTTTTTTTTTTGATACAAATAGTTTATTTACGTGTAGTTTATTATTATAATTTGTTTTAGTTTAACTCCCTTTTTTTAAATTTATTTTTAAAGTTTAGGCAACAATAAAAAAAAAGGAACATTGAAGCATTTTTACTTTAATTTATTTATTTCTGTTTTGCATTCGTCTAAAAAGTTTTTAATGTAAAAGTTTATATATGTGTTGCTTTTGTATTGCTGATGTTATTTTATTTGTATAGATATTAATTTTTTACCTATTCAGATTCGAAGGCATATGTTGGGAATTGTTTTTTTTTTCTTTGTAATTACACGTATGTTTTTCAATTTACCTCTCGTAACATTATACACTTAACTGTTAGACAAAATACCTTATTTAAAGTGTTCCTAATATAAAATACATTAATGGTTAAAATTTAGTGAAACATTAACCCTGACATTTTATTATATCAACACATTATCAAACAGCTCACATCAAGATAGAGAGGGGGGAGAGAGAGAGATGCATATTTCGTTGTTTTAAATGTTGAAAACAATGGCGCCTATATAGGGGAGCAAGAGGGGGCTTAAAATTTTACATATGGGCGCCCATGGTTGAAAAGCTATGTTTGACATAATTTGCAACCTCAACTAGCAGAGAAAATATTGATCTTATGATAAAAAATCCATGTTGGTATACGGGAAAGTTAGGAAGTTTCATTACAATATATCATATAGGCTTCAAAGTTATTTCAGATACTTATTTCTGAGATTGTTCCTTTTTTTAAGGAAGGCGTTCTTGTCAACTCATCTTAAAAGTTCGTTCAAATTAAACAATAAATATATAAATATCTTCAATTTCCCTCTAATCGTCTTTTGGTTTTCATCACTCCTTCGGTTTTCATATCTTGATTAATAAAAGCATATCATACACACTACAGAAACTTACTAGTTAAAATTAATTTAGGTCTTTAAAAAGGCCTGTCATTTCGAATTTTTCCCTGGGAAGAGATCAAAGGGGGTATATGTTACCGTTTAAGTATATAATGCAGTCATTTTATGGAATACCTAGTTATTCCATGAAATAACTGATCGTGTCCGTTAAAGTGTGCAATATGTTATTAATTTGACACTTTAACTAGTTATTCTATGAAATAACTAGATATTCTATAAATTAACTAATGTTAGACAATTAAAATGAAAAGGAAGCAATTTATCTAATTTATGCAGCGTATAAATTGTATTTATGGAAATGTACCATAAAATCATTTGCTACAACGAGGATTACTAAAATGACACTTGGAATTACAAAGAAAATTATTTCTAAAACAAAAACATTTTCTGTTGACACACTGGGTTTTACACGAACATTTTGGGGGTAACGCAGAGGTGGAAGGTATATGTATTTGTCATGCAAGAAATATGATATAGATTTTTTTTTACACTTTAACGGGCTGCAGATCGTTATTCTATGAAATAACTAGTTAAACCAGGAAATACAAGAGAGTTTTACACTTTAACAGATACGATCAGTTGTATTCTATAAAATAACGGATTTCATACTTTACCGGTAACGTATTGTTATGCAAATTCTATCGGAAAACAAGCCCACATATATGTGAAAACTTTTTTTCTTTTTCAAATCCAAGGTTAGCGATTGACCCCAGCCCCTGACCTCTCTAAATGACAGGCCTGCCTAAAAGTAAATTGGTTGACTGGATCTCCCACCGAGACCTATTGCATGGAGCCCATTCAAGGGGACGAGATTTGAAGATCTGTGATATTTCATTAGATATATGCAGACCAGTGTGTATGATCGATTTCGTTATTCGGTGTAATTTGAAATTTCCTTCTGCTAATTAAGAATTTACCCGCTCCCTAAAATTTAGGTTCGAGGAGTTCTGGAAATGTCCCCAGCAAAATTCAAAATTTTCTTCCCCTTCCTCCGCGAAAAAGACGAAAACCAACCATTAAAGAAAATTTAACCATATCCCTCTCCGAACTTTTCTGGCTACGCCACTGTCTCCCACTTTAGCAATCTCGAACGTTCCTTACCAAGCAATTTCCACTACTTGATTACATCACTGACGCGTTGTTACAATTCAAATTAATGGCTCTTGGGGCTCCAAAAATGTTTCAGGTCCTTATCAGCAAGGTCAACACTCTTAACGAAGGTCAGGATGAGATTTTCAACCATTTATAATTTTGTCAGTTTGGTTGTGTGTGCTACTAGGTGATCTAGTTCCCTTATATGGCTTACAGCACTTTCATCTGCATTGCAAATGCAGCTGGTAACAAATTACTTCTTCTGTCACACGTCACTGACCGGTTTATAACCTTCCAAGGAGAAAGTTGAGATGATTGTGGACAGAGGAGAGCTCAGACTTTTTAGTGCCAAGACAGGTTGATAGATATCGATTACTTTTGCTGAAAAAAAAATCTATCTTCAATGCTTTCGGACGAAAACATTTCACGGGCAATGATCTTTTCCAATGAAGAGTAAAAACACTACGCATTTATTAATTTAACTGGTGAGCATTTGTAGTCGATAAATAAACATTGATTCCGATTAGTTTAAGATGAAACTTTCAAATCAATTATTAAACTTTTTTCACAAACTACATTTTTCTCACAAGTTTTGATGTTCATCTTCATGGATTGGTTTAGATTGTTCTTTGTGTGGGGAAGACGTATAAGCACTGTGAAAAAAATTGTGTGACTTTACTCCATAAAATTGGTGGCAGCTTAGCTGCCTCCACTACTCTGGAGTAACTTAACTGATATAACTGGTGTAAAGTTACACATCGCTTGTTGAAGGTTGCACCATGGTAATGTAACTATAGCGTAACGTCTCCCTCATTTCTGCGAAAGGTTACTGCAGAATTTTCTGTATGCCTGACTTTCTTGAACGATTTATCAAGTTTATGCTCTTTAATAACCAATATAGACCAATTATTTATTTACTTTACTATACAAACAAGTCATTTTTATTGCACTAAGAAAGGGAATGACTTGAATGGGGACCGAACACGCGACGCGATCTCACAGAAAAGGCCACCTTTACCGCTCGGCCACTAACGACGGTTTTCGTTTCGCTAATAAGAGTTTACCAGCTTTGCACCGATTCTGGTCTTTACGCATGCGCTTTGAATTATACTGAAACCATAGAGCAAAGTTCCACCTAACATTTGAGTTTTCAAATGTGTTCCGTGTAACTTTACACCCATTAGTACTGGTAACCTAATACATTTTTTTTTACAATGAGGTTGTAACGCGGTGGTGACGTATTTGACTCGAAACTACAAGGAACCGGGTTTGAATTCCGGCGTTACATTAGCTGCTTTGAGAAAGAAACGAAAACACGAATAACACGCATTATAAAAAGTTCGAACGTATGCTCATGGTTGCTTCAGATGGTACAACATACGCCAATGATGGTTTCAGGTTTTCAGGTAGTAGAACATACTTCGAAGATTGTTTCTGGCTGTAAATCATATGCACATGTTTATTTCATGTAGTAGAACATTTGTCCATAAATATTTATTTTGGTAGAACAGGTGTTCAAGTGGTTGATGTAGATCGATGTCTAACCATCATCAAGTTGTTTAATAAGAACTTTTATGGTTTTCTATTCAACACGCAAATACGGAGCCACATTTCGTCTAGCACAGTATAGCGTGCTGAGTCTCAACAGTCGTTAAACACGAAAGACAACCAAATCTCCTTGGTATATGTGGTCTTTGAGTCTGTTCTTTTTCTTAACAACACAGCAGAAGGTTTTATTACAGATTAACTAGTTATTTCGAATACAAAAACCGATCTAGCATGAGTATTGCTTTTCTCAATCTCTGCTGTGAACATTATTTGAGCTATGTTACCTCATTAATATATCTAATGATCAAATAGTGATAAATGGTATTTCTTATCTTCATAGCTAATCCCACTGCAATAAAAACTGTGCTCTTACTCCAAAGAATCGGTGTCACCTTAGCTGCCTCCACTGCTCTGGAGTAGCTTAACTGATATTGTTGGTGTAAAGTTACACATCGCTTGTGGAAAGTTACACCATTGTAATGTAAGTATAGCGTAATATCTCATTCATTTCTGCGTTAGGACATACCAGAACTTTCTGTATGTTTACAGAGAAATTGCTTGAAAGGTTACACTTTAGCAAAAATGAAGTTTTCACCTGACTTTCTTGAACGGGTACTCATTTTTAATTGTAAGTAGACTTAAATTTCAAACTAACTATTCAATAGTTTAAATTATACAGATATATTAAATGATCATGTAATAATTTCTTTCTATACGTTTTAAATTGAAATTCCAAAATAAATTAGTGGGTTACAATGCTTGATATTTCTTTGTAACAGTGTAAACAAAAATCATTCTAGAAACCCCCTTCTTTACAGCTCTTGCTTTTAATTATTCGTTTATTCAATATTTATCAAGTTCATGCTTTTTCACCAACCAATAACCACCAATTACTTATTTATTTTAATATACAAACAAGACATTTTTATTGCACTCAGAGAGGAAGTAACCTGAGTAGTTTCCGAACCCACAACGTGCGAATCTCACTGACAGATCGCAAAGCAAGAGTTTTTACCGCTCAGCTACCAAAGTCCGGTTTTCGTTCCGCTAATAAGTGTTCATCTAATCTGACCCTATTCTGATCTTTACGCATGCGCTTTGAATTCTACTGAAACCATAGTACAAGGTTCCTCCAACAATTTGAGTTTTTCAAACAATGATACTACACACTTCAGAATTCGTGTACCGTTACACCCATTAACACTGGCAACCTTACACATTTTTTTTTTACAGTGTAGAAATTTCACGTTTTACTCGTATTACTCCGAAGTAATTTAATCCCCATTTTATCTGTAACTGTAAAACCTAAATTTTCGCAACCGTTAGCCTTAGCCCTGCCTACATGCATACTTAAAATTGCTAAAATGGTCAAAATAAGGTGGGGAGTTAAGATATTGAAAATGCGAAACGAAAAAAGAAGACAGTGAAAAAATATGAAATCAAACATTGTATATGACATCCAGGTCCTTGCAATAATATTTAGGGAAGTAATATTCATTGAAAACAATTTTGCAACCCAAAATATTTGAAATATTCCAAAATTGAAGGAGATAATCGAGCCAAAGTTCCAAGGGGGTGTGCTGAAAACGAGATGGGGACGTATCAGAAGAGCACCGATAAAGGCCATTGTTAAAGCAAAAAAAAAAAACAGTATAACTATATAATCATCCTTTTGAAAAAGGAAAGGAAATGTAATGCAACGATAAGTAAAAACACGCTACAAATTCTCTAGCTGTTTGAAAAATAAGGGGCTGTATGTACACGTATAACTTTACAACAAGTTATCACAAAACTCGGTGTTTCATATGTCGGTAAATACTGGTCGTACAAATGTCAAATTTGTTGTATTCGAATTGTTTTTTCATGCTCGTGATTTTCCTAAATATTACTGCAAGGACCTAGGGGTCGAAAAAAAGTTAGATTTCGTATTTTTCTATATATATATATATATATATATATATATATATATATATATATATATATATATATATATATATATATATATATATATATATATATATATATATATATATATATATATATATATATATATATATATATATATGTGTGTGTACGTATATCTTTATGAAAAGAGGAACTTTAATTTATAATTTTAAGAAAACATAAACAAAATAGTTTCTAAAAGTTTTAAATAAGGGAAACTGGTTAACTTTTTCCTTGCTTTATTTTTATTTTACTTCCTTTTTTTAACATTTATCCCTCCAGGCATAGAATAAAGCAATTTGGGGGGAAAACGTTGCGCTATGTTTTACGTTTTAAAATAGATAAAAATATTTATCCAAAAAGTTATTTTATAACTAGGAATGAAATTTATGTTAGAAAATTCTACTTAATTGATAGCATAATTTTACACTTCTACACACATTTGATTATTCATTTTAAAACTTTGACTGAAAGATATCATTAGCAATGCCTGAAATACAAATATGAATTTTAAAGTTATTACTAAATGAGTACAAAGAAAGCATTAATGATTTTCTTAACCGACAAATTTTACATGATTTCAAAAATTGTCTTAAATTGCTGCAAAAATTTTTCGGCAACATTTAGAAAAATATGCAGCAAAGAAACATGTCATTTTTTTCTCATTAACAAAGTCAAAAGGGTGGTTCTTTCTTCACACACGATAATTATCTTAATTATAATCAAAGAAACTTTTTGTCCATCGACCTTCATAGAGAAGGCGTTATCGTATTACAGTTCGCATCTTTGACCCAGTACAATATTCTTTCTGTTTGCACTGAAATTCTCAAGGCGGTGCTTCGTGTACAACATTTCCTGCTAAAAAGTTTCAAAATAGCTTGTTACTCCATACTTTCCAAATAGTTTTCGGAATTATTCAACTCGTCCTTGTATGTAACAGCTCATGGTCAAAGTTGAAGGTATGCGTGGGTTGTCGAACATATGATACGTTCCTTAATTATTCGAAGGAATAAAACAGTAGTATTTTTTGCCAATCCTAGTTCCTGTTTCGTTTATGGAACGGGGCTTATCACATTAATTACTACAATGGCCGCCGTATATACAGGGTGTTCCGTTTTAACCTGCAAGACCTTTATTTTCGCAGCCGTTAGTCCTAGATGTATACTTCCAATTGCAAAAATGTTCAAAATTAGATGGAGGGTTAAGATATTGAAAGTTTGAAACAAAAATAAAAATGAGTCAAAAAGTACAAAATTTAACTTTTTACACGGGTCCCAGGTCCCCTAACTTATATTTAGAGAAATAATCTCCATTGAAAAACAATTCCAACACAAAAAGTTTTAAATTAGTACGACCAATATTCACCGAGCGATGAAACGCAGCGTTTTGTCACTTACATCACTTTTCACTTGCCGTCAATAGCACCTTTTGTGGGAAAATATAGTGGTCGAAAAGTGTTTAAAATTACATGTGTGCATAGCGTGTGATTTTTTAAATTATTAAAAGTTTTGCAGAGTGTTTTTGCGTATCACAGCAAAACATTTGCATTTATTTTTGAATATATTTTGAATTTATTTTATAAATATCTTGTTTTTCTTACTTTGACAAGATGTCATTCTTTTGAAAGAGCGATAAGTTCCAATCTCATCTTCTGTATGGTCCTTTAAAACTTTAAACTGGAATATCTTCTTGAGTTTTGGTGGCACAAATGTCAAGTTTTTTGTGTTAGTAATAGTTTTCAGTTCAGATTATTTCTCTAAATTTTAGTTAGGGGACCTAGGGCCCGTATAAAAAGTTAAATTTCGTATTCTTTGACTCATTTTTATTTTTGCTTCAAACTTTCAATATCTTAATTCTTCATCGGATTTTGAACATTTTTGCAATTGGAAGTATACACCTAGGACTAACGGTTGCGAAAATAAAGGTCTTGCAGGTTAAAACGGAACACCCTGTATAAATACTGCTTGTTCTAAGCAGTTTTGATTCATTAAAGCAGCTGATTCAATTAACCGGCGTCCACTGTATCATTACTACTGTAAAGTTATTATTGGAATGCGTATGGTGGGAACATTTCTGCAGTGGATAGGTAAACGGCAGTATCTGCAGAAACGAGTTTTCCAGATATTTGAAAAAACTTGTTTTGGATTCAATACTAACAATGGAAAATGTCGGAATTAGACCTTCTTTTTCGCTTTTTTTTTAAATTTTTCAGCGGAAACCAAATAAGCAAGCTTTTACAACAAAGCTAACGTACAATAGAGGACAAAAATGCCAAAAAACGAAGAATGAAAAATTTGCAGTTACTGTCCTTTACCTGTCCACGGTGGTTTTAATGAGTTGATTAAATATTTTAAAAGTTCAAGTAGACTCTAATTTGTAACTATGAGGACATGCTCAATGTAACTGGAGGAAGTTAATCACGTTAACTTTTAAGCGAGAATATAATTTCTACTATTTTTAGTAGTTGAGACTCAGGTTCCTCCGTGCATACCACATTGGTGGTTTACCGACTGGTTATAGTCCTCAAGACAGTTCCATATTTTTGGACTGAACCAGGAATGGGGTCGTTCCCAAAATTTTAAAAGTCTTTTTTCCTGAAAGATCATGCTTAAAAACATAGCATCTGACCATTTTTTAAATAACTTATTTAAGTTTAATATTTAAAAAAAATACTTAAATCGGTGCGCTTTCATTGTTTACACTTCTGCCGATGACATCACAAATGATGAAATGCCATTCAGTGCTGCCATTCACGGTCCAAAATATTTAATTCGCATCTTTACTCACGTGTACTGGCAACGATATGGTTGATAGCAAGCGTAGAGCGCAATTGTAATTCGCTTCTTGATTATCATAACGTGGAAATGCGGTAGAAAGATGCGCCATAGTGCATCATTTGTGACGTCATAAAGACCACGCCTTGTTTGAAGAATCGGACATTTAAAAAAAAAATAATTAAAAAATAACTGTTGGGAAAATAAAAGTATTTTCTGAGTCCATGTTTTTTGTTTTTTTTTTTTTGCATTTTCTATCAATTTCAGTGACAAAAAGTACTACTTTTGACTGAAGGAAACAACCCCTTTGAGTAACCCTTGGTTCCGCACCCTCAGACCCATTCTGCTGTGGTTTTTGTTCTCTATTGTAAGTTTGTTTCATTGCAGAAGCTTGCTTACTTGATTTCCGTTGAAAAAAAATTGGGGCAATTTTCAACATATCTCTATTGTTAGCATGGAATCCCAAACGCATTTCTTCAAATATCTCGAATACTCAGTTCTGCAGATACCGCTGTTTACATGCACACGGCAGTACTGCCCCCCCCCCCCCCATTGCCCCTCTTTTGTACTCGCTCTTGTGCTAAGAATACAATTTCCTCTTCTTTAGCCCTGAAGAAATGCTGAAGGTACACGTTGGTTCATGAATAATTAATAAGTTAAATAATTATTCCAAACAAAAAATCTGACTTATAATCATATTTCTTATTTTCCATTCAATACAGGTTAGAGGTGAAGATAATGAAAGCGTGTTAAATACAGATGCTATTTTATACGCAAAAGGTATGGATCTGAACAAAAGTTCAAATACAACAAAAAGGTTCATTATGACCTCAACTTTAACATTGTAATTAAAACAGAATGAAGGTGGAGGAAAACAATGTACTTTCTACATTTCAAGTTATATACTAAAAAACTATAAGCAAAGTAAGCCATTAATAGGTCGACGGTGAAATAACCTATATTAAAAAGCAATAATTACAATAAAGTGGGATCAATTCGCTTTGTTAGTGACAAAATCTAATTTTTTTTTACAACAACTGAAAATATGTGAAGACTTTCGTTAATATGATATTTAAGTGTTGAAATTGTTCTAATATAACCATAACCTTGAACAAAAAAAAAAAGGAATGAATTAAACTAAAAATTACTAATTACAAATAACACGATCTCACAAACTTTCCCTTCTTCTTTCGATATTTATTCTCAGTTATTCTTTATTCAAACTGTACTGCTATTATACTAATGTATAAGTGAAGGGATGGAAATATTCCTTTATTGTTTTTCCGATTAATATAACTTTGCTTACTTATATGTTTATCATTAATTTTAAATCCTTCAATTTTCGTCAAATCATCTTCGAGAAAAAATCCTCTTCAAGGAAGTTTGCGTATGTAAATTATATTTTTAGCCTTGAGTAGAGGCAAACTTCCATTTGTTTATTTTTTCACTACTAGGAATAAAGTCTACTTTTCTTCGCACTTCCTACTTTTTAATTGATGGGAAAATAATAACAATAAATGTTCCACTACGTTTCAGGGCCGTAACCAGACTCAGGGAGGGTTTCAAAACACATTTCTTGTGAAATCTATATGGTCAATAAAATTTGATTTCATTTGGACATTTTAATGTTTTTTTAGAAAAGATTATTTAATAAAGTCTGCTGCTTCAAGGGCATTAACATGAACAAATGTAAGAAATGACGCATCTATTAAGTGAAAGGGAAAAAATTTTATGTGTGTGCAATATAATTTCACCCTTGTTAAATATTTGAAGTCTTTTTAACAACTGAAAAGAATACATGCGTGTACTCGTATACTCGCATTAGTATTAACACTTCTTAAATTCATATTTTTTGACACTTATAAAATATATTAAATATCGAGTTTGACGCTTTCAAATTTAAAGATTTTTTTTTTTTTTGGTTAGCCTCGGGGATTCAAGATTTGAAGGAAACGCTGTGATATTTTATAAGAAATGATTTTCCCTAAAACCGCAATAAATTTGAGTACTGTAGATAAAGAACTGAGCTTCTACAATGTTTTATGCTAAAATATTAAAAAATAAATAAACCGAAAAAAATTATTAGCAATATTTTTTTATTAAATTATTAGCAATAATTTTTTTTTTTTTTTCAGAAAAAAAAAGTGTAATGAAAAGCATTTTTTAGAATAGTTTTGAAAAATTTTGGAGGGAATTGAACCCAATAAACCAACTCCTTAAATACGGCCCTGCAACATTTATCGAATGCTATACTTTATTCCTTAATTTGTATTTCACTTCAACAATAAACTTTCCCATGGAAAGATTTTCTATAGCTTTGAGAAATAAAACATATAATCATAATCAATAATAATTTCGTTTATTTATTTCAAAATGTTGCAACAGGCAAACGGCTCCATAGGTGCTATTTATATATACTATACCCATCCTTCCCATGTCACATGATAATTGCCTATTTCTCGACAATCTCTCTAGAGATAGTTGCATGTTGCATAAGTAACTATTAGCGTAATAGACAGGAGAAAACTTATGAAAATTTACGCGATAAAGGTTGGGCTAAGTTTTTATTTTTTCCTCTCATTTCTTAACGCTAGAATCTTTGGCTCGAACGTTTCAATTCCAAATCGTTTGCGTTGCTGTTTTGTCACGATAGTAGGATGACCTTATTATGCTTTCTTTTCTCTTACGGTACTTTAAAAAGCATAAATGTAGCAGAGCTGTTTGATAATTGAAGAATGTAGCTGAAAAAAATAAATACCTGTAATTCAAATTCTTTTGCATATGCATTTTTTTTTTTTCAGTTTCTTAAATTGTAATATCAAATTAAGCCATCAACCAGAAACGGTCAGATTTACAAAAGCCCCCCCCCCCCCAAAAAAATGACTTATACGAAGCAGGAAAAATTATTGTAACTCGTATGATATATTTGTAGGGACAAACGTCTAAATTTTTCCTAAAAAATGTTTTTTTTTTAGAGAGATACCTACTTTCGCAGATATAAGCTACAACTGGTACTACTAAGTCCTTCGACTTCACAGACGCTTTTGTTTAAAATATTCAACCGATTTCAACCGGCTAAAATAGACTATCATGTAGTGTACAACACTTCCTAGCATTGACACAAAATTTTTTATTAAAAGCAGAGTGGCTACAAATAATTGATGCCAGGATTGCAATTAAAATCTTCAAATGTTGGTACAGTAAAACCTGTCTACAACGATACTGTTGGTGGGACCTTAAAAAATATCGTAATAGACAGGTTATCGTTATAGACAGTTTGATTATTTATGCTGACATTTGGATGGGACCAAGGAAAATATCGTTATAGACAGGTTTATTGTTATAGACAGCAATGTTATACACAGGTTTCACTTAATTAATCAATGGCCATGGTTATATTATTCACTATGTCCTGTGTAATAATTGTAACTTACGATTTTTTTTTAGATGTGTAAGAATACTATTGAAAAATTAAGTTGTAGTTAGATTTATTACGAAAACATCTTGTTACCAAACTTTGAGTGTCAAGATGATGAGTGTTAAAAGTTTAAATGCAGATTAGAAATTAAAAACAGGATTCCGTTTGAACAAAATAATACAGCTTAAGTTTTACTCATTGAATAGCAAGGGGTGCCTCCCCCCTAAGAACAAGAGCGTACACCCCCTAAATATCGCGAAGACTCTCCCCTGAAGCAAGACTCCCTCCCCAAAAAAAGAAAATTACCCCTCAAAACAACCCCCCACAACCCCCCCCCCCCAGATCAACACCCCTGAATAACACACTGGAAAGTCATTGAAAAGTTTCTTCTATCATAATTACAACAAAGACAACTTTTTTTTAAACAAATTGTGTTTAGAATAAAATTAGAAAAAAACCTTTCGTAAGTGAATATTTTTGTCGTTTCAGAAATGAAAACAACTGTTATCTCGGAATTCCTCGCATCGATAATTTTCTTTCGCATACCAGTACAACGTAGTAGCAGAATGCATTACAGGTAGGATACATTATTTCAGTTTTTACAAGTTTGTTGAAAAAAAGTCCATGAAGACAGGGCTTCGGAGTCTGAGGGAAAATGACCGACTCCTTCTTCTTTATTACATAATCAATTGAACTCCGATTCTTACTCAGTAGCCCTGGCCGAGTGGCGGACAAAATGTCCGACTTCGACTCCGACTCTTGGAGTTTAAAGCCGACTCCTTTGCCCCAAAATCAGTTCAACTCCGACTCCGCAGACCTGCATAAAGAAAAGTATTCTTTTCTCGCTTCTCTCGTACTCTGTAAATAACAGGTCAAAACTAATGGAGAAAATTTTGAATGGGGTTGTTTTCGAAATTTTAAAGTATTTTTTTCTGAAAAAGCGTGTTTAAAAGCATAGGATTGAAATTTTTTTAAAAATAATTTGACAAAGTTTAGTATTTTTTAACAATTATTTTGAACGGTGCAATTTTATTGTTTACGCTTATGCATATGACATCACAAGGGATCAAATGCCATTCACTGATGCCATTAGCGCAGACACAAGATTTAATTCGCTTCTTTACTCACATGTTCTCGCAGTGATATGGTTGATAGCAAGCGTAGAGAGCAATACTTAAGTAGCTACTGACTTATCATAAGCTGCAAACGCGGTAGACAGCAAGCGTAAGCATTCAACGCGCCAGTGGAGATGCACCAAAGTACATCACTTAGGACGTCATAGAGTCCACGCCCCATTTTCAAAATCGGACATTTAAAAAAAGTAATTAAAAATTAAGCGTTAGGAAAATGAAAGTTTTTTCTCTCTCCATGTTATTTTTTGCTTATTCTATCGATTTTAGTGACTAAAAGTAGTTTTTTTGAATAAAGGAAACAGCCTCATAACTACTGATAATAGACTATACTTAAATCAAATCGTTTTCATCTTCGTTTCTGGAATATATATGATGCTACACACAATATGGCATTTTTATATTGTTATTGATATCCTTCTCAAAAACACTGTACCCATGATCAAAGCAAAATATTTTCCTAAATTCAGTGGTAAAAGTGGTAAAGACTTCAAAATTATCACCAATAAATAGCTAATTTTCAATGAAGAAATATGTTTGATAATAAATTTTAAATTAAAAAAAAGGCAAAAAAATTTTTTTTTTCTTTTGAAAAAACAATATCGGTTGTGCTTTTTTAAGCGTCTAATAATTATTTTTTTAAAAATTATTTGTGTGTGTGTGTTTGTTTGGTTGTATGTAATCTCATTAATAAAAGATCCAAAAGATTGGTAGTGTCTCTGTAGACTGAATATTTTAAATAGATTACTCGCATAGCTACATTGTTTTCCTTCTGCAAATGAATTAATTATGGAATCGCTATTCTAAATACAATGTAACAAGTTGTAATTTCATTCCAATTACTTCGAACACTGCTTCCACCGACACACTTCCGTTGAGTTGCGTCACGAAGCAAAGACGAGGAAAACGATCGCGGTTGCGACTAAATACCGATGTTTTCCGGAAGATGTCACTTGTTGCCACTGGGGAAGTGATAAAAGATGAGGAAATGTTAGAATGCACGCTTTGTTTTTCTTTTTTATCCCTCGAAACTTGATTGCAAAATAGCGAAGACGAATTATAAATATTAACCTGAAAAGAATATATTTGCCGGTTTGTTCTTTGGCTTTCAAAACCGCGGTTTTTGTAGGTCAGTGTGCACGACAAGACGGCAACAAATGAAAATAATGGAAATTTTGATGTATGACTTCGATTCTTACATTTAAGATTTATAACCTTAAGATATGATTAATGTTCAAACTTCTCTCTCTTAGTCAAAAAACACTCACGGTATATGCTAATGTGTTTTGTGTTACGAAAATGTTTACTTGCAGACGTATATTCATTTGAAAGAATATTTTTGAGAGGTTGTATGCAACGGAAAATACAAAAGAACATCGAAACCATCGATTCATCAGTTCTTAAACAAGACTACGTTAAAATTTTTATTCAGTTACAGTTCAGTTTAGTTTCGTAAAAAAATTCAAGTAATATAAAATGTCATTAACTCTTCTCAAGGAATTAATAGTTAAATAAATAAAATTAACTACAGTAGTTATCTGGACTAACTGGGACCAAAGGCAATCCAGGTGATGGAAAATCCGGGTAGCATGGGTAATAAAATGGGTAATAAACAAAGCAAATCCTTAAATAAAGACTCAGCTTCGTTGCGACAAAAAAAAAAAAAAAAAAAAAAAACTATTTTTTAAAAAAAATTACTTAGAACTGTTTGAAAGAAAAACCTTTTTCGCAAGGCTAAAAAAAAAAAAAAAGAGTGATAGAAATGCATGGATAATTTCTATGGCTGCATTTGGAATGGCTGCTACCAGTGACATTGAAGTGTACTTCTTTGATTACCAATACTAATAGAGGAGGGTGGGCCACAATGAGAAAAAAAACACTCATTTTTCATTTTTCGTATATTAGTGAGTTCTAAAGCACAGAAACATACTTGATTATGTTAAAGGTATCAAATTATAGTATATTGCATTAAATTTAGCTCATTTAATGTTAGAATAAAAAAGTGTTGAGATTTTATAAGTCAGATGAAAAGTATCTCATTGTGGCCCAGTGAAGGTCCACTATGTGACATTAAGTAGGGCCACAATGGGACAGCTGAATAATCACTGTATTTTTACCTAAAGTTTTCAAAATAAGTACCTTTAGCTAGTTTATTAAAGAAACTTAATTCAGTACAGAGTTATTAAAAAAATACGACAAAAAAACTACAACACCACGTCATACAGACTGATTTTTTCCACAATTCCAACGAAAATTTTTTTTTCATACATTTGATGGTTTCTAGGTCCTGTGTCATAGAATATTTAAAGCATATTTTAAATGTTTAAAACTGTTTTTTTTTTCTTACATAAGAAACAATTTTAATTACAGTAAGCAAAAAAAAAAAAAAAAAAAAAAGAAAGAAAAAATGATTAGGATTCAAAAAACAGGAAAAGAAAAAAATAATAAACGCCAGATATTACTTATATAATTATTTTATACAAATATTTATTATAATTATAAAGTGCTTTGAAATAAGTACCATGTGTGGCAACCTTATCAACAACTAAACAGTTTCTAGTTTTGTTTTGTATAAAGCTGTGTAGTAAAACAAAAAGTTCACTTGTAATAATTAGTTAAAATATAAATATTTTTGAATCAAGCCTATTTTTTATTGTTAAATTTATTTTTTGTAAACTAAAACAAGAAGTAGATAAGTATTTTACACTTGCTTACTGCTGCTTGGGCCACAATGAGACGTCTCATTGTGGCCCAAAAAATTCGTCTCATTGTAGCCCAAACAAAATAAAGATTTTTGCTCCATATCATTAAAATAAGCCATGAGTTAAAAATATTATAGGTGAATAATAGAAGATTAAAGTGTGTCAGTAACAACATAAACTACAACACTTAGCTTAATTGTTGAAGTTTTTCAAGATTATGATAAATGCAAGAAATTATTCAAATGACTTTCAGTGTGTCCAAACAGTAACTAATTTTTTTCTACAAAGCAAAAGCATAGAACAGCATGGAAATAGGAATTCTGGGAAGCATTTTGGTTATGTTTACTCCTCCTAGGAGGTGGTATCTGTCAGAATTACATTTATTTTTGAATTTACAATGTCTCATTGTGGCCCACCCTCCCCTACAGTAAAATCCTACCTGCGGTCCCACTTCAAGGGACCGCAAATTTTGTTCGTTGTAACTAGATTTTCGTTGTAATGGAAATCAAATCGGGACTGAAAATTTCTTTCGTTGAAACGGATACTTCGTAGTATCGGTATTCGTTGTAACGGGATTTCACTGTAATAATAATGAAATTTAAGGAACTATCGTCGGTTAAAAGAGTTTCAAATAATAGATGTTCTACTGTATTTTTCCCCCTCTCTTTTTCGCAATACATTATTTAACATTTTTTTTTTTTTTGTGTAATTCCTAATATTAAGTTATCCATTTAAGCTTTCTGTGTTCTAAAGTCCTTACCCATTTTGTGGATATTAGGACGCAGTGGCGGATCCAGCCGATTGTCTTGGGAGGGGCCATCCGAAAATTTTGAACCAACTCCCCAGGGCCGAATTTAGCTCCATGCCGCCCCTAGGCAAATTTGAAATCTGCCGCCCCCTCCCCCCTAAAAGAAGCAAAATATCCTTGACTCAAAAAAACGTAAAAAAGTTCCCCAGATTCAAACTGACAAACTTATGAAGAAATGATGGCGTTTCACATTCGGAGGCGCCCCGATGAAATGATCACAGTGATCTCCCACAAAATTTTTTATTCGGCAAATTTTGCTCACGATTCGGCAAATACCATGATTGAAAAACATTTGACTTTCATAAGATGTGTGAAAGTAATCATTATTAAATTACAAGAAAAAATTGTCTCTGTGGAAAATGAAAGAATGCTAATATTTTACTTCCAAGAATAACAATTTAATTCAAAAAATGTGTATTATTTATGTGTATAATAGCAAATTTGCCGCCCCTGAAAAGTTTGCCGCCCTAGGCAGCTGCCTACTATGCCCATTGCGAAATTGGGTCCTGATAACTCCCCAGACATTTTATTAAAATGAAGTTTTAAAAACTCAATTTTCGGGGTATCGAGACATTAGGTGAGGGGGTGGATTTAGGAATCTCCCTCAAAAATGTTTCAAAATTTAAATTTCCGAGTATTTTTTGAAAATTAGGAAACTACAAACGCATTTCGTCTATTTTTGATGATGTACGGAGAAAGGACAGGTTTCGGGCGCTGGCCCCAAAATACTTTTTGCAAATAAAGCTTAGAAACCAAAATATTCTATCATTATACATTGAGAAGTTAGAAGAGGAAGGGTACTCTTCTAGCTCTTCAGCTGGCCAGCCTAAAACTGCATCTTTAATTAATGTTTGCTTACATTAAAGGAAGTGTGAAGGTGCTTAGAATCCTTCCTTCCTGGAAATATTTTGCCTTTGAGGCTCTAAAATTCGATTTTTAACTATATTTATACATATTTTAGAAAGGGATGGAAGATTCGTGAGCTCCTCCAAAAAAAACTCCTTTTAAATCTATCATCACGATATAAACTAGGGAGGGAGGTGGTCCTATCAAAAATCGTTTGTAATTGAAGGCCCAAAAAAATTCATTTAAGTTGCTTTTAAGCAAGTTAAGTGGTAAGGGCTGGATAAGCTAGTTTCCGTTGACATTTTTTCCAAATAAGAGACTTAAAATGCATTTTTTTGCTACATATCAAGGCATTTGTGAAAGGGCATGGGAAAAGGGGTTTCTCCCCTTGGTTTCGAAATTAAAGCCATAAAATCGAAAACTTAGGCTCTCTTTGATCTTGTGAACAATAGGTATACTCTGAGAACCGCAGCATTTAGAGATCGTTCAAGTGTGTCTGTAGTTGGAATCAAAAAATGATGTAAAAGATGGAGAAAAATTTTGGAAACAAAAGTTTTGTTTTAAATATTGGGATATAATTTATCTCCCAATTAAGGCCTATACTTCTTTTACAGTAAAATACATGTGTTAAAATTTGTTATCTTCTCATAATATATTTTTCTTTTTTTTCCCTTAAAAAAATTCCTACAATCACAAGGCTTTGGGAGGGGCCATGGCCCCCATGGCCCCCCTCTAGATCCGCCCCTGTTAGGACGTAAAATTATCAATGGGATTGTTTCCGAAATTTTAAAAGTATTTTTTTCTGAAAGAGCATGCTTAAAAAACACAGGATTTGACTATTTTTTAAATAATTTGACAAAGTCTAAAAGTAAAAAAAATGATTTTAATTGATGTGCAGATTGAATTTCCTTTTTTATACTTCTGCACATGACGTCACAAATAATGAAATGCCATTCACTGATGTCATTAGCGCAGAGCGCAATATTCAACTCGCTTCTTTACTCACATTGTACTGGCAACGATATGGTTGATAGCAAGCGTAGAGCGCAATGTTTAATTCGCTTCCGAATTATCATGACCTGGAAACGCCGTAGACAGTAAGAGTAAACATTCAGCACGCCATTGGAAATGTGCGCCAAAGTGCATCACTTGTGACGTCATAAAGACCACGCCTTGTTTGAAAAATCGGAGAGTTTAAAAAATTCATTAAAAAAACTAAGCGTTTGAAAATAAAAGTTTTTCCTGAATGAAATTCAGTTCCTTTACTGCTTTTCAATTCATGTGTATTTTTATATATAAAACGGAGTTCAGACTGTTTACTTATGGAAGTAAATTCTCAAGGGCTCACACACTTCTTATGCTAGAAATAAAACCCTGCTTATGGCTATCGTTATTTGTCAGTGTAGCCCTTTTATTTTGCGGGAATTCTAATTCATAATTTTAACCCATGAAATTGCAATATTCACCTAGCTAGCTCAGTTTATTTTTCCATGTCACAATTTTTTTAATATAAGGAAAATCCAACTGAACCAATACGATTTAGATCGCTGACTAGTATTAAGGGTGTCAGAAAAGTGCGCTGCGCTATATAAGAATGTAAGGAAAGGGCCGGTGAGAGGTCACGGGAGGTCACTGTGACTTTCCAAAAGTTTCCTTATTCAGTAAATTTTGTCTGGAAATTAGGAAAAGTTATCATCATTCGGCAAAAATTGGAGTTCCACTCAACATGCTTCCGCCGACCTAAAAATTTAAATTCGGGCAGCCCCGCCCCTAATGTAAGGTGTTGATTCAACTGGGGATGCGCCGATAAACAAATTGATCGATTACCGATCGACTGTGGATAATCGGCTGATTAATGATCACAATGATTACTTTTAATACTACCAATTTCTCTATCGTATTTTTTCACCTTTCATTTCAACTAGAGAAATAGTTAATCGTTTGTTTCTGAGAGACGATTTATTTTTCTCCACTTTCCCAATTTTCCCGCAATAATTTTAAAATTTCATTCAATTTCTTTGAGCCAATTTCCATATTACTGATAATAAAATTACCTTACGTTAATTAGACATGAAAACTAAAAAAGATTAAGAGGTATCATGTGATCAGCAGGCTAATTTAAGATCACTTATCATTCAAATTTATTTTTTAATTAGTAGCTATTCTATCCAAGACTTTTTTCATTATAAAAATTATAATGTTATCTAAAAGCACTATGTTAAAGGAAAAAAGTATCGATACATGAAAAATGTAGAAACGTTGCATACATGTGTATATTTATTCAAAAAAGAAAAAATAAATTTTAAAAAATAACATTAATTCAACCATCAATTTGTAATAAATAAATAAATAAATAATAAAGTATGTAGGGGAATGTGGGGCAAAGTGAAATAGCGGGATAAAATGAAATGGTGAAATATTTACTCTGCTTTTAGCGGTAATGTTTTAACTATGGTGTAGCACCATAGAAGTATTACTAACACCATAAATATATTCTTAAGGAGCACATGTAGTCGATTTCAGTCAGGAAAAAAATACCTCTGAAGAGTAAAGCAAATGATAATACAGGTAATTTTCGAAAAATGATACTCATATTGTAATATTTTGTTGTAAGTCAAAAGCTGTTTTCGAAACTATAAAATGATTAAGTGTTCTTTTATTAATATTTGAAATATTAGTTGCAACCTTCTAATAGTTGGTGCAGTATTTAATTTGCTAAAATTAAGCTTGTTTGTATTTTAAATATTTTGAACAATAATATGTATTTGTTTAAAATGTTGGCTAACGATTTGTAATTTTTTTGAATGTAGGACATAAACCTCTCAATTTTTTTTTTTTTTTGTTGAATAACAAAATATAAAAATAACTGCCATTAAAAATCAACTTAGCTAACGTTATGCTGCATTCTACAATTAAGTATTAATGATACAATGACAAGATTAGCAAACATAAAGAGTTTCACTATTTTCTGTTTCTATTCTTATGTTGTAAATTAATAATTTAATGGCATAAACTAGGCTTTTTCTAAAGTAACAAAATACAAAAGGAATTTACATTCACAAACCTCCCGACTCCAAATTGATAGATTAAAACATTAGTATTTATTTAAACTAAAATTATTTCGCTAAGAGTAGTTTATATTTTTTACTGGTTAATTTTAAATTTATAAAGTTAAAAACTGAAATAATTTCTCTTGAGCCAAACAAAATATGCAAAATTTTTCTCAAGGGGAAAAACAAACTTTGAGCGAAGTACAAGGGATTCAATAAAATATAGGAGAGATTTTTATTCCTCGTTGCTTATACTTTTGGCTAGTCAATTCTCAGTTTATAAACTTAGAATTCAAATCGATTTTTTGAGCATAACAAACTATACAAACTGTTTCTGAAAGAAAAAAAAAATCTTTGTTCATCAGAATGAAATGTTTTCAAACTTCAGCATTTATTCAAACAAAACCAGTTTTATTTTTCTTAGTTAATATTTTTGTCTAATAAATTTTTACTTTTAAAAGTTCAAGGTTATCTTTTTGACCTTGACAAAACATTCAAAAAATTTTCGAAAAAAAATTTTTTCATCATAAAATCTTCATTAAAAACTTTTTGAGCATAATATAAAGAATTCAAGCCCTAGTATGTTTTGAAAATCAATTATTACAACTATTCGTTGTTTATTTTTAGTTCGTAAATTTTAAATTTATCAACGAAGAATCAAAATCGATCCTTTTGAGTTAAAAAAATTATGCAAACTTCTCACAAATTTTCATTGAACAGAGCTTTGATCACAGTATAATGAACCTTGAGAGCAAAATTGAGTAATTATATCTTACTTATTGTTTTGATAATGAGTTCTTAGTTTATAAACTTAAAACTCAAGTTTATTCTGTTAAGCCTAACTAATTTTAAATAACTTTAAAAAAAAAAACAACTTTTGATTGCAATAGAAAAATTTCAAACATCTGCATTTATTTAAGACACGGGTATTTCTCTATCGGTTCGTTACAATTTTAATGAAATTTACATGTAAAATAATTTCTATGAATTCCAAACTTGCAAGTGCAAACCAACACAAGTCCGACCTCGAAAACGATCTTTGCGCACACTATAATGAACACAAACTTTTATATTTATTCAAAAGAAAAAAGATTTTCATTGTGCTTTTTTGTGTATATTTTCGTCTTGTGAATTGAAAATGTATAAACGTAGATCTAATCTTTTTTTGAAAGCAACAAGTTATGTAAAACCCTTCTTTTCAACATACCGAAAAATAAATAGATATTCCAGACGAATGTTTATTAATTCTATAGAAAAAATTAAGAAAAAAGAAAGAATGCAAAGAAAAAGTAACTTTTTCAGTTACAATATAGTTATTAACTCTATGGAATAAAAAAGAAGAAAAGGAAAAGATTACACAGGAAAATTAAGTTTTTCAGTTACACTATTGGCTTTTGCACTATTGATTATTAATTCAATAGTAAAAATTAAGAAGCAGAACAAAATAATACAAAGAAAGAGAAACTTTTTCAAGTACACTATTGGTTATTGATTGTATAGAAAAAAATTAAGAAGCAAAACAAAAAAATACAAAGAAAACGAAACATTTTCAGGCATACTATTGGTTGCTACAACTATTAGTTATTAATTCTATGGAAAAAATTAAGAAGCTAGTGAAAAGAATAAAAAGAAAAAGAAACTTTTTCAGTTACATTATTGGTTATTGAATTGGTTATTGATTGCATAGAAAAAATAAAGAAACAAAGCAAAAGAAGACAACGAAAAAGAAACGTTTTCAGTTGTAGTTTATTGGTTGCTACAACTATTGGTTATTAATTCTATATAAAAAATTAAGATGCAAAAGAAAAGAATACAAAGAAAAAGTAACTTTTTCAGTTACACTATTGTTTTTTGCAATTTCAATTCTATAGAGAAAATTAAGAAGCAAAAGAAAATAATACAAAGAAAAGAAACTTTTTTCAGTTACACTATTAGTTATTGATCGTTTAGAAAAAAGTAAGAAGCAAAACAAAAGAATACGAAGAAAAAGAAACATTTTCAGTTATATTATTGGTTGCTACAACTATTGGTTATTAATTCTATAGAAAAAAATAAAAAGTCAAAGAAAATAATATAAAAAAGAAACTTTTTTAGTTACTCTATTGGTTATTGATTGTATAGAAAAAATTAAGAAGCAAAAAAAAAAAAATGCAAAGAAATAGAAACATTTCAGTTATGCTATTGGTTGCTACAACTATTGGTTATTAATTCTATAGAAAAAATTAAGAAGCAGAAGAAAAGATTAAAAAGAAAAAGAAACATTTTCAGTTATGTTATTGTTTATTACAACTATTGATTACTTATTCTATAGAAAAACTAAAGAAGCAAAAGAAAAGAGTACAAAGAAAAAGTAACTTTTTCAGTTCCATTTCGCCGCACTAACAAAAGTGAAAGTTAAAAAACCTACCTTTGTGTCCTCTTCTCAGTGCGAGAGAATCCCTCTCAGATAACGAAAGTGATCTGAAAGCCGGTGATGAATTTTCCTCAATTAAAAACGCGCTCTGTGTGAGGGTTCTTGTTTTGCCATTTTAAGCAGAGCCGCAAAAAAATTCCGGTTTCCGCCAATAGCGTGTCGTCACTCGGAAAAGCAAGAAAAGATAATAATAATCAAGTTGTGATGAAACCGGTTTCCCTCATTTTTAAACGGACATCTTGTTTCTTTAGGATTGTGGACATCAGGAGAATGTTTCATTTGTGATGGATGATCTTTTATTTTATTTTCCCCACTTGCAACTATATGATTTTTACTCTGGTAAAAATAGTGATTATTCCATTATCCTCAAACAGTAGCAATAGTTTTTTTTCTCTTAAAATTTGATCGCGTGTGATCAACGAATAATGATTTCTGTTCCAGCATCAGAAAAACGAATCCGATTAAAATGAATTCTGTTTTAAGTATCATTAAAACGAACCTGATTAAAACGAATTCTATCCCAACATCAGTAAAACGAATTCGATTAAAACGAATTTTGTTAGCTAGTTTAATCAAGCTGCATAATACATACTTTTTTTTTACATATTAATGAAAGAACAATCAGAGGGCTATGCATAATACATCTATATATATAAAAGAAAGTCGTGTTAGTTACACCACTTATAACTCAAGAACGGCAGAACAGATTCGGCTGAAAATTGGTAGGGAGGTAGCTTAGAGCCAGGAGATGGACATAGGATACTTTTTATCCCGTTCTGCAGCGTTCCCGTGTGACTTGACATGAAACGTCAGTCACTATAAAACGTGGTATAACAAAAAAGAATCAGACTTGGAATAACAAAACGCAAATGACAGCTATGTAATTGACGTAAAATGACAGCTATGTATTGACGTATGGATGACAATTTGATATTTGTAAGAAATCAATATTAAAACTATTTCTATTAAATAAATAATTAACAAGTGGATTGAAGTGAAGTGAAGTTTAATTAATAATGCCGCGACCAAGACGATCGAATCTTTCCCGACAAAGCCGTAAAGCAAGAAGAATACAAAATACTGCAAATGAAAGGACTGAAGAAGAACAAGAAATTGCACGTGAACAGCGCCGCGATAGTATGGCTCGACTTCGTGCTTCTCAATCACGAGAGCAAAGTGAAGCAGCCCGTGAAACAGCTCGGTTGGCAATGCAGAATCGTCGAACGAACAACAGAAGGCAACAAATAGATAATTTGCGACGCAGAACAAGATATTTAGCTGATTTGAATCGAGCAGCGTTTCGATACGATTGCAGCAATGATTACAGCTTGCATCCTAGCGTTTGCATTGGGCAAATGGACGTTGTTTGCGAGTATTGTGGTGCATTAAAGTTTTCCGGAGAAACGCCTGGATTATGCTGCCTTAATGGTAAAGTGAAATTGCCAGTGTTGACTCCGCCACATGAGCCATCATTGTATTCATTGCTTTGTGGCGAAACACAAGAATCACGCCACTTTCTTGCAAATACTCGAAAATACAATAGTTGTTTCCAAATGACGTCATTTGGGGCAGACATTATCGAAGAAGGAGGATTTAATCCGACATTTAAGGTATTTATTTTTGTACTTACATAGAATGTAGTTAAAGAATAACTTACTTTATCTATTGGTATGTATTATATTTGCTAATACTGAACTCTACTCTCCCACAGAAAAAGTGTTTATAACCCAGTTAATACTGTCTGGTTTTTATTTTGTAGATACAAGGACAGATTCACCATCGAATTGGATCATTACTACCTTTCGAAGATACACAGAATAAATTTTTACAAATATATTTCATGGGCAACATGGAAGAACAACTTGATTGACGCCTAGGGATCAATGCAGGAATGAAGCGAGCAATTATTCAAGACTTGCAGTGTCTGCTTCATGAACATCATGCGTTGGTCAGGTTGTTTAAGAGTGCTTTAGAGCAAATGCCAAATGATGACTATAAAGTTGTCATCAAAGCAGATAAACGACCATCTGGAACACACGAACGCACATTTAATGCTCCAACAGTAGACGAAGTTGCCATCCTCATTGTTGGTGAACAATTGGAAAAACGCGATATTGTGCTTACACGTCGCGATACTGGGCAACTGCAACAAATATCTGAAACTCATCGATCATATGACGCATTGCAATACCCACTGATGTTTTGGCAAGGAGAAGATGGATATTATTTTAATATTAAAATGATAAATCCATTGAATGGTAAAGTATCAGTATCTTAATGTCTGTATTATTTGTCTTTGAAATGGTTAATTATCAAATTTTGAATTTCAGGTGAAGAAACTACAAAGAAAGTTAGCTCAATGAATTATTATGCATATCGTTTGATGATTCGTCAAAATGCTGACAACTATTTGCTGCGGTTTCGTCGATTGTTTCAGCAGTATTGCGTTGACATGTATGTAAAAATAGAAACGGAACGTTTAACATTTATTAGGTTGAACCAAGCCAAACTGCGTTCTGAGGAGTACGTCCATTTACGTGATGCAGTTAGTACTGAAGGAAATGCAGCTAATATTGGTCGATTAACTATTCTGCCGGCGACGTACATTGGTAGCCCACGTCATACGCATGAATATGCACAAGATGCAATGACATATGTTCGTCATTACGGCCGGCCAGATCTCTTTATTACTTTTACCTGTAATCCAAAATGGATAGAAATTACTCAATTGCTGCTTCCCGGACAAACATCAAATGATAGACACGACATCACAGCACGTATATTCAGGCAAAAAATTCGGTCCCTGATGAACTTTATTGTTAAACAACGCGTCTTTGGAGATACTCGATACTGTATGTATTCAATCGAATGGCAAAAGCGAGGCCTGCCGCACGCACACATTCTTATTTGGTTAGTGGAAAGAATTCAGCCTGACCAAATAGATGATATCATATGTGCCGAGATTCCTGATCATGAAGTCGATCCAGACCTACATGATGTTGTTACTACTAATATGATTCATGGACCGTGTGGTGCCATCAATCCCCAATCACCTTGCATGGTCGATGGAAAGTGCTCTAAACGATATCCACGGAAATTAACGGCGGAGACTGTCACTGGCAACGATGGGTATCCGCTGTATCGGCGTCGATCACCAGATGACAACAGTCGAACTGTCACAACGAAAGTGAAAAGAATGGATTTCGTTGTCGACAACAGTTGGATTGTTCCATATTCGCCACTTATTTCTAAAACGTTCAAGACACATTGCAACGTTGAATACTGCAATTCAGTTAAGTCAATAAAATATATTTGCAAATATGTGACGAAAGGCAGTGATATGGCGGTTTTTGGATTGCAATCCTCAAATACCAACGATGAAATTTCACGCTATCAAGTTGGTCGTTATGTGAACTGTAATGAAGCGATTTGGCGTATATTCGCATTTCCAATTCACGAACGTCATCCTACTGTTATACATTTGGCGGTGCATCTGGAGAATGGTCAACGAGTATATTTCACGGCTTCGAATGCTACGCAACGTGCTGAAACACCTCCAGCAACTACATTGACCAGTTTTTTTGCAATCTGCCAAAGCGATCAGTTTGCACGAACTTTGCTTTACTCGGAGATGCCACGTTATTATACTTGGAATGCTTCATCCAAGAATTTTCAAAGACGGAAGCAAGGTGATGCGGTTCCTGGGTATCCAGATGTGCGTTCTACTGATGCTCTTGGTCGTATGTATACAGTTCATCCAAAGAATGATGAATGTTTCTATTTGCGGTTGTTGCTGGTAAATGTGCGTGGGCCAACTTCATTTGAGACACTACGAACTGTTAATGGTGTAATATTCCCAACATATCGTGCTGCATGTGAAGAATTGAACTTATTAGAAAACGATACCCATTGGGATACGACAATCGCTGAAGCCATTATCTCTGCATCTCCAAGTCAGATACGCACATTATTCGCTATCATAATTTCGACATGTTTTCCATCAAACCCATGTAACCTGTGGCACAAATACAAGGATAGTATGTCAGAAGATATTTTACATCAAAGTCGTGTCAGTTCCAGAAATCACGATATTGAGATGAATGAGGAGATACATAATCGTGCTTTACTCTTGATCGAAGATATGTGTTACCTCATGTGCGGTAATTTATTAATCAGGTTAAGAATGCCAGCGCCAAATCGTGAAATGAATGACGCATTTAATCGAGAATTGGAACGGAAACGTAAATATGATCACCAGGAATTAGATTTAGTAGTTCAAAGGAATGTACACCTGTTGAATTACCAACAAAAGGAAGTTTATGATACTTTAATGAAGGCAATCGCTGATGAAAATGGTGGTTTATATTTCCTAGATGCCCCTGGTGGAACTGGCAAGACATTCCTTATGTCATTAGTTTTAGCAACTGTTCGGGCGAGATCCAACATAGCGGTTGCAGTTGCTTCTTCTGGAATAGCAGCCACATTGTTAGAAGGATGCCGTACGGCTCATTCAGCATTCAAATTACCGTTAAATCTTCAAACTATTGAAGAACCAACGTGTAATATTGCAAAACACTCAGCAATGGCCAAAGTTTTAGCGGCATCGAAAATCATCATCTGGGACGAATGCACAATGGCGCATAAACGTGCATTAGAAGCACTTAACCGAACATTAAACGATTTACGCAATGACTCGAGATGTTTTGGAGGAGCAATGATTTTACTGTCTGGCGATTTCCGCCAAATACTGCCAGTAATTCCAAGATCTACGGCTGCCGATGAAATAAACGCTTGCCTCAAATCGTCAAATCTATGGCGCTATGTGAAGAAACTGCAGCTGACAACAAACATGAGAGTTACATTGCTTAATGATACATCTGCTGAAGATTTCTCGGAGCAATTGCTGACTATCGGTAATGGTCAAGTACCTGTCGATGAATCGAGCGGATTAATATCATTTCCAAATAATTTCTGTAATTTTGTCTCATCAAAAGACGAACTTATCAACAATGTATTTCCAAATATTATTTCTAACTACAAAAATAATGAATGGTTGAGTGAGCGAGCAATTTTAGCGGCTAAGAATAAAGATGTTGATGACCTGAACTACATAATTCAAAATAAGATCATTGGAACAATGCATTCATTCAAATCTATTGACTGCGTCACAAATGAAGATGAAGCCACCAACTATCCAATTGAATTTTTAAACTCTTTGGACGTGCCTCGCTTACCACCGCACAATTTACGCCTAAAGGTTGGCTCCGTAGTAATCATGCTTCGAAACATAAACCAACCAAAACTGTGCAACGGTACGCGTTTGGTGGTTAGTAAATTGATGAACAATGTAATTTACGCTACGATAATGATAGGAAAATTCAAAGGTGAGGAAGTTCTCATTCCGAGGATCCCGATGATCCCAACCGATATGCCGTTTGAATTTAAAAGACTTCAATTTCCGATACGTCTTGCATTTGCCATGACCATCAACAAATCACAAGGCCAATCCTTAAAAGTTTGTGGTTTAAATCTAGAACATTCATGTTTTTCACATGGTCAATTATACGTGGCATGTTCACGGGTCGGAAGACCATCTGCGTTGTTTGTTTTTGCGCCTGATAATAAAACAAAAAATGTCGTGTATCACAAGGTACTTAAGTGAAGAGCAACCTATGTACTAAAATACAGAAATGATAATGAATGATTAATGTAGTTATTTATTTTTTTTTTTGTATTTTTTCCAAAAAAAAAAAAAAAAACACAATCTGCTTATTTATTGCCATTAAGGCGGAACAAAGTTCGCCGGGTCAGCTAGTACATATTAAAACACAAGCAATGAATCTGTTTCGAATATATGTGAAACATTAATGCCCCAAAAACTTTTCGAAAAATGGAAATGTTGAAAATCCAAATATTTATCCAGTAAAATGTTATCTCACTAGATAAAAATCAAACAGTTAAAACTGAGTTGGTTATTCATATTGATCAAACTAAGAACACGAATAAATAATGTACTGATTATAAATAGAAAATATATTTATGGAAGTAAATTACATCAACATTAAATTTCGATCTGGACTCATCCAATGAATCTTTTCAAGAGTTTTTTGGTTTTACTTGCACCAACTGAATATCAGCTTTCATATATGTTATAAACAAAGATGTTATTCTTTTGTATCAAATATTTGTGCGTTTTAGAAGTCATTGACCCTAATATTACAAAATATTGCCTTACAAATTGCATTTTAAGACTTGAGTAAAGAAAATATTTGTGCAAGGGTCCCCATGCCGCCTTTCTTCAATATTACAAGCGACGGGTTTTTAAACGACTCTTACAAAAAATTTTAGTCGAATAGTCCCTGAATGTAAAACATTGCATTAGAAACATAATTTTGAACAATTTTCCAGGGAAATGCTCCAGATCTTGCTATCCATAAATTCTTCAAAGTTTGTTGCATTTTTGAAACTTCATTTTCGAAAACTTGCAGGTTGCATGGGGAGAAGGAATTGATTTCAATCTATTTTTTTAAAAAAAATCGATCGGAAACAGTCTCTGAGCTCCCTCCCTTACCGTAACGTCAATAAACATGCCCTATAATTGCGTTTTTAAAACGTGCGTTAAAAGTTTCAAAATTTTGACCGGACGGTTTTTGACCTTTTTTCCTATCCCATCAAAAAGATTTTTTTTTTATTTTTTTTTCCCATGTGCTCCCTTAAAACTTTTTCATGGTTACGTCACTGCGCAGAGGGGCAGAATTCAAGCAAATTTGGTGAGAACTAGACAAAGAAGAAGTGCCTTTTATTTTATTCTTAACAGTTGTATTCTCAGAAATAGTATCTGCTTCAATGATACAAAGGAAACGAATGTTTTGGACTCCTAGACAGAGGAACATTTTCGTGCCCTAGGAAAAAATAGAGAACCATTGCAATGATTCTCTATTTTGTGTGTCTATGACTGTGTATCTATGATGCACAAAATGAGGGGGCGCCGCAAAACGCTCCTAATTTTATGCAATCAGAGCATTTTATACGATGAGGGGTGCCGCAAGGCGCCCCTCTTAATAATGTCCCTCGTGATTTTTTTCCCCCCAAATTTTGAAGCTTGCGTTATTACGATGTATAAATTGTTAGAAGCAATAACGGTTAAAATTTTTGTTAATCAACCAGCTGCCGAAGGTGGTTAATCTCAGAATGAAATCAGGGGACCTCAATAAAAAAGATAAACATAAAACACATTAAATTGTTTCGACGAAAACTATATGGAGAACATTTTAAAATGCCGACGATTGGCTTTGCGAGAAATACGTTTAAGTAAAACAACTTCTTTTCAAAGAAATTGCTCTTCACAGAAGCTAATTTTGCAACCCCGCCCTAAAACTATATCGGTCGAGTTCCGAAATTTGTCTGTTTTGCATCCTTTTTTAGAATCAGGCCGGTGGGTTGTGAAGCATATGTGTATATTTTGATCCATGAACTTTTTTCCCAGTAAATAATATGCTAATAACCGGAAATCTTTGTTTATTATATCGGAAAGGCTATATGCGTTATGAAAACGGAAATATTTCGAAGCCGTTCAAGAGTTTTCTTTTAGAATTTCACATGTCTTTGTTCATTTATTTATTCATTTTCTATCATGATGATAGAAAACCGATGTATAGCTTGCAATGGGAAAAAAATAACTTTAAAAAAATCTCGTGCAATGTTGACTAGAATTGAATATGAAAGCATTTTTACTGCTATATCCTAAAACTCAAAATGTTAAATTTATTTCTATTACACGTTTTTATTTATAACTCGATTTCGAATAGAACAATGCGTGCACAACCTACGACCCTCGGGAGGCATCCGGCCCGCGAAGCTGATCCGAGTGGCCCGTTCTTTTGTTACAAATCGAGGACCACTATTAGTACCACTGTTTCAAATGAGGATATAAATATTCAGAAATTGGTTACTGAACAAGAAGTTCTGTCTAGAACTAGACGAGCCTACTTTCCCGTATACCCATACTACTTTCTAGTACCTGATCAATATTCTTAAAAATAGCTAAAATCGCAAATTTTTTTAAGCATATTTTTAAAACACTAAAAGCTGATTTCTAGGAATAAAATATTCCTCACTCATCTAAAAAAAATTAGATGCGTAAAAAAAAGCAGCAACTTTTAAACAAAGCAGCTAATACGCTTTTTTCCATTAAAAAATCTTTAACAGCTTTCAAAACGAAAAAATATTAATTAAAATTAATAAGCTCATTGAAATAAATTCATCATATCAAAAAAAAAAAAAAAAAATCGTTTCTTTTTCCCCTGTTGCCAAAAACAATTTTTTAAATGAATTAATGCACTTACCAAAATAAATAAAAACAATAAAATGTCAACTTAAAGAAATAATTTTCATTGTAAAAAAAAAAAAAATCGTCTGCGCATATCTTTATGTAGAAACATAAATGACTTCGAGTTTATTCGCCGAAAACTGAATACCTAAATTAAAACTTTAGCGTAAAAATAAAAACAAGTCAGATCAACAATAATTATTTCACAGTCAAAACCATAGCGTCGGAGTCGGAGTCAATCTCATTTTAGGGTAAAGGAGTCGGAGTCGAATATCTAAAAATCGGAGTCAGTCATTTGTCCTCCGTGTATAAATTTTTACCAAAGCTACGAAGTCAGAGTCGAAGTCGATGAGTCGGAGTCCGATTAATTATCGGGCACATGAGTCGGAGTCGGGGTCAAGTGTCCCGAAATTCTCGGAGTCGAAGTCTGGAGTTCGTCGTCCAGAGCTATTTCCAACAAAATTTGTTTGAAGTAAATCTTCCTTCAAGTACGGAATCTACATTGACTTTCAGTTTCTCCGTAGGCGCTAATGTTAAGGAATTTGAACTGTTCAAAATTGAACGGAAAATTGTTCAAATCAAAAAGATATTTTATATACAAGTTTTTCTTTAAAAGTTTTTTCCTACAAAGTTTGTTTGAAGCAAATTCGCCTCACAGTTCGGAATTGCCTTGAATTTCCCCGTAGGCGCTAATGTTAAGTTTTTTTGAACTGTTCAAAATTGAACAAAAAATAGTTCAAATCAAAAAGTGAAATATGGGAATGAGGTGTCCTCGCCGAGATCTTTCGAACAAAAAAAAGTTTGTTCGAATCGGACTATTCATTCAAAAGTTATTAGGGGGGGACAGACAGACAGACAGACAGACAGACAGACAGACCGACAGACAGACAGACCGACAGACATTTTTCCCCATCTCAATACCCTACTTTCCAATTTTTAATTTTTCAATATTTGTTTAATTATTTTATTTATTTTTGACTTTTTTTTGTTTTTTGCGATATTTTTAAGATGCATTAAGCCTTCTTTCATGCTTTTTTCTTCTTTTTCTGACTTTTACTGGGAAAGTAGGCTAAAAAATTTAATGTTTTAAATTTTTATATGTGTTCTGGCTTACGAGAATCATGTTTATATGAGGAGAGCTCTTCGGGTAGTGAAAGGTAGGGCACTACTGGAATAGATGGACTGACAGCAGTACTCGACCTACTACACAAGGGCCGCATGCGGCCCTTGTAACAGCTATAATATTTGTCAGAGACCCGGTAAAGGCAGTTTAAAACTTTGACAGTCCGTGATGTACCGGTTATAGTTACGCAGGCAAAATCATGATTGAAATTCTATCAATTTGTAGAGAAGTTACTCCTATTGATTAATATCAATTTCGGAAAAAAGGTAGAAGGCTGAAAATTATGGTTACAGCCTGAATTAAATTCTTCCAGAACTTGGATCTCCTGACTGAAGGGTTGCCACAAAAGTGTAAGATTTAAGTTTCAGTTCAGGTACACTGACGTATATTTCTATTTCATCTTACCATTAAAATATATTCTTTTCTCACAAAATAATTTGATCTTTAGTTTTGAATTACAGCTCTAGAGGTGAATGGTAGTGCGTATTTCGCGTAAAAATCAGTTCTTTCAAGCTGAAATAAGTTATGCATGCAAACTTTGAAACAAGTGCAATTTTCCACATATCTTAAAGTACGGCAAAAATCAAACTGCTAAAAAAAATTTTCACAATTTATGTCCAAAATTTTAAATTTGAACTTTTATGAACTATTTTAAAATAAAAATAAATAGCTTCATGATTATGTCCGGTTACCAAAGTTCCTCTACGAGACTGGAAGCAATTCTGACTGAAGATGCAGAGTTTAATGCAGTACATTCATATACATATTCTATCTTTATATATAAAAGTTGTTGTTTGTGACTCCTGGTGAACGATAGAGAACTGAGTATTTAACCAGGTATCGATAGATTCGTAATTTTCCTGGCTACATGTTTAGCTAGGTGTTATAATTGTGCGACTTTAATAAGCGGATATTCGTTAAAAACATAACTTTTCGACTCTGGAATTTCCTTTGAAACAATTTTCCCTTCTTTCGGAAAACTTTCCCCCATTTTATTCCCTATAAAATTTCCCGTCATTCTGTCAAGGGTGAATTGATAGACATTTAAAATCACTTGCTATACTAAATTAAGGGACACGCCCCCTGCTCGTTCTGCTTGAAAACCCCCGTTCGCTACCTGCGGTGGGTGACAATTGATGATTTAAATGCTTTTACCCCTAATGGATGTTCTCAGGACATCATGGATAGCCGGCCCTTTAAGGCTTAAAGGGGTGAGACAAGGCGGAATGGCTTTCCCTGGCTGTCCTGTATCCAATACTGTCCGACAACATAGTCTTTTCACATTAAATGAAACCCTTCCATTCTCCTTCCGAAAATCTTTCTTCCATCCTTATGCAAATAAATTATTACACTCCCTCTTTTTTTTCTTATCCAAAAAGGGTTACATTGATCAGAGTTTTTAAATTTTAATTTTGAATTCACAGTAAAAAAAAAAAAAATACTGGCGTTTCCCAAATTGAGTGAACTGTTTTGTTTTTGAGTTTTTCCGTCCCCCCCCCCCAGCCCATAGTGGTTCACTTTGTTTATGTGTGTATGTGTGGTTTAACTCAATTATTTTCATTTAGTGCTAATTTTTGCTATTTATATCACTTAGCAGACTGTTTTATAATTGTAACCATCATGCACTTTTAATGTATTGTATTGTTCTTGTTATATTGTGTAACATTAACTACTCTTTTGTTGTTCAAAGATCACTGTATAATAAGCTTACAAACCATTATATAACAGTTATATTCTATAGTCTAATATATTCAATCTCTATCTCATTTAAACTTATTTCCTCTTACCTTTAAAACTACTTGCTCATATGTGACATGGTTATCATTCAAGTTATCTGTACCAATGTTTTATAACAGTCCAGTGGGATATTTTTGAATTGTTATTATTCTTATTTAGCAAAATGTTTTCATCCCAGCCTGCAAGGACGGGTCCAGAAATTTTTCAAGGGAGAGGCGATCGATTTTTATTACCGACTTTTTTAATATGTACAGGCATCCCTCGTATAACAGGGTACGAGACTTGAATTTAATACTTCGTGGTTTTGATATAACTCTATATAGTGTTATATTTTTAAAATATGGAATTTCATTTTTGTTCAATACATTCTGTTGATGGTTGATAACTCTTATAAGTTTTTACTTTGTTTTTATGAAACTTGGTTTCAATATAACACGGTACACATCCCTTGATTTACATTGTTTCTAAGTCTCGTATAACACGGTTTCGATTATAACACGATACATCTTACATACCCTGATTTTTCTGATGCACATACATAATTAGTATTAAAAATAAGTAAAAATGTTATTTTTAAAAAAGTCTCGTATAACACGGTTTCGATACCGCACGGAACGAATTAACCGTGTTGTACGAGGGACACCTGTACACTTATTTTAAAATATTGATCACAAAGGTTTTTGATTCCGAAACAGTTCTGGGATAGGGTCATAAAACCAAACTATCAATGAAACTCGTCTAAATTTGCGATTTGTGAACTTCATTTCCGAAAAATTACCCTCAAGGGATGGAGCCCCTCCTTTGTATCCGTCCTTGCCACCCTGCGTGATAAAAACCATTTTTATACTTTGTATAAACCTTCAAAATTTTAAACAAATCTCTTCTCAGAGACTCATCAAAAGGTTTGAAACCTAATCGTGACAGGTAACGGGAATATCTGGGATGTATGTGTATGTCCTGTATCCAACGGTAATAGTATTGAGCCGATAGACATTGACAGTCTGGAAGAGATAAAGTTAGAGACACACAGACAGACGCGCATAAGTTTTTGTAGTATAGATGTGATGTTTGGCAGGAAAACCAGGGAAAAAAGTTTCTTATCTCGAGAATCTAAAATTACCCTCGAAAGGATATAAACAAGGTCGTTTTGGGAAGTTTAGTATTCAAAGTAGGTTACTTTAAACGGTGGTATTTTATGCAGAGTCATAAAAATTATTTTAAGTTAGATTTATTAATATTTATCACTTTAATGATTAGGCAACAGTAGATGATAAATATTTAAAATTCGAACTTTGTTTTTAGAGTAATTTACTCATAAATCGAATATTTGTTACGCAAAATAAATTGGGGCAATATAGAATGAGGAAGTATTTTAAAGTAATTACTGAACGAGAGAGGCGATAAGACTAACTTCAATTCGAGTTAAATATTTTTTTAAATAAATAAGTAAAAGGTGTTTCAATCTTTTTTTTATGCAAGGATATGAAAATAATTTCAAGTAAGATTAATATGCAATTATAAATCTAATAGTTGATAATTGTTGACGATAAATATTTTTGAGCAATCATCGATTGAACAAAAGAGCCTTGCCTGAAATTCCCACTAATGACGAAAAACGCCAAATATGCTGCTATAAAATAGTTTTGTGAGTGAAAATAACACATTGTAATTTTTTTTTTTTTTTTTTGATCAACAAAAAGAAAAACCTGGCAGCATGGGTAAAGACGAAAATTAATTTGAAACTGCCTATCGAAGAGGAATTTTTTCTTCGGGAATTTAAAACTGCATGTAGAGAACGAATCGAAAAAACACCTGCGTAGCTGTTTTCTTCGAGAACTGAAAACTGCATCTCGAAAACGAGTAAAAAAAAAAAAAACGCAAACACTTCTCTCCGGGAACTTGAAACTGAGTAGTAAATATGAATCTAAAACTCTCCTGCGCAGCACTTCTCTTCAAAACTTATATCAGCATATACTGCGTGTCGAAAACATACCAAAAATAAAGAACGAGCTCCTGCGTATAAGGACGGATCCAGAAAGTATTCAAGGAGGGGGCGATTGTTTACTTAATCTTTTATAAACTCCCAAACCTCTGCCCCTCAACAGCATAGAAGATTGTCTTTTTTTTTCTGTTTGAACCCTTTATGAAAAATTGTGGAGGAGTGTACTGACCATCCCTTATCTTAACCTCATCAAAGCTGTCCATCATTGCCTTTTTTAGACTTCAATTTAAAAAACTTTCCAGGGGAGAGCCCTGAGCTCCATCTAAGGTTGTCTAAAATTGAGTTCTTGGAGCTGCGAAAAATTTCCTATGCATATAGTTCCGATCCCTATCACTGAAGTGTTAGGAGAGGTGCTACAGATGCGTTTTCAAAAGTAACTATTCGGGAAAATTTCCGAGGAAGAGCATCCTTTTTTTTTTGTAACATTATTGAAGATATTATTGAAGATCGTATAAATTTATGTTTTTGGAACTTCAGTACAGGGCCGCGCCGTCCCTATGTTCGAGGTCGTCAGACGTCGTCAGAGTCAAAAAGGCGCCGAGAGCTGCCAATCAAAAATGTTCCAAGTGGGGGAATCTCTCCAACTAAAAAAATAAAATTGAACTTTTCAACATATCTAGGGTTCGGTCAAGCCAAAGTGATAACTCGGCCCTGGCAAAATTTGGTGACCCTCTCACAAGAAATTCTGCACATTTTTCATGTGGAAGTCAGTGTTGCCAGATTGGGGGAAATTTCCCCATTTTGAGGAAATCTGGTGCTCTCTGGGGAAATTTTGGGGAAATGGGTTTTGAGGGGAATTCTTTGGGGAAAATTTTTTTTCTTGGGGAAAAACTGGGGGGAAAAACCCTCGGGAAAAAAAATTTTCATATTTAAATTCGCGTCAAGAAGTAGTAGTTACATTGTTTGTATCAAACAGCGTTGGTTTAGCTTTGCTCAATTCGCATTTTGCATTATGTGGAATATTATGCTACGGAATTCACATTAATGTTCTGCATGAGTAACTGTTGGTACGTGAAACAGGAAAAAATAAGCGATAAAGAACGTTCTTGGATTAATATATACAAAAATCATAGTTTAAATGTACGTACAGAAGGAGAGTAGTAAATGCGAGTAGAAAAAAAATATTTGGTTATTTCTTATCTCTCGATCAGGCGCTTGTATTTATGACTAGTGGCACCCGCACAGTTTTGCCCGTAGTAGAAAATTAAAAGGTTTTTTGGTTCTCCTGTATAGTTACAAATACTGCATGATGAATTTCTCGCCAATTGGCTTGCCCATGTTACGGTTCCACGTTATGATAACTTGGTAATTTACTCGTCCAACTTATGATAATTTTGCTCGGGAAAATGTTCTTAAAATTGTAATAAAAAAAGAACAAAATCGAATTTTCTCTACGCTACAAACTAATTCTTTGCCAAATTTCATGAAAATCGACCGAACGGTCTAGGCGCTATGTGCGTCACAGAGATCCTGACAGACAGAGAGAGATCTGGACAGAGAGATATCCAGACAGAAAGACTTTCAGCTTTATTATTAGTAAAGAAAGATAAAGATAAAGTACACACACAAAAAAAAGCGAAAATGGGAAGGAAAAAAAATTGGGAAATTTTGCAAGAAAATTTGGCTATTTGGGGGAAAAAAAATTTCAAGAGACAAAAATATTAGAGGAAGTCGATTCATTTTATGAAAATATTAGTGGAAAAATAATTTTTGAATTTGGGGAATTTTGATAGAAACATCGCTTTTTGGGGAAAAGTTGGAAGGGAATTGGGGAAATCTGGATTTGACTATCTGGCAACACTGGTGGAAGTTTTCAAAAAAAAAAGGGATGAAATAAAGACATTTACCCAATTTTTGTACCCCTAAAATAGTATTGCCCATGTTCATGGACCTGTCGGATCGTGCGTTAAGCAGGCCCCGATTATATCCAATTGTGAAGGTGAAATTACACTGCTCATTGAAACAGCAATCTTCTCGTTGCCTATCTGAAGGAAAAGTTATTACCTTTTTGTCTCTGAGCATATAAGGCGCAAGAAATTCTCCATTCCCCATTTTGGGTCTTGAGGTGAATATGTTGTATTGTAATTAATGTAATATATGTCTTTTTGTAATTTTTAGTTATTGTTCGTGGTGTTTCGACTAGTTCATGGTATCATGCTTAAAAAATACTGAAAGCCCATTTGCATATATTTTACTTGTGCGTAATGTTTGTACATTATAGACAACAATTTTGGTCAACTTTTTTGTTCCAAACGACTTGGCCATAATTACTCGAGCCTTCCCCCATTTCTTTAACTATTTGTGTGTCAAAAAAGAGCTTTAGGCAGTGTATTTGTTTTAGATTTCATATTCAATGCCTTCCATAATTTAGAATTGTTGATGGTAGGGTTTTTAGTTTTCAGATTTTAAGGCTGAATGTCCCCCATACATTAATTTCGAAATATAATGAGTAACCTGTTGTCATGTTTTAGCAGGCCTGAAAGTATGATTAATTATTCATAAGAGTAAGTGATTAGAGAGATATTTAGATAGGCGTTAACTTTGATAGTTAAAATATTTTCTTTTTCCAAAACGCTTTAGTATATCAGAGGAGCTACTGAAATCGAAATAACTTCGAGATATGAAGTAAAAACTTACACTGTAATCCACAATTAAATACACATTTTTACACATTGTTTTTTATTAAATTAAATGCCAAACGCATTATTTTTGGCTTTGTATTTGTCTACAAAACCTCATTCCAGTTGTTAACAATATTTTTGCCGAACCACATGAAAAACGCGTAGAATTTCTTGTGAGAGGGTCACCAAATTTTACCAGGTCCGCGTCATCACTTTGACTTGACCGGACCCTGGATATGTTGAAAATTTCAATTTTATTTGTTTGGTAGGAGAGATTCTCCCCACTTGGAACATTTTTGATTGGCATCGCTCGGCGCCTTTTTGACTCTGGCGCCACACGACTTCGCACATAAGGACCGCACGGCCATGGCCATAGGTGACTCACTCTGCTACTGCAAAAATACGAAAAATGGTACTGCTCAAAACTTTTAAGTTTCTTACATTTGTCTTCTTTTTACTATAAAGAAGATTTTTTTCCTTTTCTAAAGGACATGTACGTTTCTGTAGTCTAAAAATATTGTACAATGTGTATGGATACGTGTTGTTGTTGCACGCTCCCGTTGGCCAGGGTATATGATATCTTACACCATCAAAAGGTTCAACACTCTTAAAGGATCGTCAATTAAATCCTGTTTCGAGAGCCCCAAGCACGCGAGAATGTGTTCTGGTGAACCCTGCTCTGAAGAACAGTTGAAACGAATTTCAAAGTCCTTGGACCCCTCGGAAAATTTCCTTGATTTCAGGGGGACAACTTCGAAAGCGGGCAAGAATAGTTTGATTAAAACCCAGAGTCAGGGATCATCCAGCAAGAAAACATTGGTATTACTAGTGCACTGGTCTCAAAAAGTTAAGGTACAACACGATTTTCGAAGCTCACTATAAAAAATGGCAATAACAATAAAATGCATAATTTGCATGAATGATAATAACGAACTTTAAATCCATTAATGAAAAAAAAAATGCCACCACTTTTATTTTATAGAAAAGAACATATTTTTACGAGTGAGAAAAAATATGCAAATATCGAGCTATCGTACTTTTGTGTGTAAGCTGTGTTGGTTTTCAACTGTTGTTGGCAGTTTCGGTGACAATAGTCAATAGAGTTTAGAAAATGTCTCAGAGCCGTCATTTACGCGATTCGTTAAAGTGGAGGGCAGTTTGAGGGATGGAAATAGGATTGTCTCAGGCTGATGCTGCTAGACGTCTCAATGTGTCTTGTAGTGTTGCTCAGCGACTTTAGGATCAATACAAATCCAAAGATTCTGTGTCCAGAAGATCTGTTCCAAGCCGGCCACGAGCTACAGCACCTGCAGAAGACCGTTTTCTAGTTCGTTCGGCCCGAGGGAGAAGAACCACTACTGTGCCACAGCTCATTGCAGGTCACTTAGTAGCATCAGGAAGAAGAATCTCTGCTACTACGGTGCGAAATCGTCTTCACTATGCAGGTCTCCATGCAAGACGACCAGTTGTGTGTGTTCCCCTCAACGGACCACAGCGAAGGATCCGCTTATGCTAGGCAATAGAACATGTTTCCTGGGCCCAGCAGCAATGGGCTTCTGTGCTGTTCAGAGACGAGTCCAGATTTACATTGAGGAGTGATTCAGGAGCAGCGCATTAGATACCATCAATCCAAAACTGTTGAAACACCACAGTTATAGAGGTGATGGAATCATGGTTTGGGCAGGGATCTCGCTCGGTGATCACACTGACCTGCATGTGTTCCATGGAGGAATTTTGACTCGTCTGAGATATCGGAATGAGATCCTTGATCCATTTGTCCGGCCATATGCTGGTGCTATTGATAATGACTTCATTCTAATGAATTATAATGCACGACCTCACCGAGCTCGGAAATTTGAGGAGTATCTTGAGTACTTATACACATTTCTATGACGCATTCAATAAAAAAACCATTTAATGCACATATCCTCCAATTTTTTGTTTCTACATTCATTCATTTGCAAATCAGATGCAAAAAACCGGTTGTACCTTAACTTTTGAGGCCATTGCAGTATCAATATTTATACTACTATTAGTAGTATAAATACGTTATTATTATTAAAAGAAATCTCTTCGCAGTTGAAAAGAAGATCAGAAAAAAAATTAACTTCTAATACAAATGAAACCAGTTAACTAAAACCGAAGTTTCACCTCTCACAAAATGAACATTGGAGTCAGTGATCCGAGTTTTCCCACTTGGTGAACTAATTTCATTATTCAAGTGAGCATAGCATTGCGCTTCGTCTATTTAGTGCAATGCTGAAATGAATTTTAAAATTCATTATTATTTTTTATTAATATTAAAGAGATAAATATGATTGCTTACATTATAGTTAAATCTTTCACTCGGCTTACAATTTCTCAGATAAAATATTTTACATGATTTTAAAAAGGTTCCCTATTAATCTGTCAATTTGTTTTAGGCATACTTTTTGAACTGTGAATGAATTTGATGTGAACTTTGCATTAAAAACGTTTTATTTTTCAAAAGCTTTAAAGGTTTGTAAACAAGAATGTCTTTTTCTCTAAATAAGAGAGAGGGAGCTTAGGATTTTTAAGCTGAAAGCGAAACTTCTTTACGGGATTTTATTCAGCTCAAGCATCTGACGGTGGACCGCACAAATGACACTCCAGTTAGTTATACAGCTGATTGGAAGTGATGTCGCTCACACATATACTTTTATATGGTTTCAGCTGAAATATCATAATCAATTTTCAAAGTTTAAGAGCCGTTATTGATGCTTAAATAATGAAAGCAAATGTGTTCTATTGTTGAAATATAAAATTAATGTTTAAAAAAAATGCAAAAAAAAAAAAAAATTCGATTCCGATACTTTTTTTTGATGTTTTAAGAAAGAAATAGCAAAATTTTATTTTTTGGTGAGCTGTAACTGCTATAAGCGTTGAACTTTACTTTTCTTCAATACTTTATTTGAAAATTAACTATTCACAATGTCTTAAAACGTATGAGATTAGTGATTAGACTCTGCTTTTCAGTTGACTAACGAAAGGTTAAGTTAAACAACAACTTTTTCTACAATAATCAAATAGTTTGCGAGACATCAATAATCTTTCTATTATCCTAAGCATCGTTTCCTTTTCCCAAATTAATTGCAATCGTCTGAATGCATTGCACATCGACCGTCTAATGTGTTCGAAAAACGAAGAAATTAAATAAACATCCCTTCGTGAAGTTATTTCAGTTTATTTTCACCTTGAGGGCTCTTCATATTGAAGTGTCTCATGCTAAATACTTCATTGCCAGAAGCACCTTTCTACTTATTTTAACCATGCATTCTTTTCACGTATCAACTACGTCAATGGTCAACACTAATTATGTCATTTTTAACCTGTTTTTTCATTTATTTTTCCTATCTTTTGTGTGTATGTGAGTGTGTTTTTTCTTTTCTTTCTTTCTTTTTTGCGAGAGCAATTTATATCCGAAAGAAACAAGTTCGCAGATTCATCTAGCGGAGATGTGATTGACCTTAACAAATAAATCGACGAGACTGGCTGACGCGATGTGTCTGTAAGATTCTAATTCTTAAAAGAACATTCTAAAACAGAGAAAAGCTTTCAATATTTTTGTTCATTCGAAACTATGGTGTAAACCCTATCAATTAGATACGATATTTATTTAAAATGAAAAAAAATTGAGGCTTTAAACCTCTGCAGACATGATTTTTATTTGAGTTAAACTTGCTCATTTGCACACATGACTCCAACTCTCATGACTCAAAAAAAATTTAAAAATTTATTCTTCCTCATCCATGGCGGGACAGTCTAGGGTGGGCCAAAGAGAACTGCACTAGTCGTCTCCAGCCTCCCCTATGTGCAGCTAAGCTCCTCCGATTCTTCGATCTACGGGCTCAAGGGCAGATCCAAAAATATTTCAAGGAGGGGTTGATTGATTTTTTTAAACTTACCTCTTACTACGTATCTGATTCACACATACTTGGGGGGGGGGAGAGTCTGCCATATTACTTTTACTTAAAATAGCTAAAATTTGAAGATTTATTTAAATAGGGGGAGGCGGGAGGTCCCTGAACGTATTCTTTTCATTTTCCGTTACAAAGGCATTGTAAAATTGCGTTTTTAAAACTTCAACTTCAAAATTATTCCGGGGAATGCTTCGAAACATCCCCTTACATCATCGAAGGTCGTCAAAACTTTTGTTTATTGGAACTTCAATTTTGAAAATTACCGGAGGCAAGTCCCTGTACCCCATCTCTTCACCTGACGTCATCTAAGATGGACTACAATTGCGTTATTAGGAATTCAATTCCGAAATATTGCGGGTGCAAGGTCCCACAAGGGAGGAGCGATTGCCTCCCTCCTTTTATCCGCACATGGTAAGGACAATACAATCCTCTTTCACAACATCAACCCAACGCAGCTTTGGCCTTTCACGTGTTCTAAGTACAATATGGTTTGGCCATGAAAATGTTCTTTAGAATGTTCTTAGGGAATTATGTTCTTTAGGAATTATCCTATCCAATTTAAACGGTTTCTCTTTTTCTGTGGACAACATCAGGTAGCGTAAATAATTTGTAGAGTTCAATACTGCGTCTTCTGCGCCAGACTTTTGTTTTCCTGAGTTCCTCCAAAGATGTTTCTTTGGATTCTACGCTCAAAGGTACTCAAAAGTTTCTCCTAACTCATATAAAATTTATACTTTTCTTTTGTAGTTGCTACTATCATAGCTGGTCAATTATTAATCTAAAAAAAAATTAGGGTGAAAATATGATAACAAATATCAAAATTTCAGCCCTACATGATTATTTCTTTGGAACAATTTCTTTAAAAATTGGTGTAATAATAGTTTGCTGAAAAAAAAGAAGGTTTTATTAATGTTTTGATGCAATTGGTACTAGTAAATAACACCCAGGGCTAGAGAGGGGTAAATTTCCCCCCGACACAAAATCTCTATTGAAAACTCAAGGTTTTAGGAGAATATCCTAGCTGTGGCAGCCCTGTCTATCGCGAGACGAAATGACTAAAAATATTTTTCTCTGCTCTGGAACATCATTCAATATTGAAAATAGTGATTTAAACTCAAAAGCATTGCTTGATGTGCAAAAATGTTCCCATAAATCCATAAAGGTAGTCCAACACCTGAAAATATTTTATGAAATAAGGAACGGATAGAAAATTTGACATCACAAACTGTTCTCCGAAATTCAAAAACAATGCCCGATACTAAAAATTGTTCCCTAAAAATTTGGAAGTATAGTTAGATTAAAGGAAGCAATTCCATAAAATTGAAAACTATTCATTTGAAACGACTAGAGAAATCGATTGTAAAACAAAAAAAAAGTAATAAATAAATAAACATCTCTAGGTTGAAATATATTGAAGATATATATACAATATAATTTTTTAACAGAACGCCTGAAAAGTATTTTGATGTAAATCGAGAAAGTAAATTAAATATTTTTTAACAAAAGCATAAATAGTGGTTACTAAAAACTTCTATTATTTCACTGTTTAATGAGAAACATTTCTTCCATTTTTTAGCAATATCTTTATTTTGTTCTGATTTGTATTTTAAATTTCCAAAAATTACATAATTTTTTGATTGTTGCACAATTTTTTACTTTAAACAAGTGAAAAGTAATTAGAGTTATAAATGTAAAGCATTAAGTTTTAAGCACATTATATAATATTGGAGATCTTCAAGCAAATCACTAAGTTCAACACTTCGAGTTTTGCACAATAAAGACACATAAACTTGAGTATCTGCGAAAAAACAGTAAAAGTTATTCACAGAACCTTAAACCATATAGCAGACGTATTGATCTAAATTTTTATAGATTCATAATTGATTAATATTAAGGAGGAACTGACCGTCAATTATTTCCGTCAAATATCCGTCAAATATTTTTTATGAACGAAGTAAACTTTGCTCAAACGCCGATATAAATGTCGCAGACAATTTTGCCAAACGGAGCACAGATTACTACGACTACGGAACACATAATATCGTAAACTACAAAGAGGTTTAGAGATTACTAATGTTCATATCTATATATATAGTAATACGAAAGCTGGAGGAACGCCCAAAACTTTAGGTGGGAATTGGTCTAAACTGATAGCTGTATTTAAGAGTGCATTAGGGAACCCTACGATTTTTTTTTTTTTTTTGATTGCACCTCTCAAAGGGTTAATATATTTTAGCTTTAACTTTCAAACAGAACTCATTCGAAAAAAAAAGAGGGGCGGCGGCATAAAATACAAACATCCCGCCAGAAACACCTTCAATTGAACATATTTCACATTCAGATGCCTTAAACATTATTTAGTTAATCCAGGTTACGAAATTATCACATCATTAAACTGCGCCTGTCAAAGGGTTAATACATCTTAGCTATAGTTCTTAAGCAAACAATGTATTCAAAATCAAAATACTTCATTCCTTTTTAAAACACAGTACCTTTCCAACCAAATATGATAGACAACCTATAGGGGAAATAGAATGAAAAGGATTAATGAAAAACATCAAAGTATTCCTTCAAATATAAATAGTTAATAATGGTATTACGCAGATTCATTCCTCCTTATAAAAAGTCTTAAAATAACTTTACTTAAATAAATAGGTAATATTCATTACCTAAAGTTAATAATCATAAACTGTTTTTCTATTGTTATTTTACATTTTGTGTTTAGTGAAACACCAGTAGAACAATTCATTTTGAACAATATTGTATTAGAGTTCTAAACTTTCTACTTTGCTCGAATAAACTGCCTGGAAGTCACTGGCGGTAAATCATAAATCAGAACATTTCCAGAACTGCTAATCAGGTACTAGGCCTTTTAGAACGCAGCATTTAAGCCCAGTGTGAATCCTTCTCCTTCGATGCAAGGAAACAGCCACCATTGGTCCAGCTGTGGGACACTGGACATTCCAAGGATGCCACTTGTCAGCCGTGCCACCATCTTTCCCTTCTGAATTGACAGTCACACATTCCTCGTAATCGATGTGATATTCCGAGGCCAAAGGAGTGCATTTCCCATTGTCCACGTTGCGGAAAGCAGCGTTGCTTGCTGTGATAGCTACAAAAACAAATTAATTTAGTTCGCAATAGTTATAAATGCAGAAAATATACAAAGTAAAAGCATTAGGGTAACGGCACTAGTAACAGACATGCTTAAGACATCGTTCTCAGATCAACTCAATTTTCTGAGTATTTTAATGTATTTAGTCTTTTGAAACTATTTTTCTCTTATGCAGCTACATCTCATCTGACGTTTGACTGCTTCTGGATCCTCTGAATTAGTTATTTCTACTTTTATTTGCTTAATTTCGAAAAAAGCTCCGACCTCCAGTAACAGACACCGAAAACTCTGATGATATCCAGTAACAAATAAGATGAGGAAATGGTGAGTAATGGACAAAATTCCCCTTTTCTCTTCAAATTGTGCAAAAGTTCTTTATTTTTAGACCTAAAACCTTATTAAATTCAAATGAACATGGAACACTGGCAGACCTCGTGGTAGCTGATCATAACTTTCCACCACTGCCTTGTAAATACAAACTGGCGCATAAAATCCAGTCTGACAACACTAGATGGTTGCACCGTATTCATGGGCCACAGCAATATCAGTTTTACCCGCCTAAAATTCTTATTATTTAAATCAAAACTTATGATTGTCTGTTATGGACCCTTGTCTGTTACTAGTGCCGTTACCCTATGTCTTGTACTCATTAAGCAAGGACAGATACAAGGGAGGGATGATGAGGGCGATCGTCCCCCTTCTTGAGCCGAGATATGAAAACTCTGCCTCGGCTAATTTTTCAACAAAAAATACAATTTTACACAAACTTTAACGATATTACAGAAGATTACTTTGGGGTCTCTTCCGGCTAACTTTTAAAATTAAAAACATGGTTATAGGCTATCATTGGCATCCTAAGAAGAAGGGATGGGATCATGGGACTTTCCCGCAACAATTTTTTGATATTGAAGTTCAAGAAACGCAATTTTAGATTATCTTCGATTATGTAAGCGGAAAGGGAGGCAATTTTCAACGATCATTGATGATGTTAGGGGAAAGTGAGGTTTGAACGCTCTTTCCTGAAAATGTTTCGAAATTAAAGTTCCAAAACCAGTAGTTTTAATGTTGGGAAAGAGGAGATTCTGGGGTTTATATTTAAAAATTCACATGTACTCAAACGTACACACTCAAATATAGATAGCATATTTGTGCTGAAGTGTGTAACTTAGAATATAGTATTGTGAAGGGTAAGTAATAAAAACCAGTCGCCCTTCCCTTCAAGAATTTCTGGATCCCCTCTTGTAATTAAGAAATCCAATGTTAGTTGGCAGAAGTTTGGAGTCAAAATTGCATACACATGTTTTGGAGTAACATTGTGAGAAGAAGACTGAAACCGTTGTCCAGAAACATCTGCAAAATTATATGGGAAACAAAACTACAAAAAATAATAAAACACTTGAAGTGATTAAGTGAAATGGGCACAATAAATTCGAAAAAACACCCGTAAGTGCAAAATCACAGAAACAAATTCCAGATGGGAAAAAACGCATTAAAAATAGGGAAAAAATCGATAAATATCGAGACAGATTCGTTGAAATGCAAAAACCTTTCTGAAATTCAAAATACGATTAACACGTGTTTTTCTGTATAGTTTTATCAGAAAATTAAATGTGTGGTAGGAATTCTCTCCAACGGAGCCGAGTCATAGGTCTCGGACTCTTCACAGCTCATGACCTTCACATAAATATCAATCGAATTTTAGTTTTCTCTGTAAGCATAAGAATGTTCGCTGTATTTTAGCGGTTTCAAGTGGGTTACTTAACGTGTACGGTTGCCACAAAAGTAATGCATTATTCTATATAACCAAGAAAGAAGAAGCCATGCAATAAGAATTAGAATATCTGAAAAACTTGAACATTGGAGAAAATACAGAGGTCTATGAACGGACCATCAGATAAAGATTTTAGGCAATAAAAAAATTAGAATAAATAAATAAGGGGGGGGGGGGACTTTTTGGATTTCATTTAGCCAAAATCGGATGTTTTCCCCCAACATTGTTTGTGTTGAAGTGCCATTCATGCACTTCCAATGGATCTCCGTTAGCCCCTTCACGAAGAATATTCAACTTAGTTGATAACCATCAACACTTTTTCGTCTAAGATTTTCTAAATGACACCGTATTCCACGATCGTATTTAAGGGGTGGATTTTTAGCGTTATTGTTGTTTGTCCTAATTGATCAGCTCATTGACTCCATGGAATTCGACGGCTTCCAAAAAATCCAAAATATGAAGAGGACTAGGTCTCAAATCTTCCTTCTCAAATCCAGGAGAGGAGATAATCAGGAGTTATGTAACGAGGTGTTTCATTTCTTATAGGTAGGGAAGATCCAGAGACCGATTAAGTAAAAGTGAGGCCCAAGGCCCATAATAATTTGGAGGCCCACTGAAGACATTGCAGTTTGGCTTATTCACTGAATTGAGGGTCTGGAAAGAATTTTCGGAGGCCCCTTTGTCTATTACATAACTGTATTAAACATTTATTTTGCATCACGTGCATTTATGAATCCCATTTGGGATCCCTATAATTGTGGTAGCCCTTTGATCTTGCGACATAGTAAATCTACTATTGGCAGAATTTATAAAAATTCTCCTTTAGGAAAGATTTTTTCTATATAATAGCTCACTATTTTTCAAAAAAAAAATGCATTGTTTCTTGCTGGTATTAGTTTTAATGCAACGCACAAGCTTTCAGAAAAAGCTGGACCCCAAGCCCAGGCTTTTGAGGCAATCAGGCACTGGCATGGGCGCCATATGCAAAATTTTAGGGGGGGGGCACAGATATTTACCTCATGGAAACCGATTTCAGTACAGATTAGGGTACAGATTAGAGATGTAAAATTTGACATTTTTAATAACTTATTCATTAATGGCTGGAAAAAAAACGTTTTTACACTCTTGCAAAAAAAAAAAAGCAAGGCAGTTCTCATTTCTAAGGGGGAGAGGGGCTTGAGCCCCCACTTGCCCCCCCCCCCCCCCCTCCATACGGGGCACAGATGGCGCCCTAGAGAGATCTTTTGACCCGGGTTAAATCTAAGGCACTTGAAGTGTCTACTAATTAGTCTGGATATTACTTTTCTAAAACTGCCTGCATGAAAATGGCGACTTACCGGTGAGGACATAATCCTTCGGACACTGCCTGTAATCCTCCAGATGAATGTAAAGTAGCCTGGACGGTTTGTCGCTGTACAACTCTGCAGCGTCCCAGTTAAAGCATTTAACTTTATCAAGGTCTCTAAACTCATCTTTGTCATCCCTAAATAGGAAAAAAAAAAAACATCTCGAAATCAGAAAATTTTAGAAATGAAAATGGTATTTTTTTTTCATTCCCTCACCATCTCCCTAAAACAGGGGTGCCCACCTGGGGGAAGGGGGTCATGGCACAAACTGCGCAATTCAAATTTTAAGGGAGTGTTTCGGGGGGTATTTTTCTCTTTTTTAGGGGGCTCTAGCTCTCTGGGGTTCTTCGTGATATTTAGGCAGTGCGCCTTTGCTCTTGGGGAGCATCCCTGCCCTAAAATTTTATTTTCAAACAAAATTTAATTTTAATATCTTTTATTTTGTTATGAAACAGTTCTTATTTTATCAGACTAAATTGCATAAAATGTAATTGACATTTCAAAGTGGCTTTCAAATTCTTTTGACAGCTTAAGTTTGAGCAATGAACATGTTGAACATTTTAAGAGCAATATTGCATGGGTTTTGCAGAGAACAAATATTTCAGAACAAGTTTCCCTATCAAAGATAATATTTCATCAATCACACACTACATCTGAAATAATTTTATTATTTTTTCTTCTTTTTTTTCATATATAATTTTTTTTTTTTTTTTTTTTTTTACACAAAATGCTAATGTTTTTCGGTTATTCTAAAGTTTTAAGGCAGATCATTCTGTTATTCTATAAGCATAACTTTCAACTGCGTATTTCTTTTCTTACCAAATTCCAATGATTGCACCATTTTTCTTAGTGGTCACTTCTGGTCCATTGCAGTCGATGTTCCAAGTTTCGAGAGGTGTTATGTCAGGTGGAGAGGATTTGTCATCAGTATCCAATATATGGAACCTAATCTCTTTCATCCATTTCTAAAGATATTTTAAAATATATGTTAATTATTTTATTGAATAAAAATAAACTAAACATTAGACTGTTTGGCACCCGCAAAAATAGATATATTCCGGTTAATCCAAAATTAAAATTTGGCATAGTATAGTCGGAACATATTATTATTATCCACATTTAAAGCTAATATAAGCGTATGAAATTTGATGACTGTGTCCGTCACACAAAACAATGTTCCTCATCCAATTATAAATGTTTAAAACATTAATTTGGTTATTTTTAAATGCTGCTAACATTCTCGACCTATTGCAACTTTTTCTATCAGTTCATTGCATGTCTGCAGTTGCAGTGTCGTTTGGATCAGGGGAAAAACTTTATTTTCGCAATATCTGACTTGTGAATGTAATGAATAAAAAAACTTGAAGAAAATGATAGCTATAGTTTTATGTATGAAAGTATTTAGACAAATTCAGTCTCTTTTCAATTAAATTTCATGTCAGTTTTTCTGCGGCAACCTTAAATAAATAACAAGACCAATCTTAATTTTTTAACCATCCCCTCACTTGATTTAAATCGATTGTTTCAGAAAAAGCGTAAGGGGCCATTCATTAATTATGTGAGGATGATTCTGGCAATTTTTGATTCCCCCCCCCCCCCCCCAGTAAGGGTACGTAGGATTTTTCAAACCCCTCCCCCCCTATTCTTACGTAAGATTCTATTTCGTTTTTCAAAATAATAAAATAACGAATCTTACATCAGTGGAATCGAAATTAAATTCGCTTTTATTAAATTAAACCTTTTTGTGTAAAGAAATATTTACTAAAATGTTGGAATCTAGACTGAATGTTTTTCGACATTTTTTTGTATACGATGCGATACTAATTAAAAATAAAACATTCCATACACGGTGCGATTTTTTTATTATATTTTACACTATTCATTCTTCGTAAAAAAAAATAAATAAAAAACAGCTCATCCTAATACGTTTTTTACCTTCCATGCTCAAATTAAATATAATCCCTGTCAAACCATTTCACCGCGCAATTTCAAATGTAAAATATCGACTTGGAAAATATTACGTAAAATTGGATTTTAATTTTGAATTCCCCCCCCCCCCACCCAAGTAAGGGTATGTAGATATTTTTCCAACCCCCTATATACAAGACCTTTCTCACATGCAAAAATATACTTATTTTATGAAATGAACACCATTTTCAAATTTATTATTTTTATCAAAAGAGCAAAAAAATATATTTTTCCTTTTTTTGCTTAGTTGCACAAAAATGCAAGGATAATAAACATGTATTAATGGATTTAAAACAATTTTCCACAAAAAAAAAAAGCAGATCAACTTTTATCGCCAACAAAGCGAAAAATTTTCATGCAAAAACTGCTCTAAAACTTAGTACAGTGCAGAACCTTTTATCCGGGAACCAAAAACCCGGGAAACCAGAAAACCGGCAACCGTTTGCCGATTTTCCCGCCATTTTTTTAAAAATACTTATTTTTGGCAATTTTTGAAAAACTAAGCATTTTTTTTTTTTTTGAAATACCTAAAGGAAAATGAGCGGTTTTTTTAATAAATATCATATTACTCATCTATAACTCGAGAAAATGTTTACAAAAATGAACGTCAAAGGGTTGTCTTTAACGCAGGGAAAATTTTCCGAAATATTTTCTTGAACTAAAAAGTACGCAAGTAAGTCTGCAATTTTTGTGTTTTATTCCAACTGAAAACTAAAGAAATGAATGTTGTCACATTATAATGCAATATTATATTGAATGGCCTTTAATTAAAACCGTTTAGAGCGGAAGTGATGTCGCAAAAGCGTGTGAAACGCCGCAATTCTCGAATTTTTCCGGATAGTTTTCCGGATGGTGGAATCTAGAAATCATTAGACGCAAGACTGTAATAAGACTGCAGGAACTCATAAATTAAATTTCAATTGGTATTAACTTAATGGGGGGGACAAAAGCAATAGTTATCAATAATCGCTAACTTCAAACCTTTACAAGAAAAAAAAAAAAAAAAATGAAAAAACAAAATGCGTTCATGAAAACAAATTCTCTCATACACTATAGTAGAAGAATCGCACATTTACGCTCAAGAACTTGTTTCTCTCCCTTCCCTTCATTCTCTTTCATTTTAAAACATCGAAAATTGGTGTTTTTCTTCCTTTTTCAAAATGAATGTGAGGGTCTCAGGTCTTATCAAATAACTTAAGGTTTTTGGTATTTAAAGTATTCTCTCACTAGTAATTTTTAATATTTCGAAATTGATAAGCATTTCCGAACTGTTTTCCTCTTATTTTAATACGTATTACTATTTATTATAGTAATTGAAATTTTATAAACAATAGTCCAAAAGCTCTTTTTAGCGATCCAGAAAACCGGGAAATTCAGATATCCGGGATAGCTATGGTTCCGAACTTCCCGGATAATTGGTTCTCTACTGTACTGGAATCACTTGCAGTAAGTAGGGTTGTTACAAAATGCGCGCCTCATTAAAAGCCGCCAACTAAGAACTGGAATAGCGCTCTTACATTGTAATTTATATATTCAGATAAAAAAACCATCGACACACAAATGGAAATGATCAATCTTGATAAGGGAAACTAATGCGAATAATATGAACTGCAAACATAGACGGATATGTACGTACAATTTTAAAGACTAACAATGGTGAAACTTTGTTGTTTCACTCCCCGTACTTCTAGGACATTAAATCTCTCTTCCTTTCGAAAAAGTCAAACACCATGAATGACTTTACTTGAGGAAGATTATTGGATTGACCTTTCGTGAATCCTAGCTCCATGATGGAAAAAATGCTGGTTAAAGGCTTTAAAAAGGCTGAAAAGGACAGTGCTATTCACCTCCTGGTAGGCGCAACACGGCATGGAAATGGAGCTCTGATCGGAACAGGGAAATGACGTCAGCTGCTGACGTTTTAGGCCACAACTCTTTTTTGCGCATCGCTCTTTAAAAAATTCATAAAAAATCAATCGTTGGTTTTAAAAATCCGGCCATGGTGAATTTTTGTGTTTTGTAAGCCTGTCAACAATGTGCAATAGTTAAAATTGGAATATTTGATAGGTTGATACTTCCCTATTGTCAACCACCATTAAGTAAGAGGCATGAAAGGACAAGCCTGCCCTGGAGTTCGTAAGAATTCTGTTGCTTTCAAGTACAGATGGCAAAATGAGTTTCATGAACGAAAACAAAAATTAATTTTCATAGACTGAATGACCGTAGATATCACTGGCATTATCTTCGGGGCGAACTTCATTTATTTCAAAGCATCAATTTATTCCGTAATGGTATGGGATGCTTTTGCTGATAATGGAAGAACACCAATTGCTTTTCTAAAAGCAAAGACCTATCTGGAAGTCTAACAATACATCCTTGTAGTTACAACGCTGTTAAAACTGAATCAAGTTGACTCAACTAGTTTACTCATGTGTAATGCTTGGCAATGTTTTTTTAGTTGATTCAACTCATCGGGATGAAAATGAAAGCGACATATATGCCTGGTGTGCCGGGTGAGTTGATTGTCGTGTTGATGATCACCAGGAAATTCCTTCAATTTTCTACCTGGTTACACTTCTTAATAACCGGCCGTTCGAAAGTTGATTCAACTAAGTAGCCTCTTTTCAGGGCCGTCGCTAGGTACATTCGTTTGGGGGGGTGTTGAAACTGATTTTGCCGACTGACTCCTAACATTTTGCCGACCCGACAGATACATACGTACACACACACACACACACACACACACACACACACATATATATATATATATATATATATATATATATATATATATATATATATATATATATATATATATATATATATATATATATAAATTCAGGATCTCTGCCCAGAATTCGTTACATATTGCAGTCTGGAACATGCAATTGTAGACGTGCTTCAGTGCTACTAAGGGCACTGCATTAATTTCGATTAAAGGCAAGATAGACTGCTGTCCTCCGAAAAATTTCTGAAATTGGCATACTAAAAACATGATTTTAGGCTTTGGTTTATATAAGAAGCAAGAGGACCGTGGATTCATTCTCATCTTTTTTTCGCTGGAGTCAATTTGCTTTTTTCTAGAAAAGGTGGTTTTCGGGAGTTCTTAGAAATTTCTAAAAACAAAGATTTTGTGCCATCTTTATTGACGCGAAGGAAAGGATAGGGGGTTCGGGGGCCCTCCCCGAAGGTTTTTCGAAATTAAAGTTTTAAAAACACAGTTTTAGGCTATTTAAGGATACTTTTGGGGAAAGGGTAGGCAGTGACGGATCTACATCTTTTTTCCGAGGCGGGACAAATATCGAAACTGCCGCCTTTATCCATCTTTCAAGTTTTAAAATTGAGTTTCAACGAAAAAAACATAAAAATAGGGTGATTTTGCCGCCTCCTAAAAGTCGCCGCCCTTAGCAACCCCCGTCTCCTCCTCCCCTTAAATCCGGCACTGAGGGTAGGTATTTACAGATGTCCAGTGGACAGTGGCAGATTAGCTAGAGAAAACGGCAGTGAGGAATTACAAGGAATTTTGGAGGAGACATTCTGGGAAAATACGAAAAAAAGAAAAAGAAACCGTACTTTATCCATATAAAATTTAACACATATGAACATTTTCTACTCAAAAAGTTTTGTAATATAATGGTGAATTAATTATGTTGTACATAATTTTTTGGGGGGGACGGGGGACCCTCATGGTAATCATTCGTTTTGGTATCTCTGAGTACATTGATTCTGATTGAACATTTCCATGGCGCACAAATAGGGATTTTAAGTATACAAATCAGAGAAATTGCTTTGTGTGGGAGAAATAGTTTGCAAAATGAGTTATATCATGCTAGTAATGTTAAGCTAGAAAAAGTGGTGTTCGGAGATTTCTGCCCCTGAAGATTCTAAAAATGAAACTTTGGACAGTCTTTGACGTTGTTTGGGGGAGTTTAGGCTCAGGAAATTTTTTGAAACTGAAGACTTAAACAGTTGATAGTAAGTCATGTTTGGTTCCACTGGGGCTCCTAAGCGATTTCGTGAAATTAAAGTTCCAGAAAGGCAATCATAGACCACTATTGGTGATATTAAGGAAAGGAGAGGGGAATGACATTTTTTAGTATTGTGGGAAAAGAGTGGATTTCATAGACTCTCCCCGGAAATTTTCTGCGAATGATGTTCAAAAAATGTATTTTTACGCGATCTGCAATGATGTTTGGGGGCTGTCCCCCGGAAAAATTTTAAGGACTTAAGTCTTGAAAAAAAAAATTCTCTAGACAACTTTGATGGATTTGGGTAGCTGCGTAGCCAGGGGAAGAGCCCAGCGCCCAGGGAGAAGGACCGAGGGCATGACGCTTCTAAGAGAGCCTATAACCTTGTTTTTCGGCTTTTAATTTCCGAAGATTTTCGGGGGCGAGCCCCCGATTCCCAAGCAGTTCCGTAATGTTTTCAAAAATGGTTTTCGGGTCTTAAGTTTTAAACATTTTTAGGTAAGACCTTCCACTCCTACCCCTCATCCAACTTAGCAAACCATAGCGTTTACAATGTTCTTAGCAGGTCAGCTCCCAAACACCATATTCAGAAATACTGAAGGAGAAAACATGTCAGCATTTCTATCCTCTAGTTAAGAATATAACTCATGCATAAGTTTTGAGGTTATTTATCACTTTTTAAAATACCCAGACTTAACGAATAGGAGTGTATTGGTGTTTTAAACAACTATTAATTAATAATTAGCAGATATAAATAATTAGCATTATCTATAATGAAATCAATTTAGCAATTCAATGAAAAATAATTAATGTGATAATCGCCTTGAGGTAAGAATTTAAGAACCTGGGCCTCTTCCGAAATAGAATCTTTGCTACACCACACGATTTAAGAAAGGAGTATCGGCTAGTGTTTCCCTAAGCGTTATTTGAATTGTAGTTCTAAACATATAGTTTTAAACGTTATACGACTATTGGTGATGTTAGAAGAAGGTGATACGAAGTGATTTCGATCGAAATTTTTTTGAAAATTGAGATCTTTAAAGTGCCATTGTAGGCCATTTGTGGTAAACGAGGTTCAGAGGCTCTCTCTTTCGACAACTTCCTGAAATTGAATGCCAAAGAACGAAGTTTCAGACGATCTTCGTTGATTTCATAGGACCCTCCTGCAGTAAGTTTCTAAAAACGCAACTTAGATTACATTTCATTACCACAAGATAAAAGGAAATGATTAGGTTCTGCGATTCCTCCGTCCTCCCTCCTAAGCTACTTCCCTAAATCATTTTATTTATTAAAAGAAAAAAAGGTAGGAGATCCTCCTCCAGACTTTCTTTTTAAAAAAACATTTTAGCTGTTTTAGTTTTTCACGACGAAATTTTCAATTTTCACTCTAATGTTTTTAATTGTTTAAAGTACAAAATTATGCAACCTTAAAACAATCTGTTAACATTTTGAACTTACAGACTAAGATAATCTAAAGCTTTTATATTTTAACTTGAGGAAGGGTTAAACGTTTAAAATTTTGAATACAGGTGGTATTTTTTAGAGATACCTAATAACATACCTTTTTTTACTTTTTTTAAATATCAGAAATCCTGAATCTCTTGATAACTTTCATTTTACTTTAATTTTTTATAACTCATTTTTTAAACACTCATTAGAGTTACTGGTGTGACTTTTCTAGACAAGATTTTGAATCTTTTCCTCTATTTGAAACATATTTACCTTATTTTTGCACGGGTGTGCCCTAGGAAGCTATCATGTTTATTTACCTATCGGTTTTTTTTAAAAATTGAAACTTGTTATGCAATTCTATAACGCTCTGGCTATTCTTTTTCTCTATTGGTTGAAAAAATGTTTGAAACGTATTTCAGCTGTCTTTGGCTTGGTAAATGGTAATTTTAATGATGTTGTACATGTTTGAATGTTCCTAAACAATATTTTTAAATTGCATTTTCTTCTGAAATTTTAGAGCTAAAAAACACATTCATTTGCCCCCCCCCCCTCTTCTTTTTCTTTTCTTTTTTGAAACTTTTCACAAAAAATTTTTCATCCCAGCAACTTACTTAGAACTCTTATTTTTCAATATTTAACGGAAGATATATATATATTTATGTAAATGGGGAAAGATTAAAATAATGCTTTGAAAATATTAGTTAAAATAATCATACCTTTTCTGCTGCATTTCAATAAGCTTTTTTTTTTCTCTCAAATTCAAGTAAAATGCTTTTTCAGATTTTTCCTTACTTGCCACAATGAGAATTATTGTTCATTCACATGAGAATAAAGTTCAAAAACTTTAACTAGTCTTTTTTTTTCTTTTGAAATTCATAATGAATAAAATAGCTATGCAGGATAGTCACTCAAATCTTCTGCCAAACTCGGAAGTCGGACAAACTCAATGCACTTGTATCTCTTCAAGGCTCCAACGCCAATAACCTTCTTTTTCCTTCTTCAGGCAGAAAGTTCACACAGCAGGGGCCGGACAGACCGTCCTAAGCACACAACAACAGTTGATCCAACTCTTCTCTAATTTTCCCTCGAGCTCCTAGTTCCAGATTCCAGAGAAAGGTTTTTAACAGAAAAGACCCCTGAAGGTCTGACGTTTCTAATGTCACCCCTACACGCGATTACGCCACGCCGTCTCCACGACGGCATTTTTAAGTGTTACAATTGGCGGACAAATGTCTTGCTTTAGTTACACAATAAACTTGTGTGGTCGACAAATAGGCATAACCACTGCGAGTAGAATACTATTTCGGTTTTTACCCGTAAGCCTAGAAAAAGGGGAAACGGTGCTGAATGTGTATTCAGAAGTTCGTTTCAAAATCAAACACTTAAAAATACATACCAATGGGACTTTGTGTTGTAATAAAATCCTTCTCTCTATTTTAATTTTTTTTATCATTTCGGCACCCTATGCATTTCTCCACTTTGCTGTGAATTTTTTTATTGATGATTCAATTTTATAAATGTGTCCACTGTGCACTGTCCAAAGCTATCATGTTTCTTAATGTATTTGTGTTTTTAAACTGAGACTTTCCGTGGGTTTCTATACAGTTTATTGAATAACTATTTTTAAAAAAAATATTTGAATCTTACATCTCGGCTGCTCACAGGTAATCTTAATGTGTGATATAGCTTCGCAGATATTTCTAAATAATATTTTAAGATTGAATTATCTTTTTAAAATTTACAATATAAACACTCATTAGAACTCATTATTTGCATTGTAAATTTGTTAAAATGAGAAAATGTAAAAGTGCACTTCCATTTATCCAAATGCACTTCCATTTAACTTTTATCAAAGATATAGTGAACTTTGAATTCACTCTAAAAAAAAAAATTGCTGAATGTAGCTGAAATTGCCGACTGAGTACAGGAAGGCGGCGCCCATTGGGAGGTCCCAGTGGCCTCCATAAAAGTCCTTATTCGACCAAATTTGTCTGATTATTCGACAAGTTTTAAGACATTATTGCATTTTTTAAAATTCCCGAATGTCCCTTCTCATGTGTGCATTGCATATCCGTATTTTATCATTCGGAAAATTGAGGATTTTCCCCAAGAATTTAAGTTTGGGTGTCCCTGGATATAGTGTCGGCAAAATAATACTTTGTTCAAGTAAATGTCGGTAAATTGAGAATACTGTGCAATTAGCAGTCGGCGAATTGATTATGTCTTTCAGGTGGGCTTTGAGATGAATAATCGTCAGTACGCAAAATATACATGTTTTTTGGTTTTCCTTTTTCAATAAAAGGTGAAAACGTGCACATGGTCAAACCACATACTACTTTATTCAAAGATTTAGAATACAGAATCAACTGAAAAAGAAAAAATGCCGACTCTAGCTGAATTTTCTGAGTGGACCCTTATTGTCTCAGCAAAATGAGCAGTCGCAAACTAAGCAATCGGCATAGTGTGAGCAATGTAAAACTGAATGTAAACGGAGACACCATTCATTATTTTCTCTTGCGCAAAGTATGAAAAGGTTAGATGTATAACTTTGTATGAATATGATAACTTTTTTTTATAATTTCTGTCAATTAAAACTTTGAAATTCCGAAACATTGAAAATGAACTGATTTTGCCGACTGGATGAAATCACTGGGAGGGTGAAACACCCCCCTCACCCTCCCTTTGGCGACGGTCCTGCCTCTTTTGAAGGAGGCCTTTAGGATAAAGGACATCACCGCGGTAGTTATTCGAGAACAAGGACATATACAAGGGATGGGCCGTCGCCCCTCCCTTGAGGGGTTCTGCACCGGCAATTTCCCCGCATTGAAGTTCTGTTTTAGGCAAACTTCGATGAAGGGAGAGAGTTTCTAAAATTCCTCGGAATTATTACAAAATAGGGAAGTTGCAACCTATTAAATGTTCATATTTTGGCTATTGGATATTGTTAAGTGACCCTCAAAACTAAAAAATTCACCATAGCCGAATTTTAAAACACCGTGGTTGATTTTTAATGATTTTTTTTAAAAATCCACGCGCAAAAGTGCGCTCTTCTGAAACGTCACGAGCCTACGTCACAGGGCGCGAATGGGCAGCCTTCCGCCAAAGATCCCTTGTTTTCGCTAGGGACATTTTGAGCGCGCTGATATTTATATTTTTTAGAAATTCAATAATCCTTTTGAACACACTATGGAGACCGGATTCGTTAAAGCACAATCTAAATAATCTTCCTCATGTAACATCAATGATGATATTCGAATATTTCCGAGAGAATGAGAGGTTTAATGTTCCAGAAACGCGAGGAGTTAAATGCGAGGATATAAGCCTTTTACGTTTCGTCTTCGAAGTCGAATGCGTGACCTTCGGCTTCTCCCCTATCGGAAGAGCGCATGACGTCACTTCCTATGCCATTTGACGTCACAAGCGCTTGAACTTTAAAAATTAATTTAAAAAAAACTACTTATCGTATCCCAAAAATGTTTTCACCTATGATGTTCATACATGTTACTCTATCATATAAAAATAAAACTGAAAAATCGAAAACTTCCTTATTGAAGTTTTAAAACGAAATATATGAAAAAGTTCGTCCAAAAAAAGGGGGGTTCCCTTGGCTAAATCTCTATATTTGAGTTGTTTTGGATTAAATGCTGTAACATCCCCCCTCCCCCAAGCGTGAAAAAACCAGATATGTTGTAAGAAGTAAGTTAAAAAAATCCATAAAAAAATCCTCCTTGAAACATTTCTGGATCCGTGCTTGTTTGAGAATGAAATGAATATTAACTCGTTAGAGCCAGAAAAAAATCTATTAAATTTTCAGCAGTAGAATGTAATTCTGGAAAAGATAAATAAATAAAAGGAAAATTTTTCTTACCATGTATACAGACCAACCTTTCTTGCCTACCACTGAAGTCATGTTTGAAGTCTTGCACAGTAGACAAGTTAACTTTTCATTTTTGGGTTTAGAAGTTTCGTTATTATAAACGTGGTTGATGGAGAACATTCCGCAAGAAGTTTTCTGCTTACAGGCCATAGCACAGTTGGATAAAGAATAAGCTGTGAAGGTTTCAAGAGATTTCAAAGATTCACAAGTTAAATCCCGGTCGACCAGACGATAGAGGTTATCTTTTTTTGCTGAACAAAAGTAATTAAGAAGTAGTAATACAATGATTTCGGAAAGATAACGGGGTTTCCCCATAACTGCCATTTTAGTCAAAACTCGGGAAATGGCAAATCTTTACACTTATGTCAAAATTGACATAAGCTAAAAAATTCCAGTTGAATAATGTTTGTCATAGAAGAAGTACAATTATTGATAATAGACTGAATGAAACCTGAATACGATTTAAACCAGAACAAAATGCTTTTAGTGGATCTCCAGTTATTCGAACATCTCTAACGGTACGCAAAGTAGCTCAAACATTTTTCTCTACAATTAAAATTATCAGACTTTCATCATGGGAGAAATAACCAGCAAATTTCACAGCCAAAATATCAGAAGAAAACTGATTGAAAATAATACGCTAGAATTCAGTCTGAAGATCTAAAAATTGGAATTCAAGTATTCACATAACTTTTTGTCCGTAAGTCTTCTGATAACTTCTGCTTTCCTGAGATTAATGGAAAACAACTATTCTGTAACTTTGATAAACTGACGCATAGTCAATCGGATAGTCTAAAATTCTTTCATGAAGGAACGGAAAGTAATTACTTAATGTCTTGTCAAATTAGATGCTTTTCGAATGGCATTGATAGCTGCATTGCGTGACTTAACATAATATTGACTGAATCGCCTTCATATGTCTTCCCTTTCCAGGTGCATTAAAGAGAGAAAATTGATATGATACGGGGATTCATTCCACATTTTTTCACCATTTGCGAAAGAAGAAATCTTTCTTCATTTTGGTAATGAGGAATAATAATACGCGTTGGAAAATTTAATTATCTCGAAGAATATTGTTCTGAAATGTACAAACATTTTACAGAAATATTTGAACTATGCCAAGTTGCTCTTTTGATACAGCTAGTCCTGGACCAAATATATAAAGACAGTAACAATGATGTGACCAAGAGATCGTAGAATTGGGAAAGAAAGTTTATTTGTTATGTGAATTATTGTACCAACAATCGTCCGTTACCACTTTAATAGCCAAATGCAATGACGTAGGTCAAATATAACTAACTTGTTTGCTTTGAAGCAAGTAGAGTCACGCCTCTGCCATTTAGGGGTGTCAGGAGGGGGCGATTGATCCCTCTGGCTTTTAAAAGATCATATATTTTATATATAAGTGGTCTTGGTTTTTGTTGTTTTTCGGTAAAATTTGCATAGAGTATATGCCCTTTAACCCCTATGAAAAAACTTTGAATTGATGGGCCTGGAGATAGCTGAACCAAATCATAGCGCCACTTTTCAAATTTAACTCTAGGAAGAAAAACTGTATATGACCGATATTGAATGGAGTCAAAACTATCATTCTACCCTGTAGCATATTCGTCACTGACAGTGTTGTTAAACAAAACGTGTATAAAGGCAAACCTTTATCTGAAAGAGAGCAAAGACTGATTCTTGCATTTCATTTTTGTGGGCCAAGTTCTCGTAATATGGCAGAGAAAACGAATAAGTTGATTGTTATTAATAATTTCTCTTAAAAAACTGCAAATTACTTTCAAAACTTATTTACGATTAGATCAAATGCTTTTACCTCCCGACAAAAGAGATAGATTATAAATCGAGTATCCAATAAAACTTCATATTCAGCGGCTATTGTACGAGATTTGGAAATTCCTTGCTAAAGTAGAGCAGCACTATGTGCAGTAAAGCATATAAGATATAAAATATGCAGTTTAAAATTTGAGGGGAACATACGTGGCATCCTGAGACAAATGACAAAATGTGCTGTTCTCTGAAGAAAAGAATTCAATATGTACTAGTCAGATGGCTTTTCAACAAACACTATTGGTAGATTGGCACGATATACGCAGGGTTTAATTTCTAAAAAAAAACGTGCAAGAGCTCTTTTTAGGCCCGTTATTTCGAATTTTTCCAGTGGGGGAGGGGGAGCAAAGGATGTATATTCTAGGACTCGACCGATGCAAGGCCGATGCATCGGCGCCGATGGTTCAACAATTTAGCCATCGGCATCGGCGGCCGATGCTAATTTGCAGGAAACATCGGCCCATCGGCCTTAAAAAACATCGAAAAGCCGATGGAATTGGCCGTTGTTTTTGAAAAAAAAAGGGCTTTGCTGTTTTACTTTTTTATAGAGTAAAGGGAGTTATTGTTTTTATATAAAACTAGTCATACCCGCACGGCTTTGCCCGTGTGGGGGCTTTGCCCGTTTGTGATTTTGCCCGTAATAGAAAAATCAAAAGGTCTTTTGGTTCGCCTGTATATTTGCAATTAATTTATGGTGAATTTTCTCGCCAGTTGGCTTGTACCCATGTTACGGTTCCACGTTATGATAATTTCGTATCTCGCCAATTGGCTTGTGCCCATGTTACGGTTCCACGTTATGATAATTTCGTAATTTACTCGTCCATCTTATGATATTTTTTTTCTTAAAATTGGAATAGAAAAAGAACCACGTCGAATTTTCGAAAAATCGCTTCGAGGTGCACACCCCCATGCAACATACTAACTTTGTGCCAAATTTCATGAAAATCGGCCGAACGGTTTAGGCGCTATGCGCGTCACAGACATCCAGACATCCTCCGGACAGAGAGACTTTCAGCTTTATTATTAGTAAAGATTTATTTAATTAAGTTTCAGTATGAATTTCCATTTTAGTCACCCCTGAAAGTGTTTTTAATACTGCATTCAGGTACCAAGTTAATTATTGCGTTGTTTCTTGCAGCTGGATGTACGTATGTATCTCTCATAACTCAAAAATGGTTTTTGTAGAAAGGATAAATTTTCGCATGTCGGGTGTACGTACGTTCCAGTCCCTTTTTGTTTTCGATAGGGTGTTCTGCCTGTTTACTCATTTTTTTGTGGCTATTAATTACTTATTTCAATGCAAAACTAATATAGCATCTCAGACTGACGATCATTTGGTGATATATTGCCGAATTGGAGACTATGGAAACAAATATGAGATGGCGAAACCGGTTTTTGTGTTATTTTATTAGACTCTCGTTGAACCGACGGTCATTTTTAATTTTTCGATATTTGTAATATGAATCACAGTAATGCAGTCTTTTCTGTATCGCTTCGGCGGAGTTACAAGTTTGGGGCCCGTCGAAATACATTTTGGAGCCCTATTTCTCTATCACAGAAGTTGTAAAACATTTATCAGAAGCATTTTTGTAACTCCTATGGTGCCCCTATGGTTATGGGGCCTCTCGCGCAATTGCAACATGTGCTATATTTTAAATCCGCCACTGCACGTCAAAACTAACTCGGGTGCAAGTTTTGAAAGGGTTTTTCTGCTGAATGTTTATGATTATTTTGAACACTTGCGAGGCCTCTCCTCCCACTCCCTCAATTTCTGAAATTAAACTCTAGTTATACTTCTGAGTTGTTTAAAACTAACACCATTCATAAAATTAGGGTTTTTTTCAAACTTTATCTATTGTTTAGAAAGTATTTAGAGCATTAATGTAAGAAATTGATTAAAGACGTTTTGAATAGTGACATAATTCGGAAATCAAAGGGACTTGTGTTGAAGTAGATTCAGAAACTCGTCCGAGGCGTTGGTGGTAGCTGTTGATAATTTTTAAATAAAACTAATTTAATATTTGCTTTGCTTTTTGTATCATAGTTTATGACAACAGGAGATGAAAGTGTTGGTATTTTTAAATGATAAATGGATGCTCTCGAAGGAATTTTTTCATTTTTGACAAAACAAATTTTTAACAAAAATGGTTTTATTGCACCAAAATATGAGTTTTATTTTATTATTATTATTATTATTATTTATTTGCGATTTTTATATTACATTTTTACTCTTTCACACTTAAAAATTTTATTACTGTATTGTTTAAAAGTGTTTCTTTGTTTAAATTTTGTTTTCATATTTTTGTAATTAATATCTTTGTTCCCACCAGTTTATTTTTAATACTGATGATTGTCAGCTTGTTTCTTTCGTTTTGTTTTTGCAACTCGGTATTTCATTAAATCCCTTGAATACTTCAAAAGTAGTGTTAGTTTATTTTTGAGACAGTTTTAAATCAAAAGTACTGTTAGTTTATTTTACATTTGAAATAAAATTTACGCTAAATTTGTTTCCTCTTGATGTGTGTGTAGTCCTATCTCTTCCTATCTTTTCCTACTTTTTAAAGTAATTTTTTTCCTACTTCTTTAATTTTTGATTCCTTATTTCCTACTCCCCCCCCCCAAAAAAAACACTTCTGTACTACGTAAGTATGAGTTTTCAAATTACTATTTCATAACGTTTTTGAGTGACGCAAATTTACGCGCATGAAGACATCACAAGAGAATTTGCGATAATTAACTGAGGAGGCGTTCAAAATGGATATTTTAGTCATCTATATGTTCTTAGGTACATATGCATGTACAGATATGCCGAAAAAATTTGTGAATTATAAATTGGGTGATCATAAAATAGAAATTTAGGTCGAAATCTGATTTTTTTTTTTTTTTTTTTTGTGATTACAATTCTTTATTCGTAGAAAGGAAGTAAAGTGAAATGAATCAATGATCCTTTAAATCCCTGACAATCTTATCAATTTATTTCTGTTTGATTTTTTTTTTTTTTTTTTTTGCCATCGGCCAACGGCATCGGCCATCGGCCATCGGCCATTTGGAGGAAAACACTCGGCCATCGGCCTTCTTTGAACAATCGGCCAACAATCGGCATCGGCCCATCGGCCAAAAAATGCAATCGGTCGAGCCCTAGTATATTCAAAGTAGATTTTATCATGAAAAAACTAAAACCGCTACCACTCATAGGTAAAAACGTTATTTTTCCAAAGCTAGGACGGGGGGACCTGACCCCCCCCCCCAATCATGGGCCTGGCTCTATTTTTCTGCAAGACATACGTACATTCATGCGTCAACAGTATGAAATTTGTTCCATTTAAAAAGTTAAAAAAAAGAAAGGTGGGAGAAACGAAGTGCACTCCTTTGTGCATACGGGAGGGAAGTACTCAAATCTTTTTGTATTACACGTTTAATTTATACTAAAGCAAACTGCAAGAATTTGGTTCAATTCCGCGGGCGACTTCTTTACCCTAAAATAAGTCCCACTCCAATTGCACAGCCCTGGTTTTCTGTGATATAACTGACAGAGATAACATGTACGGTATAACTTCGATTAAACGATACCCAATTTAACGATTTCCTCAATTTAATAATACATTTCACTGTTCCACATTTGATTGCATTGAATGTCTATGCTCCTCGATTTTATGATAAGCTTTTCCAGTCCTTTGACAATCGTTAAATCGGGGACTATATTATCATTTTATTTTTAAGCATTTCTCAGTGCGCACTTAATACGATCAAGTTTAGTTTTACGGTCAAATCAATGCGGTTAAAAAATTAATTTAAAAATAACTGTCGGGGAAAATGAAAGTATTTTTTGGGTCCATGTTATTATTATTATTATTTTTTTTTTTTTTTTTTTTTTTTTGCTCATTCTATCAACTTCAGTGAGTAAAAGTAGTACTTTTGACTGAAGGAAAAACAACCTCATTCACAACCCCAATGCCTGGGGATCGATTCTCTACATGGGAAGAACATTTCACAGCTCCTGTTTTATGTAACAACTAGCAAAAATACCCGGCGTTGCATGGATCAGTAATAATTGTGAGAAACAATCGCTACTTTCATTTGTTTTCTGTTTTAACTGAAAGAACTTAAAACACACCGCTTTGACGTGATTAAAAATCGAGCTTCTTCCTTACCCATAAAAGTAAAACAGCAATAAGTACAAAGAACGAAATAGTATTCAATTAGAAACGAAAACATGACATTTAATCACATAAATATTTGAAGAATTTCTAAACTATGAAATTTCACTTGTTTAAAAAGATTTATCAGTTAATTTTTTTTTTTTTTTTTTGAACATAAAACTTTTCCCATCTAGCTATTGAAATACAAACAGTTTTAAAGAATGTAACCGCCCGTAATCCCACTATACTTGCCTTAGTTATTTTGGGAAATTTTAATTATCGTGGGTTCTTGGTACGACTTAAAATGTTACCAAATTTGTGGTAATCGTTTTGGGGTACCTTGGATAATCCTCCTCCTCCCTACTTTGAAAAAATGTCTATTACTAATTTTCGTCAATGAGATATTGTTGCCAAATACTGAGATATTTTTGCTGACCATAAAATGATGCTAAACATTTTCATCCGAAATGTTTCCGAAATAAGTAGTAAAACTTGGCGAGTGTTTGAAATTGTGCACAAAGATAAATTAATGGAAATTTTTGTGCTGTTAATTTAACTAACTTAGTTAGCGAATTATTTTACATTGTAACGAAAGTTTTAAAGATTCTTTTAATGGCGATATTTTGGTTGCATGGTGAAAGCCGAAAAAACATTATTACGTAGTCTTTGACTGCAAAAACAGCGCCGGTTTGAAAAAAAAAAAAAAAAAGATAATTTGAATTCCAGAATTTTGAATTCAAATTATGTTTTTCGCAATCACGAGTTGCGACAGGGACCTACTCATTGGGGGCTATTGTTTCTAGAAACAGCTCCTGTCCCCCCAAGCCTACCCCTCCTCCTGGGCGGTTACATGTGTATAGTTTGTGTGTGTGTGTGCAGGCGCGTGTGCGTGCATGTGTGCGTAGACCTGTGTGTATGCACGTAGGCGTGTGTGTATGTGTGTAAAGGCTTGTGTGTATGAGCGTGTAGGTGTGTGTATGTGTGTGTGTATGAGCGCGCGCGTGTGTAGGACATGGACGCCATCGACCAGGAGAAACGGATTACAGGAGGCAGTGCTCGGAGCCGCGCCTGCAGAGGCCGGTGGGCGGTGGTGCTGGTGTCCCTGGTCCAATCTGAAAAAGGAACCAAACGCCAAGGACGGTGAAATGAAAGCAATAAACAATCGTGATTGCTCAAAAAAAAAAAAAAAAAAAACCCTTACTTTATGATTGAATCGTTATAATTAATTATTACTATGTTCCTATTTCTATGAAATTAATATATATCTTAGTTACTGATTTCCAATTGTATGTTTGATGCATAAACTCGTTTGTAAGTAATAAACTTAGATATTTTGAAAAGACTCTTTCTCCCAGAATAGGAAAAAAATAGGCTTTTCTGCCTTTATGTTAAAGCCCGATTGGTGAAAATCTCTTATGTGATTGAGAAAAATGAATGTCATATTTGAAATCAGCGCACCCAATAAAATAAGAGTCACTCATTACCGTACAATCACTTTTTCATGACTCGAATTTTGCAAGCCTGTGTAGTTTTAGATAATAAACTTTCTATTTTCTAACTGTTGCCAAAATCAATTGTCCTTTTACTTAGTCCCGGTATCGATTAATGGCATAGATATGTGGATAAAAATCCAAAATGTAAGAAAGCAATAAATTTCATGCTTGCTCCAGAGAAGCCTTGATTCAAAATTTTCATTATGATTACTGTTAATATTGCTGTTGTAAGCAGGCTGCGAAGCCGAAAGAAAAATGGCCGATTCCGACTCCAGGATTTTGAAACGTCAGATTCCGACTTTTTTGTTTACTTTTATTTTGTTTTTTCAAATCCGCCCCCCTCATGGGAAAGGGGGGGGGAACCCCTAACAGTGATTGAAATATTAATTCCTTTTTGTGAACTTTTCACGTTGTATTTTATTCTAATTCTATGATGCCCCCTCCCCCCTACAACATTAGAAGTTCATTTTAAAAATCAAATTATTTAATAGTTGCGATTTCGAAAGTGAGATTACTCAAAAATCCCATTTTTAAAATAATTGAAAAGGATTATTTTGCTTCTTTTTCACTTTTTGAAAGCACAAAAGGTGCGAGAAAGAGTTTTGAGAGAGAGAAAAAAAAAACTTTTTTGCTAAGTCAAAAAACTTTTCTTGGGAGGGGTGGTCCCCCCCCCCCCCTCCCGGGTGACACCCATCTGGTGCGTGATACCTCAACTCAATTTCCTAGTTTATAAAAATTGAAATACTTTAATTCTGAAAATTTTCTCCAAGAATTAATCTTAAATTTCATTTTAAAAATTTAAAAAAATATTGCACTATATTGCGGAGAGAGCTCGGTTACATTGTACGTCTGGACCAAATTTTACACAAAATGGGCGCTATACAGCTCTGTACAAATAGCTTTTACTATACCTACATTTCTTGACTCAATTTTTAATATTAATTTTATTAGCAGCTTCAGAATTAACATTAGTATGAAAATTTTAGGATTAACTGCAATTATTGAGTGTTGTAACTAATAAATCATGTACTAATTTTATTTTGTACTTTTTAGTGACCCAATCAAGCATTTTTAGATAAAGTCTTTAGATTAAAAAAAAAAAAACATTTGCATTTTATCGAATGTTTGCGCTTTCGTACCAACACTTATTTGAATTTACCAAGCACCCACAGAAGTTTCCCGACTTGTTCAAATGATACATACATTCCTTTTACTATTTTATAACTGAGATCGAGATAAAAAATATAGTATTATTTTTATTTGAAAGTGATTACTTAGAAAATGTTAGGCAACAAAACTGTTTGCTGACAGTTGCTATCAGTTAAATAAAGCTAGAAAATAAGCAAAGTAGAAGACGGCGTAGGTAGCTGTAACAGAAAGTTCGATAAACAATCAAACCAGCTGGTTGCCACAATGACAGTTATTTTCTCATTAGTACGCCTTTACATATACATGTAATCAAATTAATTGGTTGTCAGTTTTTTAAGAAATCCAGGGAAAATTAAAGAGAAAAAGAAACCCGGAGTCAGAGTCGGTATATTTACGAACGAATCCGACTCCACAGCCCTGGTTGTAAGGCAACGAATTTTTGTAACAATAGGTTTTATATTTAATCATTTAATGGGGAAATTACATGAAATGTACTGTTTTCCATCATAACTTTTTTAAACTAAGTTTTTTAGGAACAAATTATAGCCTATGTTGCTTCCTGATAATGTAACTACCCTATGGTGAAAAAATGGTTAAAATCGGTTCCCGGATCTTACCCCGGATATACTTACATACATACAGAAGTAGCCATTTATGTATATACATGCGTATAATAAACCTAAGGGGCGCCGCGCTAAAAGGTTGGGAGTTATTAGACAATAGAAGATGGTATTGAAACTGCTCATGAAATATCATTAATACTATCTAAGCTAGAATTCCTAAAAAAAAAAAAACTTGATACCTTGAACTTTGAAGCACGAAGAACCAAAAATATTCATTTCAAAATCAGTTTTCATTGTCAATAAATACTGCGACGGTTAACGGTCTAGTGCCATTTTTGGCTTTCTCCACAAAAAGAAAGGAACTTTCTCGATTATCAGACGTCTTCTTATCAGAGTCATACTATATATTGCCGAGTCACAAATATACCTTTTTTTTTCGTACACAGCACTTTGGCAGCAACTTACCTCCTTGAAGAACTTTTAAAAATGGCAGAGTGCAAAACTTCCGATTTAAATCCTGACATATAGGCACGGGAGTGATTTATCGATCAGTATAAAACTTTTTCCGATCTTGTCCAAGTAGTGATTGAAATCTCACTTTGGATCCACCACCAGCACTCTACTAGGGCACTTGGTGCTAGGCTCGTTTGGCCAAAAAAAAAGTGCCCAAGATGACCAGTTGTTTGCAACCAAAGTAACACATTTGCGTATTAAAATAAAGCCAGGAAAGCTCAATAAGAACAGACTACCACACTTTTTCCATCTCTCAAAGCAAACTTAAACGCCTGGATATAGTCCCGGACATTCTTTCTGGGTTCCGAGAAAAATCCGTTTCCGCTGGGGCAAGAGTCAGGCCGAGTTTCATGTGTGTCACTCTTCTTTCCGAACGCCAGATAATTGACAATCAAACCAGGTATCGATAGATTCGTAATTTTTCTGACATCATGTTTAGGCAGTTTTCGTTTACCTACAACTTTAATTAGCGGAGATTTAAATTAAAAAAAAGTCAATTATGAAGAACGTTTATCTCATTCGGAGCAACGTCAAGATGCGAGTGTCAATTTCTACCCAGAACTTCTTTTCTCAAAGTTATGTTTTTCTCGCAGGCAAAACTAGGGCCTCTACGGCTTATATCTCCTCTCTCTTTAAAGTGGAAGTGATTAAATGTTTAGATTTAACGGAATAGGGGAGGCGCATGGCAGATGGGAAATGAAATGGTTCTTGAGGATCGCCGCGAAGAAAATTAATGCACTGCTCATTAACTAATGTACCGTCGCATTTGGCAAGAAGGTGCGAAGCGTCTGAAATACACCGCTGAAGGTTGTGTACACCAATTCACCATAGGCGGCGATGTCGAGGCTTTCATGTTATTAAATGACAAGTAGAAATGTCTGTACTGGGATGAGGGTGAAAATAACGTGATGCTTTTACTTTGAGAAACGAGAAAAATACATTGATTAATTATGTTAGCACGATTACTTTATTTGGTTAAAAGACTGCATCAGGTCATGTTAAAGAAAAAGTTGCCCCAATCGAAAAGACGTTTTCAGCAACGCATCAGCAATATAATATAAAAAAAAGGTTACACCTATCTTTTTCACGTGAAAGATGCCTAAATAATTCCATTAAGGATGTTAAGAATTATTATTATTAGAAACAAATTTTCAAATCAATGGGGTTGTTTCCTTCAGTCAAAAGTACTACTTTTAGTCACTGAAGTTGGCAGAATGAGAAAAAAAAAAAAAAAAAAAAAAAAAAACATGAACCCAGAAAATACTTTGTTTCCCACCATTTAATTTTTTTAAATATTTTAAATGTCTAATTTTTCAAACAAGACGTGGTCTTTATGACGTCATAAATGATGTATTTAGGCACGCACTCCATTGCCGCAATGAATGTTTATTCTTGCTGTCTGGCGCGTTTCCAGGTTATGATGATTCAGAAGTGAATTAAATATTGCGCTCTACGCTTGCTATCAAACATATTGCTGCCCCTACATATGAGTAAAAATGCGAATAAAATATTGCGCTCTGCGTTAATGGCATCAGTGAATGGCATTTCATCACTTGTGATGTCATGTGCAGAAGCATAAAAAATGAAATTGAATCTGCACATTGATTCAAATAATTGTTGAAAAATACAAAAACTTTGTCAAAATTTAAAAAATGGTCAAATCCTATGTTTTTAGGCATGCTCTTTCAGAAAAAAATTTCGGAAACGACCCCATTGTAATGTAATGGCACAAAATGACCATAAATAAAAACACAAAATATGAAAAACTGATTTAATGATGAAATTTTATGGTACATAGTAGAAAATATACAAAAGTTGTGCTAGTTGCACAGCACACTAATTTTGATTCGTTTCCAACAATTGGATTTTTTTTTCTACATTTTGCAAGTTATACACATTGCTTTCTTCTATGTTATACTTATAAGCAGTCACATTTTTAGGTGCTGAGGGCTACAATGAGGCAAAAGCTATAAAGTACAAATGTAAAAACATGGATGCTGTTAGAATAGCATTTATTCAGCGAAGTTTAATGCTAACTAAATTAGAAATAGAAATAACAATGAATTTGCAGTAAAAAGAAATCAGTAATTTTTACAACCATATTTAGTTTTTCAAATATAAATCTATGCAGATAATTTAGATGCACTTTTTAATTAATTTCATAAATTTTAGATAAATTACCTCCTTGAAAGGCACACAGGACAGTAAGAAATCTATTTTTCTTTCTTAAAAACAAATTTCTATTTTTCATGCGTACATATTTAGTCGGCATTAATTAAAAAATGCATTAACTATTACGCATGTAAATGAACATGAGAATATAAGTTTATGCAGATAAAGGATGCGAATAAGGCCTGCAGTTGATTTACCTTCAAAATCCTTCTTCTGGTTGTGTCCTTGGATTTTTTAACTGAAACAGCCATTTGTTGCTAGAGCAAGTATTTACTAAGAGAATTTTGTGTGACCCGTCAGATTTTTAATCATTTTTTTGAGTCAAAAGTCCAGCTATTCGGTTATACATATTTCTCAGTTGTTGTATGGCAGCACAAGCTCTTTGGAAGTTTGCTGAACATAAAGTAATGAAATACAAAATCAGGATAAATTGTATCTTTAAAAAAAAAGCTGCAGATTGAAAGAAATGGGTTGTTGTTAAATACAGATTTCATATGAACGAATTTGCTTGCCATCGTAGCTCATCAAAAAGAATTTTTTAAAAGTTACGGATTTTGGACATAAAAAGAAATTCAACTTCTTGTAAGTTTAACTTTAAAAAAAAAGGTCGACTTTTTTTTTTTTTTTGCCTATTTTACACGATTGTTTTTAAAACTCTATTTCAAAAATATAACATAGCAGTTTCACACCTCTAAATACAAAAAAACTCGCCTAGGTTTTTCAGTTAAAATATGATTTTTACACTCAACAAAACTTTTATTGAAGAACTCAAAGTCACATTAATTCAGCCATTGTAAATTCTTGTTGCTGACACAATTTGAAGCAATGAGCTGTGTATTTTTCTATTGCAGGGCAGAACTGCATTGTAATTATCTCGTAAATGAGTTATCATCATCAAAAACTTTTTTTCGGAACATTCAAACTATTTACATTTAAAAAAAAAACCTAGTTGAGTCGAATAATTTTCACAACTAATTAAAAAATATATAAAAAAAATACCCTAGAACGAGGGCAATTCGGTCTTAATTCTTTCATCACAAATTTTATTCTTGTTCAGCGCTCCATTGGAATTTAAAACTCACTGCTTATGAATGTGCCTGCATCTTCAAGTAGTTAAAAAAATCGAACAATATATAATTAAATATTAAATTTATGATAGTTAATAAATATGGCTAGGTCTAGATAACTTTTAAGCTATGTATCAAAACTTCAGAAACATTATACACAACGAAAATGCAAAATTAAGACATGTATTTTACAGATTCAAATCAAAATATCTGAATAGAAGTAATCAAAAATTACAGGAGCCAAACTCTGGATATATTTATTGTGGAAGATCAGCGATGCCATTGCTCAACTTCCAACATAATGCAAACGTAACCAAGTGTTTCTAAAACTATACAGTTTTATAAATATAAAAAGTTAATAAAATATTCTTAGCAGCTGAGAAAGCTGACGCTCTCTTAATGACTTTCTTATCAATAATAATAATAGCCGACATAATTCAGTGAAGTGAAAAAATATTTAACCATCACACATAATAACAGCATAAAAGCATTGAATGATTAAGCACCAGTATAGTTTAGTTTAGCTATAAAACTTTTTGCATAGATATAATAATAAAAGAGATGATATCCTATTTACAAATGAATAGAATGTTTTATACGTTTTTACAGACTCGCATATTTATTCTCTAATTCTGCACTTTTAAGCGTTTTACAAATTGTACCAATTTATTACATAATAATGCTGTTATTTATTATTACATATCTGATTTCAAGTATAGATCTTACGGAATTAGTTTTATTTAAAAAGAACTAGATAGTGTCAAATATTAGACATTAATACATAACACAACATTTTTGAAACACTTAATAAAATATGAAATTGAAATATGATTAAAGTAAACAATTGTCAACTGCCTTAAAATACAAATATGTCATTTTATTACTGATAATATTATTTTCAATAAATAGTACAGCATGAACTTTAATTTACTACATGTTTTATTATATATTAAGGAATATTTTTAAAGAAATATCACAGTTTGTTTTAAAAATATTAAAATTTTGATTTCTAACTCATGTATTACCATATTTATAGCATGTAGATATGAGAATTCTAATGCAAGTATATATATTTACAAGTTATTAGAAAATATTTCAATTTCTTTACTACTTTCACTAAATTAAAATAAAATATCAAACAAATTATCACAGTTTAATATAATACAAATTAAAATAAACAAATTTACTAATATAAAGACTAACAGTAAATCACATGTACTTTAATTATTCAATAGCATTTTTAAAAACAAATTTATAACTAAGACTGCTTTAATATCACACTTGATAAAAACAAAGCAAAAGTTTTTCAATTTGCTTTAAATCAATTTTTTATAAAGCAGATATATGAAAAACTATGATTATTAACAACAAATTCGACTAATTTCAAGTTTAAATTGAAAAATTAACACTATAAAATGCAAGTAATTTAAAATATTCAAATTTCTCATTTGTTACAATTTTAACCTACTTTTTAATTTTTCTTTTAATATTTCCTATTTTTACATTTATGTCAAAAATAAATAAATAGATAGATAAATTGCATCAGTTTGAAGAACATTCAGAACACCCCAGAAAATTACAATATGCAAAAAACTACGCAATAAGAAACTTTTCAACATGTTGAATGAAAGAATAAATATTTTCGAAAGAAATAAATAAAATTTCTAGAGAAAATTGAAACTATCATTAACAGATCAATCAACAATCTTACACATCTTTTGATTTATATAGGAATTTAAGGTAAGTACTAATACATCTTTTTCGGAGGTCTAAAATATAAAATTCTCAATTTAAGAAACATTACACACTTTCTAAGTCCTAAAACAGGCGCTTGATTAGTATTAAGTTTAAAAGGCAACTAAGATCATCAATCAAATCTATCACAATTCTGTCTGAAGCAAATACTTTGAAAAAAAAATACAAGTCGCCAAACGAAAAAGGCACTTAGCATAAGCAGATATTTGTACTGTTTTAACACTTATAAATAAAAATCTCTCTCTACGTACTAACACTTCAATACAAAAATTCTTGACATAATTTCAGAATCATTGTTGAGTTACAAGTTATTCTCTCGAATTATTTTCCCATTCTTTTTGTCACAAATAGTTACACTATCATTGGACGCTTCGTATCGTTGGACCATGACCCCACTAGATGGAGCTGACGCTTTAAGGGCCTTAACTATTTATGATTTTTCTGTATTGCACCGATGCAACTATGATCTGCTCTTGAAATTCTTGAAAATTTCGAAACTTCATATGTCGCCCATTTTGACCACAAGAGGCGCTGAACCGAAGCCACCAATTAATGGCAACGTAATGGAAAGCAGGGGTTGCCTGTTGCGCCCTCTTATTGCCATGAGTCTCAGCGATTGTCATGGCCTATTAGAATTAAGTGCGGCCATGAATGGACACACACTTCCTGGTTTCCACTATCGTTGGAGACCAGGAAGCTGTCGGTTTTCATTTTCAGGGTCCGGGACATTCTCAGGGGGCTTTGTCCACTTGATGAGCATCTCCGGAGAGCGATAGAGGAATATGAGTTTCGCGAACAAGTCTTCCTCCAGGGTGAATTCTCCACTCTCTCGCACCAGGTATATGTCCAAGCACAACTGCAGTACACGATCTACATAAGGCATGTCATCAAACATAATAGTGAAGGATGTTCCTGCGACGAAGCCTCTCACCAAGCGAGACACGACTAGAACAAATGTGGTATATAACCCCACAATTCTGAAAAAGAGACAAAATAATCCAAACTTTCAGTTGTCATACACGTTACAAGTTTTATAAATTACAGAATAATGATATTTTGCATGCATTATATGAGAATTGTATCATAAAAGGATGTAAAATAAGAAGTCATTTTTACCAGTGGTTCTTTTTATACAGCATTTTGAAAGTGGGACTTCGGCCAAATCATCGAAGCTTTGGCTCAGCCGAAACATGAGCTGTGGTTCGGCTGCTTCAGCCTGAGACAATGTGTTGCGAATTTTCTTTTGCAATTATTATATAAGATATTGTCCTTTAAATTCAAAATTGTACCTTATGATAAATCATAATAAAAATGTATACACTTAATTCCTTTTGGAGAATAAATAAAATGTTTATTATCAATATATTCTATTGAAAGTTACGTTACATTTAGTTTATAGTTTTATTAAAAAACTCAAGTTTGAAAATGATGACGTATTAAACACTCTTCAAATATTTCTAGTTTTGAAACTTATAATAATGGTGATGTTGCATTACATGACTAGGGGATTGCAATACCGGACCAAATATGCAATACCGGTATTCACTATTTTTAAAAAGTGAGACCGGGATACCGGTATTAATACCGGTATCAGAAATTTCTCAAAAAAAGATTGAAAACATTGTTTTGTTGCCATGTTTCATAATTTTGTGCAAAAATGGAAGCATATTGTGAACAAAAATAAAATGAAGGAACAAATCGATAATAGTAAGAAACATAATGCATCCATTGAATTGTCATTAAGCATGAAACTCTCTTTAATGCACAAATTTCCAACAAAAAAAAAAAGTGCAGTTGAAAATACACTTTCCGATTACATACAGGTCAGTGGTAATGGTAACAATGCGAGATACATCTCCTCCATTGCCTGGAAGTCTTCAAACAATTTGGTATCTTCATGGGCAGATTTATGGGGGGGGGGGCGAGGGGGGTCAATGCCCCCCAGCCTTGGGAGAACTTTATACATGGTAACAGCACACCTTCAAAAATGTGAAAAAAAAAAATCATGATTTTTTTTTCTTTTTTTGAAAAGTTCAGAAGTGAAAATGAAGAGAATAACAACTGTCCTTTTCTGATGGGGGAGGGGGGGGCACCACACACTGTATTACAAAGAGTGAAGCTGTTACCGGGTTGTTGAAAACGACTACTTCGAATTGAAAACCATTAGAGCAAGTATATAAGTGAAAATATGAGTAATCAGCTGTTATACTTAAAAAAATCAATGACTGTTTCAACAAATTGGAAACTAAAACAAAGATTAAAAAAAAAAACGGATTTACCTACAAACTAAACAAGCTATAGTTGAGGGCACCCCGCTTTGTTGAAGGCCCCCAACTCCGGAAAATTTCATGATTTCTTCTTTAAAAAAAAGAAGAAAAGTACTTGAAAAAATAAATTCCATGTTAAGGTGCTTGTAAACCTTGAAAATTTGGAAAAGTGTGGATACAAACCATAAATTTAAAAATTCATAGCAAATGATGGGGGGGGGGGGGGGAGAGAGAAATGCCAAAGTGTGTCAAGTTTAGCTCCTTGCCACATCCTGCATCAAAAATATAAAAATCATGGTTCTCACGTTTCTGTAGCATTTTACTTGAGATAAATTTTTGTGACTCACATGTTTCATATATTGCTGTTTATTTAATCCCGAATGCAGTAATTTTGGAAATTATTTTGTATAACTTGCGTTTATCTTACTTCTTCTGCATATTGTTAATCTGTTCAGCCCAGAAAGAAAAAAAAACACTACCTCTATTTTTTTTTTTTTTTTTCACTACTTGTAATTGAAAATAAAGAGTTGTTGTAATGAGAAATCAATAGTTTTTTTTCTTTTAAACTTAAAATGTTGTTGTTGTTCCTGATGGCCCTTGGAGCACCCAAGGCAATGAATAACAGAGGCGTTAATCCACTTTTGAGGCTAATATGAGCGGCTTCCGTTTGACTGAGCCCCATTTTAGGTGGACGTCCGACTTTTACTCAGACACATTTGACAGATAGCACAATTCAGATTTATTACAATACGAGGAAATCAGAAGAACACCCAGGGTAGTAGGGGGGAATCGAACCTGTGCCTCTATGCATGCAAGCAGTTGCTGAGCAATACCGCTTGGCCACTGAAGCCCCAAGCTTAAAATAGTTGTTTCTTACAAAGTTAGAACAATACTGTAAAACAGTACAATCAAGTACTAAATTTCAGAGACTGGAAAGGCCAATTTAAGTGCCTTAAATAATTTTAACTGTTCTCAAGTCCTTGAAACGGATTAGATGAGTGTTTGAAATTCCTCAGCAAAATGTGCTTCACACATTTATTTCTTATCAAGTGTATAAATTATGAACTGTGCAAATGGCCTATTTTTCTAAATCTATACACCATTTCTTTTAAAGCATTTTTTTACTATTGATCATTTTGTATTTAATTCACTGTTGTATTTGTCGGTGGGTTGGAGGCATGAGCAGAAAACTGATTGAATTGAGCCAACAGCCAAAGTAAGCAAATAACAATGCATAATCTTCTATTCTTTTTCGCTTTTTCTCTCTGATAACTGTTGTAATTGATTTGTCAACCTGAAAACACATTTTTAGTCTGTATTATCGTAATCTGCAAAAGAGTGTTTTGCTATTTGTCTCCGAGATTTTAGTAGTTCCAATTACTCCTTCTAAAGCTTCAAAATGCAGAATTTTTATATCTATTTTACAAAAATTCCTCCAGGGGAGAAATCCCCGGACCCCCTAAAATTGGAGATATTCTATCCCCTACTTAAAAGGGACTCCATTTTCCACCTTATTAGACCTTATGTATAATGCATTGGGGGGGGGGGGGAGCCTTAAAAAATGGCCTTTTTTGACGCCGATAGAGAAGTTGACTAGACTACTAAAGAGACCCAAACCCTGAAATAGCTTAGAAGCACGCTATGTCTAAATCCAACCAGTTGTAATCAATACAACTGATAATGCTAATAATAAAAAAATAAATAAAAAGCTGTCCCCCTAGGAACTCAGTTTTAAATCCGCCTATGGGTCTCTTGCATGGTATTTTCAGATGAATCCTTTTTTACTTCCTTTTACAAAAAAGGAAGTATTGTATTCGCGAAAAAATTTTCACTCAAAAATCGGCCTTAATTTCCATTTTTCTCACCCCCAAATGAATGTTGAGTTTTTTTTTCAACCGGACCACACCTGGATATATGCTTAGGAACCTACAGACACCCGAAATATCCATTTTAACGACCCCCGAATTAACTACAATAAATTTTCTCGTGACGTACGTATGTACATATGTATGTGCGTATGTATCTCGCATAACTCAAAAACGGTATGTCCTAGAAAGTTAAAATTTCCTACGTAGACTCCTGGTGGGGCCTAGTTGTGCACCTTCCCTTTTGGTTGCATTTGGATGTTCCTAAGGGGGTCTTTTGCCCCTTTTAAGGGGAAATCATTGTTAATTTCGATGTAAACTCAAGTGGTGTTATAATTCGGACACTTGTCGCCAGTCTTTTGGTTGCCAAGTTTTGTTGCCAACTTGGCGACAAATTTGGCGTTTTTTTTTTTTAATTTTAATTTTTTTTAAACTTTGGTTTCAATTTGGCCACTGTTGGTGATATTTAGAGAGTAAACAATTGAATCACATTAAAATTGCCAATAATGGGGAAATGACATTAAATTGGAGTAAAAGGAAGTCATGTGATTCACACATCAGTTCGTTTATTTTGTGTTTGGGTGTATTTCTTTTGTATCGTGTGTAGTATTTTTTTTCTTTTGAATTTACAGCTAGTTATAACTTCTCTTTGAGAGTTGAATTGCAAAATAGCTTCAAATACCAGTATTCGATATACTTGTATTGCAATCACAATATATGACCAAAAATATTGGGACACTTTCAAAAATTCACATTTTTACGGATTTCTCAAGGAAGTAAAGATCAACTGCACTGTAATTTTTTTCACATAAAAAGTATACCATAACTGTCATTTTCCAATAACAATTAAGTTCGCAATTCATTTAGGGGACCAGCAACAAATTGAGGAAACAAAAAAAGGTTTTTGATCTTTTTCATTGTAAATAGCTGGGAATAAGCTATATAGATTTCAGAAATAAGTTAAAAATCTATCAAAAATTTATTTTTATATTTTCATAAAAGTATCCCTTATACCCAGGGAGATATAAAGCATTTCCTTCAAAAATGCAAATTATCAACATTTATCATCCACAAAGCTCAGATATATCCTGCAACTCATAAAAAAATTCCACCTCAATATCTTTAAAATTGAAAGTTATCAGCAATCTAATGAGCCGAATTTCTATAATTCTTGGATAGGCGAGGAATGGTAAGGGGTCGTTCACAAACTAGCAACACTTTCCTGCTATCGTTGCAAAGTGATTCATGATAAGAACGGATTATTTGCGAACATCGTCTAGCGAAGAATTATTAAAATTCGGCTCATTAGACCGCTGATAACTTTTTAGATTTTAAAGATATCAAAGTGGAATTTTTTATGAGATGTAGGATATATCTGGGCTTCCGATTATGAAAGTTATAAATCGTTATCTTTTGCGTATGCACAGTGAAAAATTGCTTTAAACGTTCATATTTCATTAAATTTTCAATATTTTAAATTCAAATTTTATTATTATGTTTCTCTAATATGATGTCAAATATTCTGAAAGTTTAGTAACGTTTGATGGAAAACTCTGCGTGATATGAGGCGAAAACCTTTAAAAAAATTTTTTGCATTTTTGAAAGAAATGCTTATATCTCTGTAGGTATAAGAGATACTTTTACAAAAATATAAAAATAAAATCTAGATAGATTTTTAACTTACTTCTGAAATTTGTAGCTTATTCCCAGCTATTTACCATGAAAAATTATCAAAAACCTTTTTTTGTTTCCGCAATTTGTTGTTCGCCCCCTAAATGAATAGTAGAATTAATTTTTGTTGGAAAATGGTGGCTGGAGTATACCTTTTATGTGAAAGAATTGCAGAGCGATTGGTCTTTTATTTCTCGAGAAATCCGTAAAAATGTGAACTTTGAAAGTGCCTCAATACTTTTGGTCATATAGTGTTCTTACGTATTCAACGGCGGATATGGAACTAAAAGGCATCCTTAAGTTATTTGTTTTAGAATTATATTTTATTTTTAGTTGTAGGTACCATATTTCAGTTTTTTAAATAGATGCATTAATCTGTCAACATAACTTATTTTGTATTCATTAATCTAGATTATCAACAACAAGCCAGGATTGTAAAGCATGCAGATAACTGTCAATGCATAACATTAGAGCTACATTTTAATTTAATTTTATTATTGATATTATTATTTATTTATTTATTTCTTTTCTGTGTGTCAAAATCAAAATAAGGAAAGCCTCCAGTCCCCCCCCCCCCCCATTAGTAGCACATCCACCCTAGATTTACATTCTAAATATTTGTTTTAAATAATTAAAATAAAAAAAATTATTTCAGATTAATTGAAAAAAGAATTCCAGATTAATACTTGAAATAAAAGATTAATTTTTTATCATATTAGTTGGTTATTATAAACATTAACTTAAATGTAGAGCATGCCTTTAATATTCCTAATAATGTTTTATAATACTTATTCTAATGAAAAATTAGAAACATGGGCTTTTCTGGTACTACCGGTGCAAAGCAAAAGTGAAATCTTAATTGTTGATATGTATTAATTTAAAAAAGAACAGTAAGCTACAAATGTTGAAAAAACTAATAGTAAAATATATGGAGAATTAAATGATGTTATATGCATTTATTGTGCATTTAATGCTAAAACTCAACATGCATAGCAGCCGAAGCTCCAGCCATTAGTTGGCTGAAGCTTCGGTATTCGACACTTCGGAGAAATTGCGCTTCCTGCCATTTCTAAGAAAAAAAGTTAGCACACGGAGATATGAAATATCTTACCCATATCCAGATATAATGGACAATTCTGAGGGAAAAGCTTTGTCGCTGAATGCGATGATTCTCAAAAAATTACAATTTTGAATGCCCAAAATTCCATAGGGTGTTTTACTGCTGCAGTCATCTTGAACTTCCCACCACTCTACATAATGAGCTATGGATGAATTTGGCATGTCAGTGTCATTCAACATATCTCCAGTCCACATTGATATGTTCAAGCCTCGGAATGGCGTTGTACCAAAAAATGATTTATTTCTTGTAACTAGAATTTAAGAAATATTTCATGTAAGTTCCTTCAAGAATAATAAAACATTTGTAAGAAATATTAAGTGTAACATTAAATTTCTGCAAAAAAAAAAAAATACATAAATAATGTTGCTGATGTATCACTTAAAAAAATAAAATGTCATTGGCGCACTCAAATAATTTTGGCTCTGTTGATTGCTAACTCTGAGTATAAAGCAACTTCTGAGGGGTAGTTTAAGCAATACATTATCGCTTCCACACCCAGGAAGAACATCAAATGATATTTAAAACAGCATTTTGAAATGGTAGTAGCATTTCCTAGCATAAAACTGTGGTAAACTATAGAACATGTTACTTACTTTTCCAGATTGTAGCTGAAAATGATGGCTGTAATGTTTAACTTCTTTTGTTGCAAGAAAGATGTTAAACTATCAAAATGCATGCAATTTTAAATGTTTAAAATTTCATTAAAAACCCTTTTACTGCAGGAATTTTTAACTATTTTTACTATCTGCTTAAACAAATTCCCAACCCTTCCTTCATTATCACAAAAATTTTAGCCAATTTGAGCATTAGTTCCATTTTCAGATAACTATAAAGTAGGGCAATTTAATTATGGCCATGCTGAATAAACAGAAAAAGATTGCATAACAAGCCCTTCCCCCAAAGTTCTATGTTATTATAACCAAACCACTCCTCACTTCCCCTTACAGAAGAAAATTCTAGCTGTGTTAGTGAAGCTAATCATTTAGAAAAAAGAAAAAAATAAAGCAAACATAATGTAAGAGTAAAGGCTTTCATGGACAGTGTCAATAATATTAAAAGATTCTGGGCTGTTGTGCCCAGAGTAATTCCAAATGCTTTGTCCGCATCTGCGGCTCTTCCCTCATAAATATTGACAACACTTCGATACTTACATCAGTTGCTAAGAAACCGCTTCCCTGTAAGCTGCGTCCGCAGTGCCACTGAAGATGACCAACGCAGATGCCGTCCAAACATTTGGAGTTACTATACTCCGACTATGGCACAACAGCCTGGAACCTTTAATATTATTATTAAAGCAAATACAAACTTACTTTCTTTGCTGTAGAACTGTTTCACAACAGAAGCAGTTCCTTTTCCAGGTATTTTGACGAAATTGGGAAATATGTCCTGGATATTTGTAGATTCAGGAATTGCTCCACGAATAGTTGAAACATTACCATAGTTTACACTCAAAGCTCTAGCCAAGCTATCTCTCAAACCAGTATCAGTCAAGTTCAGTTCATTTTGATCTCTGACAATGGGATCTGTAGCATGAAGTTCTTTGTCTCTCATGAAAGACCACGATAACACCATTTTAAGCTCATTTGTGCCCCTCAATTCTTCGATCAAGGCCTTTTGACTAGGAGGACTGATTGTCCAGACAGAGGTTGAATTGTTGCTCAGTTCAACTATGACAGTGTCATCTTTGTCATATCCAGTGAGAAAACTGGTGGTTGATGGATGGGCCAAATTTGCCACTTCTTTTTCCATCTGCTTCCATTGGGCATCAGTGAAACTTTTTATCTGATGCCTCAGGGCAGTGGTTTGAAATATGGGTTCATAGCCAGTGATGGAGAGTTCCACCGTGCAACTGATGGGAATGTTGCTTCGACCGACCGTGTTGCCCAATGCAAACAGTAAGAGTGGGAACCAAATGATGAGGATGATTAAAAATAGTAAGAAGCCACCAACACCATACTTTATCAGAGCAGTGCGTTTTGCACCTCTAGGTGTTGGGTAGTCTGCTTCTGCTCTTCTGGTACATTTCAAAACAAATACGTTTGCATAAATATCTTCCATTTTCAGCCAATTGCTTATGTTCATACTGGTATCAGTCCAAATCCAGTCCATCAAACTTCTAAGCTCATATAGGAAAGGAATAATCATATATCTAAAAACAGATAAGAGAATAATATTAATAATTATTTTCAAAATTTCAACTTGGAAATCTTTATGTCATTTTAAAGATCAAATTTTTATAAAGCTTAGAAGTGTATAAGTGTTATAATCTATCAAACTTTTATCACAAATGTAGTTACATAAAGGTACTGCATAGGAATAACTATCTCCCAAACACAAAGAAAACAAGAAGTTCTGTCCAGAACTAAATGAGCCTACTTTCCTGTATACCAACATCAACTTTCTAGCATCTAATCAAACTTCACTAAATTAGCTGAGATTGCAAATTATGCCAAACATACCACTTTAACATTTTAAGATGATTTCTAGAAACAAAATATGTCTTGTTCATATAAAGAAACAGATACATAAAAAATAAATGAAAGAACAAAAAAGTAGTAACACCTTTTAAACAAAGCAGCTAATATATTTTTTTCCATGAGAAAAAATCTTTAATTGCCTTTAAAAAGAAAAATAATTAAAAATGATAAGCTCATCAAAATAAATACATTAAATTTAAAAAAAAAATCATTTGAAACGAGTTTGAATGGTTCAAAATTAAATGTAAAATTTTTCAAATCAAAAAGATATTTTCTATATATGTTCTTCATCAAGATATTCTTCCAACGAAGTTTGTTTGGTGCAAATTTGCTTCTAATGCGGGAGTTATATTTGCCTTAAATTTCCCTTGTGTGATAAATGGGCCTTGAACTGTTCAAACATGAACAAAATTGTTCAAAAAGTGAAATATGGAAATGAGGCGAGACCTCACCAAGATCTTTCGAACAAAAAAAAAAGATTGTTCGAATTGGACTGTTTACTCAAAAGTTATTAGGGAGGGGGGGTGACAGACCGACCGACAAACTATTTTTCCCCATCTCAATACCTACTTTCCAATTTTTAATTTTTCAATATTTATTTAATTATTTTATTTATTTTAAACTTTTTTTCGTTTTTAGTGGTATTTTTAAGATGCATTAAGCCTTCTTTCATGTTTTTTCTTCTTTCTTTGACTTTTACTCGGAAAGTAGGCTAAAAATGCAGAAATATTAGAACTTCGTTCAAAAACAGTCTATAGCACTATGTAACATGATTTTTGTTTATGGGTAATAAATATCATTTTCTAATGGGTTTTATCATAAATTATAGGTAAAACTTTTCCAGAACTTTGCTTCTGTAATCAGAACAACGAAAAGTAGAAATTTGTGTACTGTCATTAAGAAAACAGAATTGAGATAAGGCAGAAAGGGAACAAAACATTTGAAAAAAAAATGGTATATTACAATCAAAATTCTACAAATTGATGATCAAAGAAGCTAGAACAGTTTTGCAATATTTGCATGTCATGTCATTTTGTGAATAAGTCTACCCAATAGTGACTGTCCTATCAAGCATTCACTGTATTTTCAACAATTATATTAGAAAAAGTTCAATTACTATAAGTGGTAACTAAAAAAAAAGTAAAAGTTGGCAGCTATTTTAATCAGGATTGCTATTTTGTTCACTTTTTTGTAAAAAGTCCGGGATGCCAGAAGAAATTGGACAAAATGTTCAAAATTGGACGAAATGAAAAATCAACTGATTATCCACACATAAATTTATTGTTATGGTGTAATAAAATTAGTATATAATTCAAAAACATTATGTATTATGAATTAATCATTTAATTTAAATAGAATGGTTGGTCACTTTAGAATTTAATAAATCCAAAAAAATTTTAATAACACATTAGTGCAACTAATTTTAGATCATAATTTACTTAAACGTAATAAAATTTAACAACATGAATAAGCAATCGGGCGTAATTACACAATTATATATTACAATAGTAGAAATTGAACTCAATGGAAAAGTCAAAAGAAATGCTTGGAGACATACATACAAAACAAAGATTTATAGACAAAAAACATTTTACTGTTATATTTTTCGTGTTTTTATTGATGTCACCCCATAGTAAAATATTTATGTACTCTGCATTTTTTTATGGATATGTTAATGCCATACAAATTACTACTTTAGTAGGGTGGTGGGGACTCAGAGCAGTGTACCGGAAGAGACTATAATTAGCAAATGGGTAGATAGCTTTAAAATGGCCATTAATTTTCATTGGGGACTAATAAATTGACTAGGAACAGCCTAGCTGCATTCAGAGCCTGTTGCTGATCATCACACTTGTATTTGTATTACAATAACATATTTCACTTCATGTCAACATTTCCTTTGTTATAGTTTTTCTTTTTAAATATGATTTTAATGTTTTGAGAGACTCCAACCTTTAAAAACCTTTTATTTTTACTTTTTAATTTTATAAATGCATTTATTATGGGCAATAAACCTCCACATCACAGATAAACATCTTAAAATGCACAGCTGATGTGTTTGTTTCTATAAATGCTAGTACATGCATTATAACTTATTAACACTCATTTGATTTATTCATTTTACACTTACATAAGCTTCAACTGATCTTAATTTTTTTCATTTTCCCTTTAAAATATTTTTCAATCAATTGTTTATATGCATATTTATGCATTCTATTTTTATATTAAAATAGTATTTGAATAAGAAAAATCTATATAAATATTTATTATTTTTTAACTTCAAATTTTGAACTAAAACCTTTCTGTTTACCGAAAAAGGGAACAAAATGACATTTTGTATGGGACGGTTTTTTCCGGGTTGGACAAAATAGGATAACCTTGATTTTAATGTCACTGGAACAGCAATGAAAGTTATCTTTGAAGGGTATAACTACTCTTGTTTACATACTTTCAGCTCATTTATAAGAGAAATTAATCCTGTTAAACTAAAAAGAAAACTTTTTTGAAAATGTATTAGCATAATTTGTATCATTCATAAAAAGTATAAAGGATTTGATGTTCATATTCCTTTAAAAGTGTTTTTTTTTTATTTTAATGAAGATTAAAAATGTATGAGTATTTTAATTCATCACATATTTTGGGCATACATTTACTTACAGAAAGTACAATATACCCTCTTAACTGCTGCAATATAACAATTGGAGTTGGTAATAATACAGTTTTCTCTAAACCCATCAACAGATATGTAAAGAAAACTTTTACATAAGAGCATGCATTAAAATGAAACTATCATTATTTGCCACACACTGAGAAAAATGGTAGAAATCACAGCACTTCATTCAAGAAATTGTACAAAACTTTCATCATTGTTCAAAAGGTTTAAATATTAAATGTTTATGCTCTTAAAAGTTAACTTTTATGAAGATTAAAAATGCATAAGAGTTACTTTTTACTATAAATCATAAGTATCTCAAACATAGAAGCTAGTGCACATCATATACAGGTGACAGATCATTTTAATACATAAATGACAAAAAGGATGATGACAAAAGAATTTTTAATCATCAGAGGGATAGTCGAATATTCTCACTTATCCCATATTTTTATTTATTTATTTTTTTATTATATACGAACATGATAACAAAAAGATAATTAGAAGATCTACTACACTTAGAGAAAGAGCAGAAATATTGGTACTTCATTTAAGAAAGTGCCCATAATCTACAGCATTTTGTTATAATTTTTTGTAAAAGTGGTTTATATTAATTTTTAAACAAAATCATGAAGGTCATTAAACTTTAAATAAATGCTTCAACTTAAGAAATATTTCAGAATTTGCATCAGAAATGCAGGTTCTTTACGAGCAATCAAATATATAGAGATTAAATTTGATTTTGGTTTCTCATTTTGGAAAGCAAGCAAAATGTGTCCGCAAATGTTTAACAGTTTACTGAACAAAATATTAACTCATTTTAAGAAAAGTAATCATATGAAAATAGCAGTAGCATATAAAAGAAAAAATAGTTTCATTCTTTAACCACTTTTACTCTGAATTAGTTTTTTTCATTGTACTTACCCTTTAAAAAGGAAAAGGTTAGCATAATTGTACTTCTTGCAGAAGAAATTACCCAAAATACGAGTTGGATATCCAGATCGAATTTGATGTGCAGAAAGCAGCAAATATATACATTTGAAAAAGTACCACATTTTGGGAGGTAAATTACCAGTTGATACAAAATCCCTAAAAGAAAGTTTCACAATTAAGTGCATATATTAAAATGCCTCCATAGCACCATTTTTTTTTTTTTAAATAAATTGAATCACTAGTGATTTCAATGAAAGATTTGTGGTCTACATATGAAAACAAACAAAACTTCTATGTAAAGATAAATTTTGTTTTGGCATAAAATCAGTCGAAAATATATTTCTTCAGGATTTACCAATAGTTGGTTTCTAACAAAACAAGTAACCCTACCCAAGTGTGAAGTGTAGTATTTTCAGTAAAATCCTGAAACATGTCAACTTTATTTTGTTCAGTTTTTTTCAGATTGTAAATCATTATGTGAATTTTTAGAATGAATCTGTAAAATAAAAGAATATATTGTACCCTCCAATTCCCAACTATCCAATATTAAGGGATGAATTTCCCCCCGTTAAAGGTGTTTGTTGACGATAAAAAGAAAAGAAAAAAGAAAAAAAAAACATGAGTTCACTATTTTTAAGTGTTCTATAAATGTGCAAAGTGTTATTCCAATCGGTGATTCACACTTGGGTAGGGTTACTTGTAAGTAATTTGTTCAGATTTACCATTATATTGAGTGTTTATGGCTATTTTACCCATTGTAATCCTGAAAAATATGTGTGGGGGGGGGTGTATGGGTGTGAACATAAAACATTATTGAAATTAAAAATACATTTAAAGGTAAAGTGGGGATACATTCAATTAAAATATAAAGAAGTGAAGGGATACTGTCCCCAAAATCCCACTTTTGACTACACCACTGATTTTAAACATAAATGTTAAAAAGTTAGTTATTATTTGAAGAAAAATTATAGGGCACCTAGAAAAATACCCAATAACGACAGTTAATTTCCAAAAACATAGATTATTGATGACTAAATTAACGAAACAATAGTGCATTTTGTTATTTTATAGCCAACAAATAAAAGTGAAATTAGACAACATACCTTGATGTAATGGCTGGAAGAATAAAGAACATCCACATATGCACAACAAAAACAGATATAACTTGAAATATTAGTTTTCCTAATATATATTTTCTCAAATATAATGCTCTGTCAGTGACAATTGTAGCAAATTGAGCTATCAACATAATTAAGAATGGTATTGGAACCTAGAATTAAAAGACAAAATGTTAAAAAAGAAAAGCAAAATTTAGTTTCAAAAAACTACTGGCAGAATCCCAAATTAACTTGCCTTATTTTCTTCAAAATATGATGTAACAGCTTCAGAACCTTCAGTCTGCAGAAATAAAATTTAATAGGTAAGATTTCATACAAAATTCAATTTTAAAAACATAACTTTTATTAACTAGTAAATCAAATTTAATATGGAAGTATTCATATTACTATCAGAAAAATTTAAATTCAAATTAAAATGGTGTAAAAAATACATTTAGAGTTTATAAGACATTAAAATTCAAAGCAACATTAAAATACAAGTTCAATTATAACACAACACTTTACCACTATTTTTAAAAAAATTGTTTAAAACTAGGTTATTTCACTTGTTTGAAATCATAACAGATGTTTTGCAAAAATATGAATAAAAAAATTAATCTTACCCCAAATGCCCAATAGCCAAAGACAACGATGAAGAAGTTGATGAAATCGCAGAAAAACATAAGAGCATATACATCTACAGTAACACGGTACTCAGGATAAAGAAGATGGTAAAAAAACATTTTCACAGGGTCTACGATTGAGTTGACACTATATAAAAAATAATAATAATAAGATGTTAAATTTGAATGTTTATCCTCCTGAGCAATATCAGATGACAATATTCTTAACTTGTTTACATTTTAACAAAAAAGACACACACAAAATGTTCTTCTTAGAAAAATCATTGTTATTATAAACATCTACAAGTAAGTCTTCCAACTAGAATGTGCAGAAAATATTCTTTTTTTCCCCTGTTGAAAACAAACCTGATAATAGAACCTTACTATTTACAAGAGAATTTAAACAATAGAAATGATTCAAATAGCATAATGTACTAAATAAAGCATTTCAACCAAACAAAACTCCTAAAAACCAAACATTCATAATTTCAAACACTTAACTAAGTCTTCAACTTGACTAATCTCTAATTAACAGCAAAAATGGCTCCCTCCACAACTTGAAGTTTTGCTTTCCTCACAGGTGACAGTAATTGCTTTGCTAAATTCCTCTTTCGTCATTGACGAGGAATTGCAAAAAAAAAAAAAAAAAAAAAGAAAGAAAGAAAGGAAAGAGAAAAAAAAATACCACAATAATACTAGTAACCATCTAAGAGTCAAAGATTGAGAACTCAGCTATATGACAAATGAGGAAGTGAGACGCAAAGGGATAGAAGTGTCAAACTCAAAAATTTGGAGATAACTAGTACAAATGGCAGGTGAACCTCTCCTCTGCTTTGGGATAAGAGGTAGTCAAACCCGTCATATCGAAATCCTCCGGAGGGGGGGGGGGGATACTAAATGCAAATTATGCTGAAAAAAACAAAACCACACTCACATATATGCAAATATATTAATTTCTCAAAGCCAGGGAAGTGAGGGGGGGAGGGCTTAATTGGCTCCTAGTGATCCCTGAAACGATGGGCCTGGAGATAGTACAAGCAGTCCTGGAAAGTGCTGTTGTGCAGCATGATTCAGAAAAACTTTTCAATTAAAATCAACCTACGACTGGAAATTTACATGCGTTTCACTCAAAACTTGAAAATATCCACTTACCCATCCTTTGCTTTTCACCATGTTCAGGTTATTTGCTGAGGAAATGTGGAGTTTTCTTCCTTCTGTTATCGACTAGAGTCAAAGCGGAGTTTTTACCCACAATGCACTTCACAAAACAAATGTGCGCATTAGCAGGGTATAGCCGCAAAGGATGTGGGGCAAAACCCCTTTCTTAAATACAGGATACAAGCTCTTTTTGCCTGTGAGAGGTGTATTTTCCATCCAGTTTTTTTCGGAGTTGAAGCAGGGAAATACCAGGTACAAAAGACTCATGTAAACGCTGCTATTGCCTCAAATAAAATGCAGCATTGGCAGAAAGGGCATAAATTGTGTCGAATCAAGCAGGAGCTGATCAGACACTAGATGTAAGAAGCCATGAGAAGAATCATGACTTTGTTTCCTTTGTCACCCTCATAGCATGCTTCTCCAGCATCTTATCTTACTCTAATACCAACAACAGCACAACAAGGAACTTCTAAATATGAAAGACAGGGGCTAGGTTGAAATGCATGAGACAAAAATTAAGCCAACACTATCATTCTCCGGGGTAGCGGTGTAGGAGAGGGAGTGGTCCCCGGGTACGGACCCCTCCCTTGAAGCTCAAAGTTAAGCTCCAATAATGCAAATTCAAGTTATTCCATATTATTTAAAATACTTTTTACATCATTGATTCAATTATTTGTATGTAATACTGTGTGCCAAAAACTTAAAATATCTCTGCTTTAATTTACATTTCCAAATATCAGAGTTGGCTGATTTTAGGCAAGACACCCCCCTTGAGGAGTTTTTAGCTACGCCACTGCTCCAGAGTCCCCGCACCAACGACAGAGGTGGCTTACAAGTGATAGTTGGTCCAAGGACAAAACTGCAGTCTCTGGATGTTGTAAACCGACTGTCAGTATTTTACATGTGTGTGTGTGTGTAATTCTGCCTTAGCCCTGGGCAGTAATTTACTGTTTATTATCCATACTTTGCCTTCAATCAATGAGTTGAACCGCCCCATTGTCCAGGACTCTCACTGGTGTGCTAAACTGATTTTAGCCACCAGTTTGTTGGCACTCTCACTGTCAAGGTGATTAAAGCTACCTCCAGCTTGGTTATTGACTATTCCAAATGGATAGTTAATAGCAAGTATGAAACTACAGTCTCTGGATGTCATAACCAGACTGTCGTCATTTTGCATGTGGCTTTACTAGTTAGAAGGGGATCCAAAAGACAGCTAGTTCTTTTTCATCCAGGTCGAGAGCCGGGTAACCTGATCCAATATCCACAGAGGTATTGATATGAATAGGGATTTGGAGGACTTTGTGACCAATACAGATTTAATGTGCACCAGTCAGCTTTATCACACATGGATGATTTTAATAAAACTGACAATAAACTTACAATTCTTCAATTGGGAGTCAAACCAAACAAGCTACTACAACTCAAAAAAATTAAGTGAATAGGGCTGTGGTCTGAAAAATGATATGGTAGCAAAGGATTAAATTCTTAAGATCTGCAGCCCATCATGAAGTCCTCCAAGTGAAAGGATATGTCTGGGGGAGCAAAGCCCAGAGTTATTTGGCTTCTGGTTTGGTTCTAAATTATCAAACTGTCCATAGATAGTGCTGCCATCTATCGTATGTTGTCAGAGCCAAATCAGACTTCCACCTAAGTAGGTGCTCAAGTAAACAGAAGCCGTACCTCTCTGCCTTAAATCGAGTAGCATCTCTATTTGGGCTCTGGTTCCTGAGGAGCATAAGTAACAACAACAAGCATTCTTTTTTTTTTTTAAAGAAATAGTGTTCAATACTTTACAGCAGTGGTGCAAACCTACGACCTGTGGGCCATATGTGGCCCAACGTCGTGCTCAATGTTACAAAACGAAAAATATATTATGAAACCTTCAAAAACTACTGATCATCCTTATTTGGTGTTATGAATAATTGTAGAAAATTTGAAGTCAAGTAGTTACAAATTGGTTCCTTAAAGTAGATGCAAAGTTTTAATCAATAAAATAAGCATGACATCAATTTTTGACCTGCAGGAGACTTTCATTTTCTTTGTTTCCCCAATTTATCTAGAAAACAAGTTCAAATACATTTACATTTTTTATGAGCTTTGGCCAACGAGATTCATCTGAATGTGAGGTGTGATCCGAGGGTAAAAAAAGTTTGGGCACTACTGCTTTACAGAATACATATTTTTACAAACATAACTTTCTTTTCTAATAACTATGCAATAAAAAGTAATCAAGCTACAAAATCTTAGCATTATGTTAATAAAATTATTTTACTTTTCAAAAACATTGAAATTTAACATACATTTGGTTGACATCTAACTTTGGTAGCTCTTCATAGGAAGATTCGCTATCTGAAATGTATAGAATTTACACTTTAGGAGTTATAAATTATTAAATCATTTTGAAATTGAGAGGACAAAAGAAATTGTTTGAAATTTAATGTGATGCTTACTACACATAAAATAAAAAGATGTATTACACTGCTTAAATTTCATTGTAAATAAAAAAAAAATAATTAAGAAAACAATTACATACAAACATTTTAGTTACCAGAAGCCCTTACTTCAGAAGAAAAAAAAAGCTAAGAATAATTTCATACAAACTGTACATACACAGTAGGCTTGGAGTAATCGTGGATTACGTAATCGTAATCCGAGTAATCGATTACATTTTTGTGCAATCATAATCATAATCTGGCAATCGGTCGGTCGATGTCAATGTAGGTCTGGCCTGGATGGTCGTAATCTTGTAATTTTAATCAAGTGTTTCTCGCACAATTGTAATTGTAATCTAAATTTAAGTAATCATAATTTCTCCTTGTAATCATGCAATCCTGACTTGTTGAAAGTGACAACTTTTAAGTTGCGACTCTCCAAATGGAGGAGATGAAGCTTTTTAGGCAGAGTCTAAAGCGCTGCTGTTTAATGGTCATTAAGGGCTATTTGTTAAAGCAGGGTCATAAACAAGCCTATTTGGTTGCTACCCCACCGTAGGAACGTCTCACGAATTTTAGGATTGGTCATCAATTTTCCTTTCCATCTGTCAATGGCAGGCAAACAAGCGAAGCCCTAAGCGAAGCTGCCGTCTCGGAAAGAACAATATAAAAAGAGTACAAACACATGTTTTCGGGTTCTTTCGCACTTACATTTTTGGAATCACGGTGGTGTGGGTCAGGAGCCACAAGACTCTTATAAAGCATGCTAGTGCTCTTATGCATTTGATTGTCCTCTCTTTTTTTTTTCTTTTGACTTTTTTGGAGAATGTCAGTTTAAGACATACAAAATCAAGAACTAAAAGTAAAATTTATTTTCTTCTTCTAAAAGGGTTATGTATGATGGTATGATTTTAAAAAAATATAAAATGATGCAGTGGGACCCTGATTTTAAGTTGTCCCGTTTCATACATTATCACGCTTAATATATCATTTTCTTCTGGTCCCTGAAAATTTTAATACTGATAATGTTAAAATTTTCTGGATTTAATATAACCCTTTTTCGAAAATTCCGCTTAATACATTTCTGTACAAACATATCCAAACCATTTTTCTCAAATAAGACTCACACCAGCGTTTTTTTCCTCCTTTCTTTCTTTTTTTTAAAGATAAATTTGCTTTATAGCTGTTAGAAGCCTCTCTATGGAACTCTTTCCATTCTATCTTTTTGTCGTTTGAACAATCGGAGGAAACCTGCTTGCAGACAATCTTCCTTCAGCTAAATTGAGGACCAGAGCTTCGACGTTCTTTGTCTTGAAACTCTTCTAGAAGTTGATAACACATTATCATCTCATCTAATCACAAATTACTTTGGTATTTGATTTAACACCAACTCCTGATGAGAGTAATGAAGACAATGGGGGAAAAAATGCAAGATGTACCCACAGCTAATCAAGCGATTCAAAGCATAAAAACTGCAAAACAATTTTTATTTGAGAATTGGTATGTTACACTGTTGTTAAGATAGAATATACCTTCTGCATCAGAGCAATCATCTGGACACGGAATTAATTTGTCACCATCACAGTCTGCTGCATCTTTTTTTATTTCAGGTATGTGAGGTAATTTCTGTAAAACAAGCGTAAGTATTGATGTGATAGCGAAGTAAAACAATTGATGGATAGATTATTTAATACCATCTCAATCTTAAGCAAGAACATAGTGCAATATCACACTTACTTTACTTAAATGATAATCCTTTCCATTTGAAACTACGCTTTCGGGAGTTACATTGGATATGATCAAGCTTTTTTCTGCATCTTTCCACAATCCAAGACTCTTTAAACAAATATAAAGCATGAGATTTAGGATTATTTATTGCATATACGATTTTCATGATATTGAAGAATTACCGATCAATTAAAGAAAAATTTATTATTTTTCAAAAATAAACATAACACTATATCAACAAATAAACTTACCAAGGAAAAACTAATTTCAAACTTACTTTTAACATAAATCGATGGAAAAAGACAACTAAGAGAACACACAAATCATATACAGCATAGTTGTCATCTTTCCTTATTCCCAAAATCACAGTTGGGTAAAAGGGGTTATTGGGTGGAGGATCTTTATCATTCCAAGGAAAGAAGTAAAACTGAAACAGGTATTTACAAACCACAATGATCTAAAAAAAAGAAAAAAGGGGATTAGGTTTTAAATTATAGTGATAAGATGATAATAATCTTGACACAATAATAAAAAAAACATTAAAAAAACATTTAAATAGGACTCGACCGATGCATTGGCGCCAATGGTTCAACAATTCAGCCATCAGCATTGGTATCGGCGGCCAATGCTATCTTGCAGGAAATATTGGCCCATCGGCCTTAAAAAACATCGAAAAGCAGATGGAATAGGCCGATGTTTTTGAAAAAAAAAAAAAAAAACAAGGACCTTCACTGTTTTACTTTTTTATACAAAGTAAAGGGAATTATTGTTTTCATATAATTTTTTTTACTTAAACTTCAGTATGAATTTCTATTTTAGTCACCCTTGAAAGAATTTTTATTACTGCACTCAGGTGCAAACAAGTTAATTACTGCGTTGTTTTTGAATAAAAAAAGGCCTTGGGTAAAAAAAAAAGAGATTGGGCACCACTGATCTACATTATAAATTATATTAGTAATGAATTTTTGTTTCTCTCGTTATTTCAGAAAGAGAACCAAGATTTTTTTAGTTACGTAGTTGATCTACAGCCCAGGCTTCGTCGGGCACTAGTCATAATAACGCAATATGATGTTCATGAGCAAAAACATATCTATTTTAGGGCATATTTATTTGTAAAACATATCATACATACCTCAGTGTATGTAATAATTGTAATCCAAAATGCTTTTGTAGGTCTTGGCACAGAGAGTGTCCCCCAGAGAAATGCAAATAATGGAAGGGGAATGGATAAAATACTTGCAGACTTCATTTGGTTTACAATGATGACAATATAACAAAGCAGTTCCGAACGAGATATTGCAGCATAGTATAAAGCAACTAGAAAACGTACAAAAGTTGAGTGCTGTTTTTTGAAATCTTTTTCCCATGCTTCTTGGGAATCCATAAGTTCACAGCTAGAATGTAAACATGCACATTAAAATATGATTTTTAATTTTCTTAAAGAAAACTATACGTATGATATTAGCATAAACAATTTTTAAAGTTTATGCACTTTTCATAATACTTTTCTTAAACTAGAAAAAAAAAGTAGAGTACTTAAACATTTTTCACACTGGTAAAATTGTGCAGATATTACAACGAATTAATGAAGCATTGAATAAGCCAAATAAAACCGAGTTTTACAGCAAGCTATAGCTCGGCTCTAATAATTTAAACTTCAATGACTAAAGTATTAAACAATTCTATTTGCTAAAATAGGAAGGAGGAAAGCCAATCTGCTTCACAAATAAACATTATTGACCTTGTACACCCCCTACAGAGCCCACAAAACAAAAGTCTGCAAAAGCGATATGCTCGACATGGGGAATATGCCACTGTTGACCACAGACTTTGGCAAATGGAGCAGAATGTAGAAATTTTTGCCATCCTATACGCAACTTAGTCGAGCTTTTGAAACCAAAACTTTTGTTTCTTTTTGTTTTCGGTGCAGGTGGGTGCAAAATCGTACAAATTTCATCATTTCTAGAGCAGAACGTAGCAGGATTTTAAAATCAGAATAGTTTGGCACTATGGGAGCATATTTTCCACCCCAGTGTAATGCCAACATAAGAAAATATTTTACTTTTAGCACAAGAACAAATCAACTCTTCTGAAGTTAAACAACTTGTTATCAGAGTCATACCACACATAGTGCTACATTTCATCATTAAAATCCGTTTTGGCCATCTAAACCTACAGAATCGCGACTTTCTATGAATCATACATTAAGGCAAATGTTTTTCATTCTGGATGTGATGAAATTTTTACAAGAAGGAGCTCAGAATCAAATGTTGTAAAAATGAACTTGTGAAACAGTTATAGCCTTACTTTCATTATCAAGATCAAGCACAGATACGACATAAGGCCATTCACAAGGCTGGTCTCACTCCAATGCTCAAAAGTAATTTTAAATTAATGAGGTGAAAAGTGAAAAACACTGCAGTTTCAAAAGTTAAAAAAAAAAAAAAAGATGCATATATTGTGCCACAATTTTTAAACAGAAAATAAAAACTAGCATTTTTATACCAATAAATTTTCAGCTCACAAAGTGCTTAAAAAGGGCTATGAAATTTTGTGTTCCAGAAACATTTAAGTAGAAGAAAAACGGATTCAAAACATTATTTTGTATGACTCAAAAGTTGGAAAAACATTTAAATGAAAACACAAAAAAACAAGGTTGTCAAAAATATTAACAATCATTAAAATAAAAATTTAAAAAATAATAATAACTATCCCAACAAAACTAAAGAAATATTTAAACAAACATCACAAGCCTTGATAGCTTTTTTCAGTCTTTTTATGCAAAATATGAGACATTGAAGAATTTCATCACAAATCAAATTTCGTTAATATTACACTGAGCTCTGCTATAGAATACCTGTCAAGGAAATCCAAATTGGTTTTCTTAACTACAACAGCAACTTGCTTCAAATCCTTGGATGAACTGGGGAATGAAAGAAATAAGTTCTGTGAAACTTATAAAAATAACATTTAATTGTTGTGCAATGCTAAGTAGCATGAAATTAAAACCAAAACTTTTTTTACCCAGGCAAAGCTTCAATTTCTTTAAACTTTATTTCCTTTTCAGCCTCGTTCATATCAAAAGAACCATTTTTGATAAACTGAAAATATGCACAAAATTATTCAGTTAGTTGATAGCTATAAATAAAAATTAGCATTTATATAACTGACAACTTTTTGAAATTTAGTAATATTTTTGAATAATACAAAATATAGTGTTAAGTTGTAGAGCACAGTCAAAAAGCTTAATTTCTGTAATAAATATAAAGTAGGAAAAAAAAAGCTTTAATGAAGGCTAGCTGTATTTCACAAAGTAAACTATGTAATACAGCATGCAATTCTTATAGTGTAGAAATCTTTCCTTCAACCATTTTAGTTTTTTGACATTATTGTTTGAGTAAAACTGCAATATACATTTCCCTGATTTCATACACTCTTGGATTTTCGGATCACAGCCATCAAGGGCATAAATTCTCTAACATACTATGTAATCCAAGGGAACAGCATAAAGGTGCTGGCTGTAACATTGAAATTTTTAGTGGGTTTATTAGAGAGGGTGTTAGATTTCATTTTGGTAGGTTCTTGTTCTAGAGAGTGCTCTGTAACATTTTTTAGGGGTTATGCTATCGCTAATGAGGGCACCCCTGTCTAACCTATTCACATCATTTGCTCATTTTCAGAGCTCAGAGAACCTTTTTTTTTTTTTTTTTACTTTTTTTTTTTTTTTTCAGCACTGAGTAAGAGGTTCAGTGATTCGCTACAAAGTGGCAATTTTCTTTTTAACTATTTTGAATTTTTATTTATGGTGAGTTCATACTATTTATGCTATAGCAAAAAACCTTTTTTTTTCTTGCACCAGTTTACATTCCTTGAAATACATTGCAAGGTATCTTTGTCAATTAGAAAATTAACCGAAGAAAGGAGGTTTAAAAACATTAATCAGCATGATTACCCTTTCTTTAAGAAGTTTCTTCTCCTTGGAAAGTTGCCTTGCCACAAATCGATAATCTTTGGACACAGCGTTCAATTGTGCAGTGGCACTAATTAAAACACTATCCAAAAATTCACAGAAGAATGCATACCATCTCTTAATCTTCTCAACAAATGTTTCTACAAAAGAGATAGCTTTCAGTTACATATTGAAACAAGCTATATTTTCATGAACAAGCAAAATTATATACAGTCGAGTCTCCGTATAGCGAACACTCTATTTAGCGAAGTTCTCTCTATATAACGAAGCATGTTTGGTGACACTGAAAGTTTCAATAAAAAAGCATGCAAATCTGTCTCTCTTTAACGAATATCAAATGGCCAAATTTCTCTATTGCGAAGATTTTATGTGGGAGAAAGACAATGTTTCCGAAAATAGAAGTCTTTCTTCTGTTGCTTTTGTCGAGGATTACTCATACTACAACTTTCTTATCTTGTCTTTCAACATTCCTTTCTTTTTGTCACTTGTGTCGATGGAAGGAGAGAGACTTGAAAGGAGGAGGGAAGAATTCCCAGAGGGGGTGAGGTTTCTTGGAAATGTGTTGACCGGATGTGGTGTGATGGATTCTCACTTTTGAACTGACGTGCACATTTCGCTCATTTTCATCTTGCTCTGCAACGTGCTGCGTTGCTCAAAATGTCGAAGAGAAAGTGTTTAACCATGAAAGAAAAAATTTCACTTCTCAATGATGTTGAAAGCGGCATCAAGAAGAAAGATGTAGCCGCAAAATATGGCATTCCTGCTAACAGTGTATCCACTATACTAAAAAATAAGGATTCCATTTTAAGTAAAGCTGGTGAAGTAGGGAATTCCAATGCAAAACGAGTATGATTGTGCGTGTGTGACGACGTCGATCAAGCTGTTTTAAAATGGATTCATTCTGTGCGGGATCAGAACTTACCTTTGTCAGGTTCGCTAATTAAAGAAAAGGCATTGCAGTTTGCCAACGCATTAGGCTACTCGGAATTCCAAGCAAGTGTTGGATGGTTGGACAAATTTAAAAAACGTCACATGTTGGTGCACAAAGTAGTTTCAGGAGAAAGTGTTGATGTGTCGGATGAAAGTTGTGAGCAGTGGAAAAATGAAGTGTTAAAACCGGTATTAAAAGAGTACCAGCCAAAAGACGTGTTTAATTGCGATGAAATGGGACTCTTTTTCAAATGTCTCCCTGATAAAACTCTTACTTTTAAAGGAGACAAGTGTTTTGGTGGAAAACGTAGCAAAGACAGAATTACAGTATTGGTTACTTCAAATATGACAGGGGAAGAAAAGCTGAAGTTGCTAGTTATTAGGAAGAGTAAAAACCCTAGATGTTTCAAAGGCATCAAATCCTTAGAAGTGAACTATCAGAACAGTAGAAAAGCTTGGATGACAGGCGAAATTTTTGAGAAGTGGTTATTGGACTTGGACAAAAAGTTTGGGAAAGAAAAAAGAAAGATTGCATTATTTGTAGACAATTGCCCATCACATCCACCTGAAGTGAAATCCAAAGTGAAGAACATAAAACTTATCTTTCTTCCTCCAAACACCTCGAAATTGCAACCGATGGATCAGGGGATAATTAAAAATTTAAAAGTGTACTACCGAAAGCGAATTTTGCGAAAAATGATTGCCTGTGTTGAAGAAAAACAACAGTTTTCTAAAATATATGTAGACTTGAGGACTTGCATTTCAGAATTGTCTAAAGCTTGGCAATCTGATGTGAAAGTCACAACAATTTCCAATTCATTTAGAAAAGCTGGATTTGCGAAGGAATTTTCATCAGGAGAACAAGAACAGGAGTCTCACGTGGACAGTGAGCCAGATGTTACAGAAATTTGGGACGGTTACCGTGAGAAGAATAGTTTTACAGATGATGTCAGTTTAGAAGATTGTTTAACAATTGATGATGGTTTGTCAACTACTGGTCATTTGACGGAAGAAGAAATTCTGGACTCAATTGTAATGAGTAATGATGACAATGATGAGGATGAAGATCAAGATACGGAAATATTCTACCCATCGAAACCATCCACATATGAGATCAGAAAAGCTTTTGACACCATTCGTTGCGGATTGCAATACCAAGAAGATGTTCCAGAAGAAGTGTTTAAATCACTTCACTCTTGTGAAGAATTTTACGAAAAATGTGTTTAAAAAGTGCAGCAAAAAATCACGGACTGTTTTCAATGCAAAACTACTGTCGTTGACGAAATTTAGGTATGATTTCTTTAACCTATTTATGTAAAAATTTACTAAAATTCACCAATTGTGCAACAGATGCAAGTGGCATTCCTAATTAAATTTTAGTTAATTAATTCATTTAGTTTTATTTTTTAATTTGTTACTTATGTTAAATTAACTTCAAAATACTCAATATTTTTCGTGTTTTCATGTATATAACCTTAAAAAAAAAAAAAAAAGGATTTAACTTAATGTACATGAAAAATTAACCATAAAAATTTACTACTTTCTATATAGCGAAGTTTCTATATAACGAACCTTTTCAAAGGTCCCTTGCGACTTCGTTATATGGAGACTCGACTGTACACGGAAAAACTAAACTAATTTTTACAATGCTCCACCAATAAAATAAAAAATAAAAATTGAAAAATGCATAATAAGATTTACTACCAAGTACAAAATAATGTATTATTAGGTATATTTTCATCTATTTTTGGATGTTTAAAAAAAAAAGAGGTAAATAAAATTATCAGAAAAAAGCAGCAGCAGTGTTTCAGTAATATCCCTTTTATATTATTATCAAAATTTGTTTAACAATTTTTCCTATATTCTGAAATCAATACAACTAACCATTTCATTATAAAATATACAATACAATAAGGAAATAAAATGTAAATATTTTCCGCTTTTTGAAAATATTTCTCAATTGACATGCTTCTTTAAAAACATTAAACTAAAATAAATCCATAAGTAAATAAATAAAACAGCTTTTGATGTTTATCTGCAGAAAGTTATGATGTACTTGATCAACATCACCAGTAAATAAAAGGAAGTTAGAATTGTATTTAAAATTTAAAACAAAAGTGGGGGGGGGATTTTAATAAAGAAATTCTTAATTTATTTTCAAGGATTAAATAAATAATTAAAATTCTACACAAAATAAAACAAAAGAATGATATAACAAATTTATTTATGGTTTGAAGCTGATTTTGTAACACTTAAGTAACTATTACTTTCAAATGAGAAATTTATTCCTTCTCAATCGAAAACAATAAATGATAAAATAGGATTTTAAACAATAAGGCATACCTTCTTTAACCATTCTTTCCAACTAATTTAAATTTTAAAAAAAAAAAGTTAATACCATCTAATTTCTCCTCTTCATCTTCCAATTTTACATCTTGAGGGCTCAAAGCAGCGACTGTGCCTTCTTTGGGAGATGACGCTGAGGTGGTCGAAGCTGAGGGAGGCAAAGACAAACTCATGGTAGGTCCACTACTTGTAATTGTTAAAGGATCTGGAGACTTATGAGACATTTTCTGAAACACATTAGAATTCATAAAGCAAAAACATTTAAACTATTGATTTATGAATTAATAATTAGAGATAAAGTATGAAATTAAAATTTTGTATTTGTAGTTTAAGAAAGCAAAGATTCTATAATATCACTAAGCAGCTTTGGACATACTTGTTTCTTTGCCTTTTACTGTTGAAATTTGCAATACATTTCTTTTTTTACTACCATACATTCATTGAACAACATCAAGATTCAAAATATGATAGGCTCCAAATAATTCACTATGATATTTTGAATTAAATTATCTTTTTAATTTGATTATTTATAATTATTATTCTTGAAGAAATGGCGAGTAGTGTAGTTTTAATTTCTAATGCTTTAAAAATTGCCCAGAAAGGAAGATGGCACTTTCTGGACTTGGTACAGATTAATATAGTTATAATATTCAGTGTGTTTCTGAGATAAAAAGTCTTCAATGAGGTGTAAATTCTGAATAAACCCACTTTATCGAGATAGTGGTTTTTTTCCAGTAGGCCTTCCCGAAAAACAGGGGCTTTTTTTTTGAGGGGGGAGGGGGATTGGGTAGTTTGGCGAACCCTGTTAAGAGCTGAGGTCCATAGTTTAAAGACTTTTAGGGATTGTTGCCTTTGTACTGATATGATTTTTTAGAGGGACTCTTGAATTTATTTAAGGAATGTTGCCTTTATATCAATGGGATGTCAATCATACTGTAGGCTTTTACTCTATTGTGGTCTCTTTATTAGAATAAGGTTGTCTGCGCCTTAAAGTTTCTTGAGAATGGTTGTCTTTATCATAATAAAATTTTTATAGGGGTTACTGTTTTCATTTCAATAAGGATTTTAAGGCCTGCTTCTTCCTTTATGATATGTTGCCTATTCTGGCAGGGAGTTATTTGGGAGCTGTTGTACTTATTCTAATAAAGCATTTTAGGGACTTTTTTTCCCCTGATTTGAAGAGGTTCTTTGCACCATTTTTGAAGAATGATTCTTCTGTATGTATATGTATCACAGCAATAATATACAACTAAAATAAAGTGACTTATATACAGATTTCAAGCTGCAAGACCTTTCTATTTTTGCAGCCATTAGTCTTAGATGTATACTCCAATTGCAAAAATGTTCAAAATCAGGTGCAGGGTTAAGGTAGCGAAAGTTTGCTGTGAAGATGAATATAAGTCAAAAAATACAAAATTTAACTTTTTATACAGGCCCCAGGTCCCCCAACTTATATTTAGGGAAATAATCTCCACTGAAAACTATTACTGACACAAAAAACATTTTTGCGATCAAAGCTCAAGGAGATATTCCATGTCAAAGTTTTAAGGGACCATACAGAGGATGAGAGTGGAACTTATCGTCCTTTCAGAAGAATGACAGGTCGTTAATGTAAGAAAAACAAGGAACTTATATTTTTCATTGCTATTCAAAAATGAATAAAATGTTACACCGTGATACGCAAAAATACACTACAAAACCACAAACAATTTGAAAAACCACACTATGCACACATATAATTTTAAACACTTGTTAACAGCTATATTTCCCCCCCCCCCCCAAAAAAAAAAGGTGTTGACGGCGACTGAAACGTGGTGTAAGTCACAAAACGCTGCGTTTCATATCTCAGTGAATATTGGTCATACTAATTTCAAACTTTTTGGGTCGGAATTACTTTTTAAAGGAGATTATTTCCCTAAATATAAGTTAGGGGACCTGGAGCCCATATAAAAAGTTTAATTTCGTATTTTTTGACTCATTTTTATTTTTGCTTTAAACTTTCAATATCTTAAACTCTGCATGTGATTTTGAACATTTTTGCAATTGGAAGTATACATCTAGGACTAACGGCTGCGAAAATAAAGGTCTTGTAGGTTAAAATGGAACACCCTGTATATACAGTACAACCTCAATTCAACAATTGCCAAGGAACTGGAAAAAGTTATCGTTAAATCAAAGATATCATTAAATTGAGGAACACATACATTCAATGCAGTTTAATCCGGACAAGTGAAATGTATCATTAAATAGTGGGAATTGTTAAATGCGGTATTGCTAAATCAAAGTTATACGGCATATACGCAGGTGAACTAACTGATTCGTGAGTTTAGCACAGGTAACACTGTAGTTGAAAACACCAGTCTGATCAATAAAAAACAAACCTGAGAAGAAACTATAGCATCTCGATCAGCACTGACTATGGCTGATTGTTGGCTTGAGTCTTCTACATCATCCACTTCTCCAGATTCTTTCCTCGGTTCATCCACGAGTTTTAAATTGCCTTGGATGGTTTTGCGTAGAAGCTTGAAATTAAAATTTGAATGAATTAGCTTTTTTTCTGTAAGTGCTATTTTAAAAACGTTTTCTAGAAACTAGTAATTTTGATTATGAAAGTTTAAACATCTTTATAAATTTTTGCACATGGAGTTCAGACATACTGCCTGGCAAAAATATGCACGCTATATCAAAGCATTTTTGATGGATGTTCATCAATAATAATGATATTGAGGAACATAATAATAATTTGGTTTGAGAAAGTATAAAGTTGTAAAAACTAAACCAACATTTAGAATCTCCTTTGAAAAATCAGACTCAAAATTCATAAAAGAAACAGACGTTAAAATCTTGGTGGGTAGGGTGGTGGGGACAGCATATATCAATAATTTCAAAAATGTATCTCAACAAATACTTTTCCTACAAAAATATAACACAGTAAATTTTAATTTGCAATTTTATAGGAAATTCACGTACTTCCAAATTTGTATCTTAAAACTTTCAGAATTAATTCTTTGATTAAAATGGAATTGAATAAAAAAAGTTTGAAATGAAAAATTAAAAAATAAAACAATAGTAAAAAATAAAAACGTGCTTTTGAAAGATCAGAAGTTTTTGAAGAAATAAGAAGTTTTGGGACAATTATTAACTTTTAATCAACTTTCCAAGTTCTTTTTTTCTAATAACTTGCCAAAAATGCTCTTTTTTCCCCTTCTCCAGTGTACAAGAATCTTCTCAAAAAGTGTTAAACAATTTATTTCATTTTTTAACATAAACTTTGAGTCAATTTATTGTAAGAAACTTTTCCGAAAGTCTGTGCTCTGTTTGAAGTTTACAGATACTATAATTAAAAAAACCAATAAGAAATATAAACTTGAATTTTTGATGTCTGGAATTTAAATCAAGTTTTTTGCAATGCCAAGTTGAGATAGGACCCTACACGTGTGTTCTGTGCATGTGTAGGGCATAGACGTCACTGCCGAGGAGTGGTTCCACCCTTGGAGGCTATAATTCCCCCCCCCCTTTAAAAATAAATACGTTTCAGTTAAGCCTTGAATGAAAGCAAAAGATTTGTAGCCATACTGAAGGAAATTAGTCCTCTCAATAAATACTAAAACAACGAACTAAACTTATTCTCGTCGTCATGGTAACTTGAAAAATCAGAGCAACATCAACTTTAGAGAAGTGAGCTTAGTAAGCAATTTGTGACTGCTCAAAAAAAAAAACATGCCTAATTGATCACACAGAAAGGTAAATAATTATTTACACTTTATAATGCATTTCTTTCGAAAAAATTAAATAACAAAATGAAATGTAATCTTGGTTACCGCATTTATTCCTTTCTCTTTTACTTCTGCAGAGTCCTCATCATCTTCATCAACACGCTTATGTCTAGCAGATAGTTCTAAGTCTATTTCATCATCCGAAAAATCATCAAACATATAATAATCTCCTGATCTGATGGCTGAAAAATCAACGAGTATTTAACGTTAATTCCCTCACGTAAAGGCAAACAAATTTGAGAATGAAATTTCAACTAACAAAAGGGAAAATAAAAACTTCAAAACAAAGAGTAAAATAAATACACAAAATATACAACTGAATTCAATCTATGAACTGATAAATGAATCTACAAACAATCATAATCCCAAAACTAAAAAAAAAAAGAAAATCAAAAATAACGGGAAATAAACAAATATATTTTTTAATGTAAATGAGGGAAAATCGATAAAAAACGTAAAACAAAACTGAAATTTCAATAACCACTTTAAAATGAATATTCTTCATTCACATAAATGCAAATAGAAATAAATGACATGATGACAATGCCACGAGAGAGAGAAAGCTGTCAATAGATATTTGCTAAAATAAAATTTAGGACAGATACAAAACAGCTTTGAAAAGTGATTGAGAAGAGACAAGACATTCTTTAGAATTTTTAGAAAGAATTACAGAGACAGAATTCATTCCCTAGAAGGAGAGAGACAGATAGTATATAAGAGACAGAATTCATTCCCTAGAAGGAGAGAGACAGATAGTATATAAGAGACAAAATTTATTCCCTAGAAGGAGAGAGACAGATAGTATATAAGAGACAGAATTCATTCCTGAGAAGGAGAGAGACAGATAGATCTTAGATAGTATATAAGAGACAGAATTCATTCTTTAGAAGAGGAGAGACAGATAGTATATGAGAGGCAGATGATAGAATAACATTTGTCATTAAACACAGAAACACAAACATGGCGTGCAAGAAGTGTCACAGAAAATAAGTAATAACAGAAGCAAATTGACTGCAACAAATAAGTAGGAAAAGCTTCAAAAGCACAAGATAAAAATAAAAACTTAACGTGGTGGCAGGTGAATATATTGCAAAGCAAAAATCAAACATCACTCAGAGCAGATTAAAAAAAGAAAAAAAAATAGGGTCAATGAACATATACATAAAACATATAAGTCTTTCAATATGGTTGATAATTCTGCAGTAAATGGGCACGGAATTTCTATCAAGATTTCTCAATAAAATCTTCAAATGTGTTTCATAGAAATAAAAAAGTTGTGCAAGTTTCAGGCATATTTTGAATGCAACCTCTTATTTTTAGCTTTCATATCATTTCTTGCCTATGATGAAAAATTTCAGTTATAACAGATAGTAACCAGGTTTTATTTTATTTTATTTTATTTTAAGTAGAAAGAAATTTGAGCCAGAATTTACTTATTCTTTTGTATTTTTCTTCCTTTACATTCAAGCAAGTGACGCATCAAAATACAAATCGAAAATTAATACAAAAAAGTTCAGATAAAAGAAATAGCACCTTTTATTTATTTTTAAAATGTTTTAAAGAGTCTCTTAAAAGTTTAATTCATTTCAAATTTGAAAACCTTTTACAAAAAGCATTCTGGAGTTCATATTTAAACCCTATTTTTACAAAAAAAAAAGTTTTGTGAAAGGAAAAAGTGCTATTCAATAATTAGAAAAACTTAACCATAATGAGCCTCTGAGTGATGTTAGAAGCAAAGCGATGCAAAGTTACATGAATTACAGGCGTGATGAGTTGAAGGAACAGATGCAGGGCGTGAGTGATGAGCAATTCGTAGATTGGGAAAACATCTTGCCAACAGATCTGAACCATATCCACAGTGCTGGAGATATTCTGGTAAAAACTGCAGAGCGTCCAATGTAGCAGGATAAGGTGGAGGGGAGAATACAGGATAAGAGTCCTCTTCTAAAGATTGAGAGCGCTGTTCACGTGCACGTGAACAGCCCACATTTAATTTGGGCTCCATGTAAGAGTCGAGGGACACAGTGTAAAAAGCAGAGCCAGGGGAAAGAGTGCGTTGTGGGGGTGAAGGGACTGTATCGGGACATTTTTCTTCTGGTTCGGCTGTTCGAGATGTGGTGCCATCGGAGTACATAGGGGTGGAGTAAGAACAGTAATCGGTAGCTGTGACCAGAGAATGTGCAGAAATAGTGTAAGTAAAGAAAGAAAATTAGTATGAGTAAATACTTGTAAGGGATTCTTATAAAATAACAAGCATTAGAACAAAAATATTTGCCACTGATTTTTTATAGCAAGAAATATTCTTCTTTCGACTAATGGCGACTTATTTTCACAATAAATGCTACTCAACAGCAAACACTAATTTTTTCAAAGAGACATAATAATATGAGCTATTACAAGTCATGGAGCCTGAACATGTATGTATTAATGTATGTAAAAGCAACATTAAAATAATAGATCATTAATATTTTTCAAATAAATAAAAATGAAGTTACATAAAATTCTCAACATTAATTTAAAAGAAAAAAAAACATTTATTCTGCTAGAAAAGTAAACATTTGCAGAAAAATATGGCTTAACACACTTAAAAAAACAAGTATCAAATAAAATACTAAGCATAGATATTCTCATTAGATATTTTTTCTGCATCATGCACCTAAGAATTTCAGAAAACTCGCTTTCTAACACAGAAGATAAAAACAGCTTAATTTCCATCTCTCTGTTAAGTAAAAATTAATACACACTCATAATTATTTCTACAACAAAGTTATAAGACATAAAATTGTGAAGGAAAAATAAGCATTTTGAAGTCAACTGTTACATTGATAACTAGGTTTACTAATTTTTATGATCAAACTAAATAATGTAATGAAAAAGCGGACATTTATAATGGGAGAGGTAAAAATTTTGAGTGTTAAACATAAAAGTATACATTTGGAGACAGATATTGATTTCTAAAATAATTTCTAATTATATAGAATACTTTTAAAAAGAAACAGCAGTATGTTACAACAAAATTCTGAAATATTCTATGTCATTTTATTCCATTACGAAACAAGGTTTAGATACTAGCACCTTCTCATAAACCCTGCAGAATTTAAAAATACCAGACAATTGAAAATTCAATAACTTTAAATAAGTTAACAGACTTCAATACTTCATTTATTCAAAATTTAAATTGTCAGAAAATCGCTAAATACTTTTTAAGAAGATGAAAAGTACACACATTTTTTATCATCAACATGAAATCATTTTAAGAAAACATTTAAAAAAACTAACGATTTCATAAATAAAATTTCGTTCTGCTGTCTGTTGGTATATCTTTAAGCAGCAGAATAAAAACGGGGGGGGGGAGGTAATTGCCCCCCCCCCTGATTGTAGAGACGTAATGAAAATAGACATATTGGTATGTATTTTGCTGTTTATTTGAACAAAAACCTTTGCCCTCTCCCCTAATTCCCCAACAAAAACTTTTGAAATTACAGGCCTAAATCCAACACGGCTACAGAGAGCCAAACCGAGCCACATGTCGGTTTGCCAGACTCCTCTCCCATATTAAACTTCTACTCTACAAATTTTCTACTCAATTCTGAGCCAGGTCCTTCCAAGAGCAAGGCACCTAGTCTTTCCAATCAGGCAGACATAGCCTTTCTTCCACTTCGCAATCCAACACTGACACCTCCCCCAGCGAATTCTCCTCAAAAAACTATTTTTTCTGGTGGTCGCCCCTAGAAGTTTCGGTGTACTAGTTTAAAATTAAACATTATAGTTCATGTTTCAGCATTATTCTTCTCTCCTCCAAGAAATAAGATGATTTTTAACTTTTTTCACCACATATTAAGTATGTTTACTTATACATACAAATATATCAATAAAAGGTTCCTTACTCACAGGGCCGGATTTGGGGGAGAGCAGGCGGGGCTACTGCCCCAAGGCCTCCACAACAAAGGGACCCCCACAATAAAATGTTTACAAAATATCCTAACTTTCACGGGTCGAAAATATCAGATATATATATATATATATATATATATCGAAATATTCGGATATATATCAAAGTATCGGATATTTTCGAAAATATGATGATCTTTTCGAACCCTGAGTAGGGGCCTCCACTCCTTCGTTGCCCCGCGGCCTTCACACTTCCAAATCCGGCCCTGCTTACTCTTAACTTTAACTTTTCTTTTTCTAACACTTACAAAAAATCACAAGCATAAACAACTGAGAACATGCTTATCATTTGGTGTTAGTAATTCTATTTCTACAATTTGTGGTTACAAAAAGAAAAATAGAAACAAAACGAATCACTTTGTACATTGCAGCGCAGACTTTTTCTTAAACATTCAGCATTTAGATGGGCAAAAGATGCACCTCTCTTTAAGCCATCTTTCAAGCAATTTAACGTTATGCAGAAAATTAATCATGTTGGAGTTTCAAAGAATTGACTTTCATGCTTAAAAATACCTTTTGGTTGTGTAAAATCATAGTTCAGCATATTTAAATATTCGCTTAAGGCTATAACATCTTGAGCTTGTAATGTTTTTAAGTAGTTTGTTCCTACATGAATAAAAACCACTGAATCGTCAAAAATAACCAAAAACTCATGATTAAAAAAAGGCACAAAATTGAAAAAAAAAAAAAAAAATGTAAAACGCAAAATAAAACATATGTAAAAAAAAGGAATAATATACAAGAATTTATATTGTTATACCAATTCAAAGAAACAAAATTTTATAAATGAATTTATTTACAAAATATCAAAAAAAAAAATGCAGAGGTAGAGAGAGAAAAAAAGTACGAAATCTCATTTACATATATTAAATGAAATAAAAGGAACAAGTCCTTTGATTATCTCTAAATTCATATTCATGCATTACAATTACTGAAAATTTGCATTGTCTTCATTAAGCACTGAAAAACATAAATGTAAGAACATGGGCTGTTCATGGAACATTCAAATACACTCAATTTAATTTACATTGCTCTAAAAATAGTAATAAAATTTAAAAGCAGCTCAATTAGAAGTTTTAGGGAAATAACTGTTTGATCTTTCTGAACATTAATGAAAGTGACTAACACTAAATATGTTTAGAGGTAGCTGATACAGTTGCTAAATCTGCAAGGGCTCAGGTCGATGATCCAGTTCCTTTTGATGACATAAAAAATTCCATTACTGACTTTTCTTTATATCAATTGGCAGTGGAACAATGATAACTACAAAAAACAAGCTGTAAACCATTCAGCCCTTGATGAAAGCTTTCAATTCATAAAAGATCACCAGAAGAGAATAAGTTGTAACAACTAGTGAAATTATTTTGAAATTAAAACACTTAATTAACTTTCTTACCTTTGAAAAAGTTCAGCATGAATTCTCACTTACATTTACTTAAAAGTGTAAACATATATTAGTGGATTCAGAGTAAAAAAATATATTTCAATAACTTAAACAGTTAATTAATATAGCTATGCATTTATACTGCCGTGTGCAGGTAAAGGGCAGTAACTGCAAATTTTTCATTTATTTTTTTTGCATTTTTGTCATCTATTGGACGTTATCTTTATTGTACAAGCTTGCTTATTTGGTTTCCGCTGAGAAAAAGGCGCGAAAAGAACGTCTTATTCCAAGATTTCCCTATGGTTAACATTGAAACCCCCCACACATTTCTTCAAATATCTTGAAAACTCATTTCTGCAGATACTGCCGTTTACCTGAACACGGCAGTATAAGCTTCTCAAGCATTATTTTTTGTCTTCTTTTAATCCCTTTGCCTTTCAGGACAGCATTGCTCATCTACTTTGTTTTGTTTTATGGTATGTGCTTGGAACCTCAGTTCCGACGAACTACATTAAACAGAGCTTAATTTTTCTAGCATTTATACACTATGTAAAAATAAGTCTTTGCAGATAGAACTGAATTTTTCTCTAAAGAGTTGCTTGATATTAAGCAGTGGCGGTGATTTGGGGGGGGGGGAACCCCCTCCCACTTCTCATAGTTCATTTATTTATTTCATTTTCCAATTCATGAACGAAAACTAGAAATTATAATAAAAGCAGAGGTGTCTTAAACTTTCAAGTCATAATTATTTGTATATTAGATTACAAAACATTATTTAGCACTATCAGTAACTTTTAATTTTTGTATTCATTGTTTAGACATTAGTAAATCAATTGTTTTACTTAAACAAGCCATACTTGCTCCATGAAATTATTACCAAGTGTTTGTAAAGATCATGTAAGTCTAATTCATGTCTAAGCGTTTCTTTGGAAAAAGTTATTGTGTACAAAATTCATGAAAATCTTAAGAAAAACTTGAATTAGGTGTTGAATTTGCATGAATTACCACTCATATGCTCTAAAAACCAGCCTCAGCAAAATTTTTTACTTTTTTTCCTCTCTTTTATTTTTTCTTTCTTTCTTTCTTTTTTTTTTTTTTTTTTTTTTTGCCTCAACTAAAAATTTTATGGCTTTTAGCTGTCATTTCCTTTTTTTTCTTCCCCCACTTTTCAGTCCCAATCACCCCCCCCCCCCCAGGCTGTAACACGGAAACAGGGAAGTTAAAACTGCTATATAATTCAGTATTTCTAGACTCTACTATACCTACAAATTCACAATATGTCACGTTTACAAGACTAAGCTACAATTACAAAAATCCAGAAATATAAAATATATGTTTCACTAAGCTCCTACATATAAATAAAAAGCAATAACCCCACAGAAAATTATAAATTTAAAATTGTATAAGAGAGATAAAAGACAAAAATGAAACACAAAGTTTAGATATAATACCTTGAAAATGTGTTTCTGGTTCCATGTTTTCTCCACCTCTAATCTTTTGTTGATAAGCCCTAATACGATCCATTTTCTTCTTAATTCTTTCCATAATTTCCTTTTCATTCGCTTGCTGCTCTTGAACCTCTTTCATTTGAATTTCATGAATCAACTCTGCACCTCTAGATTGCATTTATAAGAATCATAAACCCGAAAAGGATACAATAAAATATATAATTTTTTCACTCAAATCAAAAAGATTTGAAATAAAAATCTCAAATGCTTATTTATTAAATATCTCATCATAAACATATATCATCTCACTTATTTATCAACATTTTTGCAGGGTTAGATGTTTTCTGCTTCTATGTCCTGATTTATTCTAACATCGCCCACTTATTGCTAAGCATGGCAAAAAAAAAATGCATATGAGACAAAATAACAGGTGATGTTTGGCAGGAGTTAAAAGGTAATCAAAATAAAATTTCAAGTTGAAGTCCTAAATTGAGACAGTTTTCAGGTAGTTTGCATGACAAAAACTAGAGGGTCAATTTAGTGCTGTATTAGCAGGAAAACTTCAATTCTTTGTTTTCTTTCCTTAACTTCTGGCTGAACACGCAGGGCTGGATTTGGAAGTGTGGAGGACCCAAGGCAATGAAGGAGTGGAGGCCCCTAATCAGGGCTCGAAAAGAGCATCATATTTTCGAAAATGTCCGATACTTTGATATATATCCGAATATTTTTATCTATATGTATATATCCGATATTTTCGACCCATGAAAGTTAGGATATTTTGTAAAAATTTTATTGTGGGGGCCCTTTTGCTGTGGAGGCCCCAGGGCAGAAGCCACGCCTGCCCTCCCCTAAATCCGGCCCTGTGAACACGTCATACTAAATCATTTTTTATGGCATGTCAGAAAATATAAGACTTCCCGGCAAGTTGTTTTCTCTTGCTTTTGACTGCATACTAGCTGAACCGGTGGAATAGATTACTTCACCAGTGATTGATATTATTATTATTTAAGAATTATTTTCTCTTTTACAATCAAGATTGCTTTAGGCAAGAAAGCATTTCAAGTATTTAATTTTTACTCTTTTCTTATAATTTCAAGCTGTATTAGGAGACAGTTCTCCTGCTTGCCATCCCGCAGAATTGTGCCTTCCCTTGTCACACAGTCACAATTTCATTATCCCCCTCCCACTTCAAAGCGTGACATCATTTACGGAAGATTCAAAGGAAGAGTCAAAGGGGCCACATGATTCCCTCCCCTTAAGTGATAAAATATACTCTAAAGCTGTTTCTGGAAATTAATTTGAAAAAATTTCCCCCCGACTCCCACTTTTGCTAAAAAATGACAATTATGCCCCCCCCCCAAATCACCTTTGAAGGGAAAAATAAGAGCAATTAGATGAAGATCATACAAGATCAATTTTTTTAAAAAGAGAAAATTCTGTAAATAAATTTAGAGAGGGAGCAATAGATTGACATTTTTCAGCCTTAATTTTAATGTATTATTTTTAAATGCTCTAACGTTGATGACAAGTTTGTTATTTGGTTAAAATTTCTATATGAAATTTGGTAAGACTATGTGTATCACTGAAATCAGACTAACTAAATTAGAGCAAAGACTTAAAGTTCAGAAGTTTAAATACAAAAAAATGTATCTACCTGGATGATAAAACTTGTTGAGCTTTAACTTCATTGACAACATGTTGAAAATAATAGCTAGAAAATAATCGCCTTTGAAGAAGTAGAAACGCAAAACAAATGATATCATAAATAAGGCCCGGATCTGGTTCAAACTTGCAGTCTATATTAGCTGAAAGACAAAAAGAACAATATTTTTTTCTTTCTTTGCATTTTTTCTCCTGAAGTTGAAACTATTAAATGCTAATCAATATTATGGAATACAAATTAGTCATGGGGAAAATCTTTAGATTTTTTCCTGTATTTAAATTTGATTTGTATATTTACATTTCTTTCACATTTAATTTTCTTTTTAAAAAATCTTCAGAAATTATAACATTGCCGAAAGAAAGTAGAACTTACCTTGTTCTTCAGGAGGTTTAACTTTATGTTGACAGGCAATGCCCAACAGCTGTATTAACCAACACTGTTTTTCTCTTAAAAGAAACTCAAAGTATGTGCAACCAACCAGCTGAAAAATATTCAAACACACATAAATCAAAAAGCAGTAATGCAAAACACTAATGAACAACGAAAAGATAATATAAACTACACACGATAAAAGTTGTGTCAACAAAGACAAATTGTTAAAAATGAAAAAAAAAAAAAAAAAACAGTATGATACATGGCACTTGACACTTGTATTTAAAATAGGGTTTGTTTGTTTTTTTAATCAAAAAAGTCTTTTTTTATTCATTTAAATCGGATTTTGAGTTAAATCTGATTTTTTAAAAATCATCATAAATTTGTAGTTATTTTTTACTTTACATTTATAAAAATAATATATTTTACGTACAATAGATGAATCCATACAGTTTACTTTAAAAACTAAGATGATAAGTTCTTTAACTATTCAATACATTTTAAAGATTTATAAATAGGTTATAATACTTAGATAAGAAGTCATTTTGTGTTATTCTTTGCTTAAAAATAAGGTTTTTATCATCATGTACATATTTGTGTAAAAGAATATGCTAAGCAATTACTTTAACTATATTAGTCATGGTGTATTAAAAAAACTGCACACTTTTATTTAGTTCTGTTCTGAATTGAACTGTAATTTTGGAGTAAAAGCAATATTGCAAAAGTGAAGATCTGTTTAACACACAGAAAGAGTGATCTATGTAGTTTTGCCTGTTGAATTTAAGATTGTGTAACGCGGTGCAAGTTAAATTTAAAGCAACACATTGTAAAATTACTGCAAAATTAATTTATAAAAATAAAATTAACTGGTTTCAATTAATGATTTTGTAAAATAACTTGATTGAAATCAATTGATTTAAATCAATGATTTTTTTTAAAATCACTTGATTTAAGTCAAGATTTTAATAATAATTTTAATCAAGCTGATTTAAATCAACAAATCCTGATTTAAAATGAAGCAAAATATTGGCATATTAATTTAAAATTTCATTCTAATGTTTTGTTTTTTTATGGTTTCCAAGAATATTATCAATGGGGTCCATCAACAGTATTGCTTCTCCGGAAAAACACAACTTACCTTTCAAATTAAACTGCTCACGACTCAGAATTCAATAGGCGTTCTGGAACAGGAAAATTTACAATTCTACCTAACATATAGACACAGTTGCATAGTTGGGAGGGAAATTTAGGAGCAGCTTTCATACATCAGTATGTTGTCATTGCAATGGATGTATTACAGTTGCAGGCCATAAATTTTCAATTTCTTTAAATACTCCTTAAATAAAATGTAGTGTAAAATTGTGGTAGTGTTATAATTTATCATTTTTTGTAACCTGTTTCGCAACCGTCATTTCTGACTTTTTGTGCAGTGTAGTAAGTCAAAGCTGCATTTACAACCAATGCATTCATTTGCAATCAATGCATATGGAACAAAAATTTTATATTAGACTCGATGAAATTAGAAAAGATGGACGACTTAACAAACAAATGAATTTTCTTTCTTTAGCAAAGCAAATTAGAAATGAAAGGAATAAGGTCATGGTGTCTGTAATAGCTTTCATATCAAAAAATAACTTTTTTAATTACTATTTCGATGAACATTTAAAATTTTAGAGTAAATTCAAAGCAAAAACTCTAAGTCTTTACCAATAATGCTTTTAAAATACAGTAAGTACAAGGAAAAGCATAAAACGTTTCTTTAGGAAATATAAGAAAAAAACTAAATTTATTATGAGAAACAATGTTAACTGGTAATATGCTCACCTGCAACAAACAGCTCACCAGAAGCACTCCTATATTGTAAGCTAACAGCATGTTCCACCTAAAATAATGTCAAATATTAGAAAATTACTTCAAAGCTTTAGCTTACATTTTTTTTTAATTTTCTCTACATTGAAACTATTACTTTACGTTTTATTTCAATTATAATTTATATCATTAAATTACAGAAATAAGGCTTTCATTTTTTTGTCAAACTCACTACCAGGGTTGCCGATGACATATCAAGATTTCTTGACAGGTCACAAAATTATTTTAACCTATGCATCCCATGGAATGCAAAAATTCTAGTTCAAAATGTTTTTCCTTCCTATTTAATTCATTTTCTGTGGTGATTGGTAAATGGATTTTCACCCATGGCCAACTTCTCAAACACAGGCGTAAATGTTTTATGAAATTATTTTCTTTCTTAAATTAGAATCTGGAAATTAAAAACAATAATACTTTTAATTTTTAAAAAATAGAAATTTGAAAATGCATAAATTTAATTTGAATGATGAAATACTTCCTAAAGGTTCGACCAGGGTGCGAGGGAGCCTGTGTTCAAGCAAATATTTTATCTAACTTATAGGGTTCTGTGCTAAAGGTGAGTCTATTTGAAAATTATACTTCAGCAACCACTAGATGTCATCATTATCCCGTTTCCTTGAAAAAACTGACTGACAGGCTTTATCTCCTGCACCCTTCATACGTATAAGTCAATAGTTTTAAAAAGTTAAAAGCAACATTAGTATAAAAATATCAAAAAAATACAAAATATTAGTACAATACACTTACAATCTAAGCAAGGCAGACCTTGTTTTCAAATAAAACTCATTGCCGTTCCAAAGAAAATAGAAGCAGCTTATAACATAACCCATAGCAAACAGGTTTATTCTTGCAGTCCCAGCTGTAAAGACTACAGCCAAAGATATCCAATAGAAGGCATAAAACACAAACACTTTGAACATATCTAAGAATGATCTAAAACAAATAAATACATATATAAAGTGCATATATTTTTTAAACATGAATAAATATGTGAAAACTAGAGATGCACCAAATACCATACTTTGCCGAATACCGAATATTTGTTTGAATGTTTTTAACTGTAATATTTGAATTTTAGACCAATTCAAAATGGAAAACATTATGTATACTGGGAAATGTATATGTATTTCTATTTAACATTGTAAATGTATCTACATTAAGCATAATTATTTATTTAATGCAAATTATTCTAAAAAAAATTAATAGTGTAAATAGATAATTTAGCTTACATTTATCTACAATTTTGCATAAGTGAAAAAGTACTTTTTTCCGAATATATGATTTGACAACTGATAATCATGGCAACATATGTCATAAATAAAGAATTTTGCTTTTACCTTACATAAGAATAAAGCTGAAGTTGCTAAAATATTATTAAAAATTATAATTGTTTCAAGTGAGTTTCTGCTATTTATAATCTTTTTAGTAATTGATAAATTGTATCATCATTAAAATTGAAGAATGAAATTCAAATATTGCCAGATACTTTTATTATTTCTCTCTTTAAGGGCAAATGATTATTAAACTTAGATAAAAATGACTAATTTTAACTAGGTTGTTTTTGAACAATAATATTTCATCTGGTGTAACACCTTTATTGATAAATTTTATATCCAAGTGTTTTCCTTTTTAGCTGCATATTTTATGTAAAAAATTAGCAGTTAAAGTTATGTGGAAAAAAAATAGATTTCAAATACTACTTAACATTATACTTTGTTTTTCTTTTCTAATTACTGTCATATTTAAATTAGTTTGTTATAGTAGGTTACTGTAATGTGTCAAAAATTAAAGAAAAATTGAAAAGCAAGAAATTTTAAATTTAACATCCGAGTGTTTTCTTTTACATTAAAATTACTTTGAATGTGATGAAATAAATAAATAACATTATGAATTAATTTCGTACAGTGGTACTATGCTGTAACTTTCGTTCAATGTATAAAAAAAAGTGTTTGTTTACCAATTATCAAACATTTAAATTTGTTTACTATTCAGTTGCCGAATATTGAAGGGTCGAAATAATAATTTCTAAAGACATTCATAACTGCTGACATTAATTCACATTATTTTAAATTCTACTCCTTGTTGCAGCAGACTGAGTTTATGCCCTGTTATTTATAAACAAATGCAAAACATCAAAAAAAAAAAAAAAAACAAATTTACAACAAGAGCGTTTCAAAACAATATTTTATAAATTCTATTTATGACCTAACACTACAAATTTGTGCCAACCAGCTGCAGAATTTCCTTATTTTTTCTGGTACTCAGTAATAGAGATTTAAATATCTACTATACGTGAATGTCAGTAAGGATTCAAAACGAACTGAGATAAGACAACATTGACCTAACAAAAGTCTCTAACTAGGTTCAATACTTTATTTTAAGATAATGCTTTTATTATTATTACTACATTTTTCATTCATAGCAGTTCCTTTAAAAAGTACTACAGTAAAACCCCTAATAACGGACACCCCTCAAAGGCGGACACTCCTCTTATGCGGACAATTTTTAATTCCCCAGTTCCAATGTAAATAACATTATTAAACTCCTGTCCTTCAGACACCTCTCTATTGCAGACAAAAAAAAATTCCCCGATAGTGTCCGCATTAGAGGGATTCTACTGTATATATTTTTCATAAAAAAATTAAAAATGCATTTCAAATGAAACAGCTCATTGTATGTCAAAAGCTCTAGATATGCATCTACTATTTAATACCCTTTATATGACTAGATTGCATTTTTAGGACGAAACCATCTTCTACTTTTTGAAAGGGTCATCAAAATATGAGCCCGAAAATTGCTAGTCAACTCAAATCGAGTGTCTGGGACCCTCATGCAGATATTTCTTGATATTGAAATCCCCAGAATTCAGTTTTAGGCTATCTTTGGTCTTGTCATGTCTGCCATGACTCATCCCGTGTATCAGCATGAGTTATGCATACACAGACAAATAGTAGAGTACTGTTTGATAAGCTGTCTACAAAAAAGTAAAGTTAAATAAATAAAAGATTACTTGGTATATGTAACAAAATCAGGAATTGGATTGGGTTCAGGAACATCAAAATTGATTTCTTTATTATTTCCTCCTTCATAAAGCTCAGAAACTGGTGATGTTTCTATTTGGAATACAAATAATTGGCAGCAAGCAAAAAGTAGTTGAAAAAAATCAGCTGAAACAAAAAATACATAAATTACTCTAATTTCAACTTGTTTACCTGTAATTCATTCTTTCAAAAATCAGTTTCATATTTACTATCATAACAGCTCAAGTTTTTTACAACAGCTAATATAGTTTTAGTTTGTATTGCAGCATAAAAACAGTTCTGACATGTATCAAAATAAATCATTTAGCAATATTTTATATATTTCACAAAAATAATTTAAATAGTTCCCAAGACAACACAGGCAGTTCTTGAAAAGTTATCTTGAAACTGACAACAATATTTTTCATGCATTTATGGAAGGAAAGCTGTGATTAAAAAAAAGCACAATTTTGAATATTTTTAAGTGTTTTAAAACTTACCAAGAACTTTGGAAGAACTTGGAGGAGTTTGAAAATTTGGTAAGAAAAGCCATTCTGCTAAGCCTTCTTTAAGAGCATCTGTCCATGGGTATTCTAAAATGAATAAAATAAACATGATTAATTTTATTGTTTGAACTTATACTTATGCACACTCTTGTTTATTTAAAACTTTTGTATTTTCTAAATATTTTAAAAATTTAATTATCATTTATTCACAGACAGTTGAATACTAAACCAAGAGGAAATAAACATAACATACGATATTAAATATTTAAAAATGTGCACATAATAGTTTCATTCTTAACAAGTTTTAGAAAAAGTCACAAAGAACAAGCAATAATGCAAATCTGCAAAAAGATATATTTTGAAACATGACTAAGGCATGAATTTTATATTTATATCAAAAATGTTTTTTAACAAGAGTAATACCAATTCATCACGCTTTTTTTGACGGCTTCAGTTAATAAAACTCAAAGTGAGGATTTAAAGCTTCACTTCTTAATAGCTTCATATCAATCTTTGAGGAAATAAAATTATTAAAACTTACCGATACAAAACCCTGGTGGCAGCCCTAGACAAATGATGTACTGGAATGCCAAAATTATGCATTGGTATGTAACATACACAGGCCAAACTTTAGCAAGAGTTCTCCGCTTCAAGAAAAACATACACCATAACCATATTGCAGACAGACAAGCAAATACATCCAAACGAACCCCAATGCAAGACACTGTAGTCACAAAGCAGAACTGCAATAAAACAGAATTTAAGAAATTTTATTACTGAACATGATAGAATGAAGGTTTCTGAAAGTGTTCATCATGAACACTTTCAGAAGAGTTGTAACTTTTGAAGAAGGGGAAATGGAGGAAGGATTTTCTAAATTAACTATGTATATCAATATAAAAACTAGATTACTCTGATCATAGTTCCATTTTTATTGAAAAACAAAATGTTTCAAAGCAGTGAGTTCTATATTTTACAATTCTAATTATCTCCTGATTTCATTAATAATCATATAGCATTGAATCAAAACTTCATAATGTTATTTCTGGGCCATTATGTGAATAAAAAATTGATAAAATAGATTTTTAAAATACTGCTTATTTCAATTCTAATTCATTACATAGAAGGCACTAGAAAGCTAGTGTGGATTTAACAGATCTTTTATTCAGTGGTGTCACTACGGGGGGGGGGGGGGGGGGTCACCTGTCAGGGGGGTGGCACTGAAAGTGTAATTGAAAGATTCTGAAAAATAGGGAGCTAAAATGTATTTTTAAGGTTACAAATTTATAACATTTTCCAGGGCGGGGGCTTTCTCTTTCCCCACATCATGGAGTGAATTCTTAACTCAGGGTTAGGTTCATATAGCCAGTACTTATACTGAAAAATTGTATTAATTTCATGCTTACATAGAAAAAAAAAACTTTTTTTTTGCATTTGTGTAGACCGGGGGGGGGGGGGGGGTGACACCACAAATTACGGCTCCCGGGTGTCAGCAATGCTACATACGCTACTGCTTCTATTATATGCCAAAGGGTCATAATATAATCATTTCTTAGTGCTGCAGATAGCAATTGTAACAAATAAATTAAACTTATTCAATCACTTATCCAAAAAAAACTATTTACTCACCTCTAAACCAAACTTGTAAAAAAAGTAGTTTGCCAAGTACTTGATACATTCTAAAAGATTATCATCAGCCGTTGATCTAGTTGCGTCAGGAAATATGACTCCTGTTTTTGGTTCAGGCTCATTCAGATGTATCCGCTTTACCTCCTGCCTAATTCGTACAACTGCTTGAATAGTCAACACCAAAATCAAAGCAATATAACCCTAAAGGAAGATTTTCAAAGAAATACATTTCAAAGCTTGTAAAATTCACACAACAATTATTAGTAAATCAAAAAAGGCAATCAATAACTGATTATTACTTTGCAGTAGTCTGCTAAGTTATGTGTCCTTTTAAAGCCAATCCAATCATGATTGTCAATTGTGGTATTGAAAGGAAAAGGTATGTCCCTTGAGGAGTTGACAAAAATGACATCCTGCAAAAATGGTAAAAATTGTTAGCAAATAAAAAAGCATAGAAACATTTGTCTGAAAAAACATGCCAGCTTCAAAGAGGAAAATAATTTTAAATTAACTACATATAATTTCGTTACACATTCCTAAAGTACTATTTTTTAGTGACTTAGACCATTTAAAATTTTTCAACTCATTACTTAAACATACATTACTTGAGCCGCATTTCTGGGAATTTGCATGGTAAACATAGATATGTTGATGAATCAGGACCTTGATGCACGACATTCATTAATAATCCTTGTATTTTTTAACAGGAAATCATACTTACACTGCTTTTCATTCTAAGAAATACTAAACTTGTACTAGAACTATAAGAGGATTTTTTTACAAATGGTAGTTAGGTGTATGAAAAAGTACTTAGCATATTTTTGACACCATTTACTCCTTGAAAGTATTGTTGATTTTCTCACAGTAAAATATTTTAATGTTCTTTCTCCTTTTTGCTATCTATCATGTGGTTTACTATTTGGCGAGAACCATTCAGTTTCTATAGAGACTGTAAATTCCAATAGTTTAAACCCTATCTAGGGCATCTTCTATACAGAACATTTTTTTGTTCTGTAACAAAAAATTTTACCCAGATCACCAAGTTTCCCTAATTTCTATTTGTGGTAAATAAATATGCTTTACTTACAATAAAATGTTTATTTTGTTCAATTTTAAATTTCTTTAAAAAACGTTTATACATATTAACAGAAATATAACAATTTCAGGCTAACGTTAATATTATAAAGGGTGTGTCACAACTCCCTCAGGGGTTGGAAGCCTTATTGAAAGAAAACATGTTACCAATACAGCAAAAACTTTGACTTTACTGGATAAAGAAATATGTTTTGTGTCTCAAATGTTTGATATGTGAACCTTTTGTAATCTGGCAGACATTAATTCAAATGACTAACTTGGGGTTCACTCACCACAACATATAACGATCAATGGTAGCAAATGTGGTTGTGATCTTTTATTGAAAATCTTGCAAATCATATGGCACATAGGGCACAAACACAACAATGCTGTTGTAAAACCCTAAAAAAAAGTCATCTGTCAGATAATGGAAAAATCATCTTGGAAAATAAACGACAACTGATTGTGACATTTTTCCAGAGAGTGAAAAAACAAGAAATAGACTTTAGACTTGAAATCTGCCACATTACAAAAGGCTAATGCATGTCATACGTTTGGAAACAAAAACTTTTAGTTTTTACCTGTCAGCAGGGGGCGGCATTTCAGCATTTCATTTGAGGGGTCGAGTTTCTTAAATATGAATTACCACAGTATGGAACCAAAACACATATTGGATAACAGCAAGTACTTATGATATCTGTTTAGAATTAATAAAAATAAGTGTTCAAAAGCAATTTAAATTTTTATGACAAAATTTGTAGTTCGTTTTAGAATATGTTATCATACCAAGTGTTTTAGTACTACAGTTTTCACCTTTTAATAAAGTTTTTATGCTTGATTTTTAAAATACAGAAGAACATGAAATCTTGTTACTAATCCAGCAATGCCCAGTGTCATGCTCTTTTTTTCAGCTAAATTTTTTCCCCATTGTGCTTCGAAAATAATTCTCTAACCTCCTAAAACATGAAAATGATTTTTCTCTACGAACTGAACTGATTGGAAAGTTGAAAAATAATTGAAGTAACAAAGTTACGTACGAAAACACACCTTTCACATCTTGCTCTTCAAAATCACCCAAGTAACTTTAAAAATTGTGATGATCTTCATTTTTCATTATTAAATAGTCTATTCTAGGCTAGTCTCTGAACAATTTTTCTTGCCTCATGCGATAAATTTTACTCATAATTGAAATAATTCATTTTTTGCTTTCAACATCCAATCCAGAAAATAAAGAGACAAAACAATGCAGAAAAATATTTATCATCAAATCTTGTGTTAATTTCATTAGAAGCTGAATCTATTATTTTATACAATATGTTAAATCAAGATTTGACTTTACATCATCACGTGCATTTTGGTTACCTCTTCTAAATTCTTTTGAATATTCTTTGCACTTTTTAAAAATTCTCTGGAATAAGAATTTTTTTAAAAAGATCCACGCTTGGTTTGAATAATTTATTTTAGTTTAATATTTTTAAAAAATTACTTAAATCGGTGCGCTTTCGTTGTTTACACTTCTGTCGTGTGACATCACAAATGATGGAATGTCATTCAATGTGCCATTCACAGAACAAAATATTTTTAATTCGCATCTTTACTCACGTGTATTGGCAACGATAGGGTTGATAGCAAGCGTAGAGCGCAATATTCAATTCGCTTCTTGATTATCATAACGTGGAAACGTGATAGAAAGATGCGCCACAAAGTGCATCATTTGTGACGTCATCAAGACCACGCCTTGTTTGAAAAATCTGACACTTTAAAAAATTAATTTAAAAAAAACTGTTTGAAAAATGAAAGTATTTTTCTGGGTTCATGTATTTTTTTTTTTGCTCATTCTATCTATTTCAATGACTAAAAGTAGTACTTTTGACTGAAGGAAAAACACACCATTGTAGCTTAAACTGTAGCTTGAACAGTCCAAAAGTTCATGTTAGCTGATTGAAGATGTTTTGATATAGTAAAACACTGTTTAAAGACTCTCCGCAATACAAACAAAACGAATAAAAATTCATAATGTTAAAGGATATTAGCTTCTTCATTATTCAAAGAGTTGTTTTCCAAAATCACTGCTTTGAAGTTATCGAGAAGAGTTTTTACGCTTTAAAAGACCATCTTGTGTTGTGTCTTAAAGACCCTCTTGTGTCACCCTGATATTGGATTATTAAAGAGGCCACAGAAAAGAGATATTTTTTTCAAAAATAGTATGTATTTTTCAGACGTAGCTATGAAAGTATACTATTCATTGAGCAGTAGAAATGTGTTTTCAGAAGAAAGTGATGAACACTCATTAAATGTACACACTCAAAATATGAGCGTAACAATGGATGCAAAATACCAAGGCATTTAGTGAAAATCATGCAGCCACACCACTACACGAGCCTCTCATAACCGTCCTTACACAGAGCACACAGAAATGAAATATTTAGCCTATATGAAGTTTACGTCTTTAGTTAAAATTCACCTTAATTCATTATCATTTTTTTTCTGTTCTGAAAAGGCCGGTAAAGTCTTGATGAATTTCTAATTATTTAAAACATAGAAAACACTTGCTCAAATCTAAAAATAAGTCGAGTTTCTTCAACCATTCCTGAGAACCAGCAAGATTCCTTTTCCATGAACATTGGTTTGCGATTTACGAAAATTGAATTTGCTCGTTTTTTTTAATCATTCCTCCTAAAAAATTTGGGGGGTGCGACCGCCCCCTCTCGACCCCCCTATTTGCCGCCCCTGCCTGTCAGTGTTGTTACTGTACTGGCAAAAGTTTTGTTTTAATAAGCCTTCCAAAACCAGAGGGAATTGTGGCACACCCTGCATAACTGCTTTGTTGCAAATATTTCTTATTTACAACAAACAATTAAGTGTACAACATATTAATGTACTCCTAACATAGTTTCACATACATAACACAATTAATAATCATATCTGAATAATACATAATATTAACAGGTGACAAAATTAAATGCACAATTTTCATTTTTACACTTTATTAAAAATATAAACTAAATTGAATTACTTACTGTACAATTAACTCGCCAGTTTAAATAGGACACAATGCTCAACTGATAAATCATTTTAGACAATAAGAGTGCAGCAGCCCAAACAGAACAGCAGTGGGAGAAGAAGATCTGAAGTGATTTGACAGGCAGAGCCACAACAACAAAAACCACAAATGCTAAATGTATGAAACATACCTACAAATAGAGAAAAAAAAAAAAAAAGATTACCCTCACATATAAAGATATATACCATAATAGTGGAGAATGCGAGGGGGGGAGATGGAGGAAAAAATCGCCATGAATTTTTTAAGCACTTTCATTATATACTTGGCATGCTTGTCACAGAAAAATTTGAGGCCTGCTTCTGCTTATATCTCATAAACTAGACCACTTACAGACTTCGTGATTTCACTAAATAATTTGCTTAATCTTAATGTTCAACTTAACGCTGAAAAATTAAAATTCTAAAACAAAATTTTATTTCAGTTAGGATGGAAAACAGCAAGTTTCATGTAATTTCCCCATCCCCTTGTTACAAATATTTGTTGTCTTACAACAGCAACATTAAGAGTAATCATAATGAACATTTTGAATCAAGGCTTCTCTGGAAGCATGAAATGTATTTACTATCATTGTTTTCCAAAAATATTTATCCTCATCTATCTAATAATCCATAGCGCGGTTAAGTAAGGAGACATGTTAGGATCTTTATCACAAGAAATTTGTATGTTGTGAAATATGAATTAGTTTTGCAAATCTTCAATATTTAAATGGTTCTAATTAACTTAGCACACAAAACGCAGAGGGGAATAAGGATAACTTTTTAGTGCCAAATGCTTAAAGGTTTAGACAGGTATATACTTTTTATTCCCTTTTAGTATGGAGAATTTATCTGAAAAAAAAATAATAAGGTGAAGTTTTGTAATGGTAACATTCTATTTCTGAAATACATTTACATTAAAAAGAATAAGCAACAGATTTAAAAATAAAATACTAAGAACTTTTCATAATGCAATCAAATGGACAACATAACTTTCTTGGTTAAGAAAGAACAATTTAAGTACTCCTGTAGTTTTCAATTATTCCGAGAAAATGACACCACAAACAAAGAAAAGTGCGGCTCAAATCATTTCAAACCAAACTTTCCCATTTCAAAAAATATGCATGTTTTAATGCTCAAATTTATTATTAAAAGCTAGATAAGAAATTCTCTACATGACGTGATCCACTTTTCTTTGTTTGTGGTGTCATTTTCTTAGGATAATTGAAAACTACAGGAGTACTTAAATTGTTCTTTCTTAACCAAGAAGAGTTATTTTGTCCTTTTGAGTGCATTATGAAAAGTGCTTAGTATTTTTTAAAAAAAATCTGGGTTTTTTTTTTTTTCAAAAGTTTGTGCGGGTCTAAGGGTCAAAAAAGGTTGATAAACACTGACTTAAGCGTTGTGATATGGCTGCTTTACATTCAAGGTGTTGGTACTGACATAAGTTAATATTTCAGACACAGAGTAACAAAACCTGTTTTGAAAATACAGTATAACCCCGATTTAACGATTGTGAAGGGACTGGAAAATGTTATCGTTAAATCAAGGATATTGTTAAATTGAGGAGCAAAGATATTCAATGCAATCAAATCCAGACCAGTGAAATGTATCATAATTTGAGGCAATTATTAAACTGGGTATTATTAAATCAAAATTATACTTTATAAATTTATTTTAAAAAATCCATCTCATATGTGATGGTGTTTTATTCTTTAAAGTTCTATGCATGTAAATATTTTTTTCTGCGGGAAATAATAATTTGAGAAATAGAGGGTTAAGCCTTATTGGGGCTTTGTAGATAGAAAAGTACTAACGACAGTTGGGGCAAACCTAACCTGGCAGCGTCAAATGCTAAAATGCAAGGATTAGGATCTGCGTTGCTTTTACAATGCTACCAGGTTAGGTTTGCCTCAACTATAATTCGGACTTAAACCTGTTGCTGGTTGTCTATCTTCAAAAGGCAATCTGTGAGAAAAAATTCAAACAAGAAACTTATAAATGTTTTGCTTTCACCATATCTACTGATAATATTACATCCACAGATTTCGCTATAGTCTGCACTCTTAATGACAAAAAAATTATAAATACTCACATCATATGCAGCCAAGCAAAATGATGATAAAAACACAATTTTGATGATGTGTATTTCTAAAACTCTCCATAGTATTTCTGAAATAGATGTGAACACTTGCTGCACACCTTGAAATATATTATTCAAGCAAATCTTCACAGCTCTAAATTCTGTAACAGAGAAAAAAAGCAAAAAAAAACTGTAAGAACTGTTGTAACAAATATTTGATTGTGGTATGCATAAAAAGTGAAAATTTTTACAATAACTTCCTTAGATGATGGTAATAAGAAGAAAAACCATATTTTAATTAATTCCAAAAAAGCTCCCAAAAATGTTCTGACTAGAAAATAAGCCTAAATCTAATTAACCTTTTGACGCCTGGTGACTTTGCTTGATGCCACCAAGAATTTTATATCTATCAGCCAACTATTGAAGCCACAGTATCTGTTGGCTGAAAAAAAAAAAACACATAATGCTAAATAGCCTCAAACGCAGCCACTATGCCTCAAAGAGTTAAGAATCAAAATGTGCAATGTTTTAGTAAAATATTTACTTATTTAAAAAAACACTAAACTTGTTAAGAGAAATGCAGTTCTGTAAGGTATTTATTTGGGACTTAAGCAACTTTTTTTTTTTTAATTCATAGATTTAATTGTTTGGTTTTTTTGACCGTTGGATGAAACTTCCACTGCTGATGAGTCTGGTTTCATCACTTTTGTTTATTCTTGCATCATTAATATTTTTTTAATTAATGTTTGTAATGTTATATACAAGGTGATCCAAAAGTCAGGGCCAACTTTAAAAATGAATAATTTGAAAATGAATGAAGACAAAAAGATGTGGTTTGCACTGAACGAATGGAAAAGGAGTTGAGTTTTGTGTGGCAACAAGACAAAAATAGTTCTGTTTTTGACCAACAGATGGCGCTATAGCCTTTTATCCATAGTTCTTATAATTCACTTTAACTAAACGGGTTTTCTCAATTACGGGCTCATTGATGAATTTTAGCATTTCGATGCATAATAGCATCAACTACCATTACTCCTTTTTATATTGTTTGTTGCTTTGCATGATCCTAGATCAGAAATCGGACAGTGCCATCTGTTGGTTGCCAACAGAACTATTTTTGGTTTGTTGAAACAAAACCCGGCTTCTTTTCCAACCGTTTAGGGCAAACCGCATCTTTTTATCTTTTTTCGTTTTTGAATTATTCATTTTTAAAGTTGGTCCTGTCTTTTGGATCCCCCAGTATGTATGTGTTTAATAATACAACATTTAAATGAATATACCCCTTTCAGCTCGATTACTGTCGGCATCGTCTCGCTTTTGAGAGCCAGGTGTTGAAACTTCAAGCCCAGGAGAGCTCTGAATGAACTCCTTTCGTGGGGTGGCTCCAAGATCTAAATCTTTTGGCCTTTCAGCAACATGCTCAGGATCTATTGTAATGTGCGTCTCATTGCTGTCATTTGGCAAGTCTGTTGTTGTAGTGAGCTGTGTTCGATCTGCTAAGTTCTCTCCTGACCTACAAGTATTGAAAACAAATTGAATTACCAAACCCTTAGGTGAGAGGGGAAAGAGAAAAACATTCTACACACAAAGAAATTTTTTTAATTTTTTTTATTCATTTATTTTTTTGGAATTTACAATAATTAACAATATAATCAAACTTCAATCGAAAGTGAATAATAAATATTATGTAAATACAAACATTGGTATTTCCACTAGACATAATTGTTTTCATTTCAACATACTGGTAATATGAACATTCAATGATACAAGCAAGTCATCCATGGCTTTAAATGATTGCAGTACCAATTTTTTAAATATCCTAGACATTTTTTTCTTTACTTTCTTTTTACTTCTGTTTTAACCTTCAGTCATGTTTTCAAATGTTTCTCCATTAAAAAATGAGATATCAAAACATAACATTAAAAAATATACCTTTAAGAAGCCAACTTAAAAAATTACCTGTAGTGAATATCGCTTATTATCAAAAACTCTTTGTGGAAATAATGCAACTGGATTATTGTAATGATTAGGAAAAAAGTTGGTGTCAATAGCTTCAAAAATAACGTCCCTGTGTCAGAATCATACAACTCAAGACCAAGATCTCTTTGACTAAAAAGAAATAATATCAGTTATTCCAAAATGCAAAGCATAAATCAAAAATTACTAGAAAATGTATTTAAAAAAATCGGAAATGAATCAGTAATTAAATCAAGAATTGGGATTTAGATATATACACCAATACAATCAGTATAAAAACAACAAATTATTCAAAGTGGATTTTTCCAGTCTTTAATTTTTAATTGTTCAGAATAATTTCCACGTTATCAGTATTTCTTAACAAAGTACGTTGAAATTAGCTTAATTTTTTGGTCAATGAAGAATCACACATAAAGACAATTTCTAAAAAAATTTTTTGAATGTTTTGGAGTTACTGATATTTATTCTAATTATTATTATTAAAAATGGTAACTCAGGCTCTCTATAGAAAATATATGAAAGCAAATGGCTCCAATTCTTCACCCCAGCAAAATAAGATTATAACCCAAATACCCTGAACCTGTTAAGCAACTGTTCCTTCACATTTTCAAACCAAATTTACTGACCTGGAAACCAAGATCAAGTGCAAAAATAATGTTTTAGAGTGCAGAGTTTAATACACTAGTTTTTTTTTTTTTTTGGAAACATTCGTACTATCCATCTTGTCTTGTATACAACAAGATTATGTTCAATTCAAGAGTTAATGGAAGACAGAGTGATAAGACAACAATTTAATCTCAAGGTTAGTAAATTGAATTTTAAAATGTTTATCAATTTATTCTTTATCTCCCTTTTTGACTGAATTAAAAATGTTAAACTTTACTACAAAAAATTCATATTATCACTTTCAGATGGTGCTCTTTTGTCCCATATTATAGGTTAATGGGAAAACTGCATGATAAGACAAGAGGTAGGTTAATCTCTACATTAACTATAACTTTTCAATTTATAAAAAAATTATGAAATGACTTATCTTCCCATGGATGCTCTTTTGTTCCACATTTAGCTAAGCAAGATTAAAATTGTTATTTGGATCCAAATTTTTAAGTTACACCATAAGTGAGATATCTTGCTAACTCCCCTTAACCAGTGGATGTTTTACTTCTTATAAAACTACAAGAATGGTTGATATTTATATTATTACTTTTTCGAAAAAATATTTTTTAGTATTCAAACATAACTAAAAAGGAAAACAAGCAAAGTAGTTCACATTTGATGATGCTAAATGAAGATATTAAGTAACGTAAGGGTGCCCTTGAGAAGAATAATGGAGCAAATTGTAACATTGAAATTTACAGGGGTGTGTGCAGGCCCGTGCTGGCCCACCGGGACGAATCCCGGTGCGCCCCCTTTTACGACGCCCTTTTTCTCAAAGAATGTAAACTTCTATCGAAACTAGTACGAAAGAAAATACTTCAAGAAAAATTATAAATCTGTCGAATGAAAACTCAGCCATAGCGACAAACTAATTATTAAAATCTTGCACCATTCAAGTAGACAATAGCCAAAGGGGGGAAAGCGATATCTTCCGTAAAGTGCCTGCATAAAGATAACGTACTAGTTTTCCAGTTTCAATAAGATATACAATAGTTGCAATTAAAGAGCTCCCCAATCCATACAAAAAAGGGGGGGGGGCGGTTCGGCAACTTCTGAACAGTAAATTACCCTCTGCCATTCATCACTGTTTACACCTGATGACCCCATCATTCCTTTCTGGACAAAGTTAAATTATTCCCTGGGGTAACCAGATGGCTTCTATTTAAATGTTCCTTTAGAGTTAATATGAAGCAGTGTATGAAGTCAGGGAGGGAAACAAGTAAGAGTTCCTCAGTTTGAAACGTTTTCTTAGTAGCGGTGCAATTGCCATAAAATAATGGCGCCTTCAGACTAGGACTATTCAGACTTTACGGCGCCCTGGTGCCACCGGCCGTCCGAAAAGGGGGCGAACGGGGCAATTGCACCACGCGCAGAGATCTAAGAGGGCGCCATAAACTAAAATTTTTCTGCATAATAATTAATTATTAATTTTTAAATTTTAGTCTAAGTATTGTTTTTAGAATACAAATACATTAGATTTAATTCTTGTCTTAATGGCGCACATAGATTACATTTTGATGATAGGTTACATTTTCAATTATGTAATAATTAGTATAAAACTGTTCGGTACTTTTTTTTATCGTTCTGTGTGAAAAAGGAGAGAGAGGAGCGGACCCAGACTGGCCAAATCAGCTAGTCGGCGATCGCCGAGAGTCATAGGCGGATTTAGGACTGAGTTCCTGGGGGGGCAGGATTTTTTTTTTTTTCTTTTGAGCAACATTTTTATTGCCCCCCACTCCCATGTTTTTGTCTGTTTGCTGTAATGCATAAGTCCATGCTTTACTTTTTTGTGTGTCATTTTCATTAATGTGTGTTTTCATGCTGTCCTTTTTGAATTGACCTTAAGAGAGGGAGCTGGTATCAAGAGAATGACGCAGGGCTCCCTTTTAAGTGGGAAATAGAATATCACCAATTTTAGGGGACCGGGGGTTTCTCCCCCGGAGGAAATTTTGTAAAATGGATATAAAATTCTGCATTTTGAACCCTTATTGGGTAGGTTAATTGGTTAATTGGAATAGACAAAGATACAGTTGTACAGTATTGTTCAAACTTTGTAAGAAACAGCCATTTTAAGTTTGAAAGAAAAAATAAACAATAGATTTCTCATTACAACAACCTTTTTTCAATTATAAGAAGTACAGAAAACCAAAAGGAATAGAGGTAGTGTATAATTTTTTTCCTGGCTAATCAGATTAACAATATGGTGTAGAAGTAATTGGAACCCACTTTACTTAGAATTTTCAAAGACTTATCTAATTATTTTCTAGGACTCTAGAATAAATAAAATTATTTAACGCACTTCATTTGTACCTTCCAGTTTCTGATATTTTAGTACTTGATTGTAAATTTTTACAGTCCTGTTCTAGCTTTGTAAGAAATAGCTATTTTAAATTTAAAAGAAAAAAGAAACCATAGATTTCTCATGATAACTTTTCTTCAGTTGCAAGTGGGGCAGAGAACGAAAAGAAATAGAAGTAGTGTGTATTTTTTCCGTGCTAAACAGATAAACAATATGCAGAAGAAGTAAGATTAAAGCAACCAATACAAAAGAATTTCCAAAGTACTGCATTTGGGATTGAATAAATAGCAAGATATGAAACATGTGAGTCACAAAAATTTATTTCAAATAATATGTTACAAACGTGAGAAACATGATTTTTACATTTTTAATACAGGATGTGGCAAGGAGCTGAATTTGACACATTTTGGCACTCCTCCCCCTCTACCATTTGTTAGAAATTTTAAAATTTAAGGTTTGTAGCCACACGTTTCCAAATATTTAAGCTTTTCAAGCACTTAAAAATGAAATTAGGTTTTTCAAGCAATTTCGATTTTTTAAGGAACGAATCATAAATTTTTTTTGGGAGTTAGGGAACCACTTCAAAGCAGGGGTCCTAAGCAATAACTTCTTTATCTTATAGGAAAATTCAGCCCTGTTTGTAATTCACTCTTACCTGCAGATTTTTGCTTGATTTTTTGTAATTTTTATGAAAATTCGTCAGTTTTTACGGTTAAAGGATTTTCACGATTTTACCAATCTTTGTTAGGTTTTTATAGACTTTTATAAAATTTCAGTAAATTTTTCCAAAACTTTTGATGACTCAATTATTTAGATTTCAATAATGACAAGGACTGACTCAGACTTAGATGATTATGACTACCTTACTTTTAAAACAGTATTTATAAAGTAAGTAAAATTGTACTCTCCCTCTAAGTAAAAAGATTTATTTATTCAGAATACTCAGATAACTGAAATTTATTCAGTTTGCGATGGTATTTATTTTCTCTCTCTCTCTCTTTTTAAAAGAGAGAGAGAGAGAGAGAGAAGGGAAAAAAACTAGGTTTTTTAGAATTTCTCAAAAGGCCAATTAATCTACTAAGAACATAAATATTATGCAGAAATATACTTTAAATGTGGACACAAATCATAACGAGTGGATCGTTCTGTTAGCGCAAATGGGGGCGGGAGTTTTCCTCCCTTTACTGTAGGTTCTAGTTTGTTAAAATAATCGTCAGTTATTATAAGTGTTGCAGCTTAATGTATAGCTCGTTTAGCCTATATTTTCATTCATATACTTGCCCAAATGATTTTCAGTCCAAAATAGTGAATTTAGACACATTTTCAGCACCCCAGTGACAGCTGTACTATTTGTATTTAATGTTCGTTTTTTTTTTCCTTTTCTTTTCTCCCATCAGAAAAGGACATTCGCTTTTCTCTTCATTTTCATTAAACTATTCAAAAAAGAAAAAGTCATGATTTTTTTGTTTTAAGATTTTGGAAGATGTGGTGTTACTATATAAAGTCCTCCCAAAACTGGGGGACATTGCCCCCTATGCCTCCCCCCCCTCATAAATCCACCCATGCCCTTCAGAACTATTCAAAAAAGAAAAAATAATAATTTTTTTTTTTAATTTTTGGAAGATGTGTTGTTACTACATAAAGTCCTCCCAAAACTGGGGGGGGGGCATTGCCCCCCTCTGCCCCCCCATAAATCCGCCCATGCCGAGAGTCCCCTTGCCAGGAGGAGCCCCCAAATGAAGCGGAAAAAAAAATTGTAGCAAAAAATGATTTTAAAATTCTTTGATTTCCTTGTAACTATTTCAATATGTTTCCTTATACGTTTTGCCACGATCAGGGCCTGGTTACTGAATAGACCAACTAGATTGTGGCCTAGGGCCCTTGCTTTTTAGGGGCCCCATAATGGCTAAAGTTGTTTTAGCTAATGACTAAAAGTAAGATTTGACTGCATAGTGACTCCAAAAAATCTTTCCTTAGAACCTGCCTATATCTAAATCAGGCCCTGTCCGGGATGCTTTTGATCACTCTTTCTAGTTTTATACAAATAGCACACTGGGGTGCCTAATTAAAGCCAGGTAGAGCCCCGGGGCAAATATTAATTTTAGGTTAGGGTCCCCTTGGGATTTAATTTCTCTGAATTTGTCCCGTTAACAGGGCCGGATTACCAAATAGGCAATTTAGAGATCGCCTACGGGCCTTAACAGAAATGCTCGACCTCCTTGCAAAAAATCATCCCGGCCCATAACCGCCCACTGATAACCGCCACCATTTTCGGTTAATTTTTAAACGCTTTGAATCCATTTTTTGAATTTCATTTTATTCCTCTATTAACCGGGATGTTTAGAGGTGTTGTCTGCCTTTTATATAAGTTGAGATACAAAACATTAACATCAATCTCTTGATCAAGTTAAATTTTTGCTTTCACCCTTTTAGAACTGATAAAACTATCATTAAGAGATTCAGGGGTGCCCAACCCCCCTAAGAGTAAGGGCGCACCTCCCTAAATATCACGAAGACCCCCCAAAGCAAGAACCCCCCTCAGAAAAGTAAAAAGTACCCCTCAAAACACCCCCTAAAACTTTCAATGGCGCAGTCTACGCCATGACCCCCCCTGGTGGGCACCCCTGAAGAGAGATTTTAAAACTTTGCGGATTTTTCATGCTTTTCGTACATATATTTTTTTGTCTATTTAAAAATGTGTTTAAACGACACAGTTGCACAGTTTAGCTGCTCCTGGGTTAATATGAGTTCAGTTTCGTTTTTTCTTCAAATATTTGCTAAAACATATTTTTAACTTTTAAAATTTCAGCAAAGATATTAGGGGCCCGACTAAGGTTTCGAGGGGCGTAAGCCAATAATTTTTATGGGGGGCCCAGTATTCAAACTCGATCCATTGGCTAAAACAATTTTAGCCGCAAACTAAAGTAGTTTCAGCCATTTCAGGGCCCCTAAATATCGGGGGTCCTAGGCCACGCGGCCTAGTTGGCCTATTCAGTAATCAGATCCTGGAGGTGATTAGGTGTTCGTTTTTTTTTTTTTTTTTTTTTTAAGATTCTTTGGTTTCTCGGGCCTTGGGCCCCTTAGTGGTGTGCCCCTCCCCCCTTCTCCTCGCATTGCGGAGTCTGCGAGTATGCAGATCTCCAGAGTAATCCTAAAGTTGAAAAAAGTTATCTTTTGGGAATTCCAACAAATAAAATTTTAACCAACAACTTTTCTTTCCTTCCCTCTTTCTCCAAGTGTACTACCGACTGACGCCTCCAGGGGTGACGGCGGAACTAAACGCATGGTTATAAGTTACTCCGATGACAGGAGTAAACTAGGACCCCTCGGAGAGTGATGTCAGCCTTTCTGATACAAGCCGCTAATAATACTGCAAGTTCTTGTAGAATCAATAAGATGAGATAAGACAAGAACTGTGAAATTTGGGTATGGATGATGGCCGTGTGAAAAAAACTCGAACAAAAGAGAAATGCAGGTGTAATAAAAATAGGAGTACATAAAAACTTCATGACTTGTTCAAGACTCAATGGATTCATGTAGATTGCTTTAGTGCACCAAATCCTTTTGCTTTTAAACCAGTAAATAAATGGGAAAATCGAATGCACATGGAAATCTTTCCGATAGGGTCTTTATCACCGGATATTGGCCATAAAACTATTCCACGTGGGGTTTTTACTTCTGCAATCTGCATTATAGTACGATAGTTGAAGGTCTGTATTTTACTTGCGTGCAAGCCAACTATAATTTCTATTATGGAAATTAAAAAATAGATACATTGGGAGAAGATAATGACAAGATGAAGCAAAAAAGGTACGAGAATTATTCTAATATTAATTCATCGCTTTAAGCTTAAAAGTTGTAAAAAAATCTGTCCCTTCCAACAGTGGCTCACTCACGGAGAGGATAAGGGGCTCCCTCTTAGAGACTAAGCTCCGCCCCCCCCCCCCCATTAGGCCTAAAAATGCAGAATTTTATATCTGATTTTCAAAATTTTCCCCGGGGGAGAACCCTTTCGGACCACCTAAAATTGGGAATATTCTATTGGGTCGACCAAAGCACTTTTCAGCGGAATTTTTTCAATGAATTTTCTATATTCTATGTTTTAACTTAGGAAATTTCAGTCATTGCGGTTTAAGGAAGTATTTAATGGAGTCAAGATTAGTTGTTGCTCAATTTGTTTTTAACCGTTAAAAAAATTATTTTTAAGTTCAAGTCGGTTGAGTAAACTTACCCCGGACACGGGACACGTTTACGCATATTTATTTTGACACCTAACGTGGTTCTGTTAAAGTGTTTTGAACATAATGTCTTACCATCGTTAACATAAAGCAAATTTGTTACATACTGAATAGTGTATAAAGTAAAAACTGAACGGGCATGAAGACAGAGCTACATGATTGTAAGCTATAAGATACGAATTTGTAACTCAATTAAAAATTAAAATAGTGATTTTAAAAACTAAAGTGCTTGGTGATGCTAAAAAAAATTGAGACAGTTTGGAGCAAAAAAAGCATCAGGGCACGTTTAGAAGTAAGTCACAGTATAAGAACGTGCGTAAAGGTGCTCAAACGTCAACGCGCAAACTTGCCCCTTTGCCAAGCTTGGATTTATTTTTAACGTCCAAAAAAATTTAATAACATTTCAGTTCCTACAAATACAATTCTCAAAAAAAAAAGGATAAAATTTTACCAATTTTAATATATTTATATTTGTTCTGACTAAATATTATTTATTCACAGTAAGCTTCAAAACGTTCAATTCAAAATTCGACTTGGTAGAAAACCGATAATTCTTTCTGCACACCAGTCTGAAGCTCAACTGATGCTCAAAACCTTGTGAGGATATTTGCTAGGGAGCAGCATCAATCTGTTATGACTGTTGGCTCTCCAGTTATAATTCGTTTTGAAAAAAGGGCACTGCCTAAACGTGCCCCGGTCTACCATACTCCACTGAAAGAGGGGGCTCTACACAGGGTTGGCTTTTCCCCGTCAAAAACTTGTTTTTTTCATACCGCTGGGAAATACTGGGAAGAAATGGTAAATACCGGGAAAAGTGGTAAATACCGGGAAACACTTCTAAATAACAATATGTGAGAAATGTTTTGGTTATCTGAGTCTGATGTGTAGAATGAAGGTTAGAAACAAATAGTTATTGCAAATTCCCCTTGGGTTTTAAATTATTGTGTAGGAAAGGAATATAAATAAATAAGAATTATTGCATATAAAACATAAAATTTGCTCACAATGTTTTATATCAATAATTTAATTTTCTAAATAAATATTTTTGATCACAATAAAATAAAATTTTTAAACTTAAAAATACCAGTGTCATCAAGAGAAGCAAATAATTTGTGTTAAATTTAAATAAAATTTAAATAAAATTTGCAAAAAGTCTCTAATTAGTGTTTTGTTATCTGATGCTAAGATCCAATGTGGAAGTAGAAGACGAAGAATATAAACACGATTATGATTTGTAATTTGTGTATTGTCTTTCAAGCTAGTATTATTCACTTAGAACTCATTTGATATTTTAAAAGATTGTTTTGAATTTATATTTTTAATAATCAATTTTTCCCGTGTGGGAAAAACATAGTATTTCCCAGGACGGTTAAATACCGGTGGTGGGAAAAACTTTGCCAAGCCTGTCCCTGCATCACAGTCCTTCTCCACACCCTCTCCGCTTACAAGGTAAATAAAACTATTAAAAAAAGTAAAGAAAAAAAAAAGAAAAAATTCAATTCAGAAACAATGATAAATAAAATAACGCACCTTTAATAGATTTTGTAAAAATGGTATGAAATTTCGTTCTGCTAAAGGGTAAGTCAAGTAAAACTTCAAATGCGTGTTTTTTTATACAATAATTTAACTTCAGTTTTATTATTAAACATGTCCAAAAAGAAAAAGCAATTTTTGAAACAATAACTTTCTCACATTTTCGCGGGGAGGACCCCCGGAACCCCCATACCAGGGCCAGGGGGGCCCTTTCCAGTACCTAGCCGATCACCCCAGAAGGAGCCAGTCCGGGCCGGGTGCCTTCGCACCAGAAAAAATTCGCCTTGGACACCGGCCTTCTTGGCCGTCCAAAGAGGAGCGATAACCATGGGCGTCAACGTATGAGAAAGAGAGGGCGCTATAAACTAAGCTTTCGCTGCATTACAATTTATTATTATTATTATTATTATTATTATTATTATTTCATTTTCTTCTTATATATATAAAAAAGAGGCTTTTAAAAAGCTTATTTTTTTCAATTTTCATGTCTTTTATGGTACGCATAGGCTTTGGATAACATGTTCAATTATCCAATAATTAATATGAAAATGTTCGGTACGTTTCCCACCTCTCAGTGTGAGGGAAGGGGGAGCCAGAAAATGGTCGCCACAGAAGTCGTCATTTCTTCGAAGTTGTCGAGGAGGCCGGATCGCTCCGGTAGCCAAGCTATGAGAGGGTGCCATAAACTTAGCTTTTGTTGCATTACAATCAATTACTTAATGTTTTAATTTTGTTCTTTTTAAAAATAATGGTTTTTAGAATGCAAATTGATCAGTTTAATTAATTAGATTTAATTCCTGTCTTTTATGGTACACATAAATTTCGGATTGCATGTTCAATTATCTAATAATTGATATAAAAATGTTCGGTACTTTCTCCCCAATCTGTGTGAGGGGAATGGGCGCCATGAAATATTCACCCACAGGAAGCCGTCATTTCTGAGGTTTTGTGAAATAATCTAATAGTAAATAATATTATGGTCATTTTCCCCCATTTTGTTGATTTTTGTTATGTAATTAGCTAATGTTGATATCTTTCTAAGGTTTTCTTAATTGTTGATTTATTTATTTATTTATTTATTTTTCATGTTTAAAATTTTTACCTGTGTTATTGTTTAGTTCATCTTTAATTGACATTCCAGATTCGAAGTCTGGGATTAAAAAGTTATTCTTTAATGACGCGTCAATTTGCGGCAACTTATTAGTTTGTAATTATTTTATATATTACCATGATTATAAAAATGCTCAGTCATCAATACTCTCATTATAAGAATTAATACAATTTTAGAATGAATGTGGGAAACCAGCTCAGAAATGAAAAGTCAAACGTAATTTCAGTTTGATTCATTAACGTTTCGGTTTTGTTACTGATTGTGTTTTGGTTGAATACAAAGTTGATTTTTGCGCAGTTTGCGAAAGTAATCTTGTTATAACAGAATATTTTACCTATGGTCATTATTTACCAGTTCATTGATTTTTTTTTGGTTATGTAATTAGCTGATAATAATATCTTTCTTAGTTTCGTTATTATTATTTTTCCTTCATGGTTTTTAACCCCCGAAACACAAAGGAAAGGGGGTTATAAGTTTGACGTGTGTGTGTGTGTGTGTCTGTCTGTCTGTCTGTCTGTCTGCAAGCACCTAAACGGATGGACCGATTTTGAAAAAAAAAAATTTTTTTTTTTTTTTGTTTGAAAGGAGAGTTGATCGAGAGTGTTCTTAGCTTAGTTCGAATTCATTGTTGGCCCACAAAGAAATTAAAAGCATTGAATTAAAATTTTTATCTGTTGCCAGTTTCTATTTGTTAACAAATAAAATACTTGACATTGATTTTAAATAATATGAAGCTTTTAAAAGGATTTTCAATTTTCCCTCTTGATACTACAGTTGCGACTCAGTCGGGGTTTTTTACAATTTTTAATTTTATCCTTGCTTGTAAATGGTATACCTATGTAGTTGTATAGTCCAGATTCGAAGTCTTAGTATTTAAAAAGTTATTTTTCAAATACGTTAACAATTTGCGGTCACTTATTACATGGTGGTTATGTGGCATACTATCATGCTTATAAAAATGCTCTGTCGTCAGTACTGTTATAACTAAGAACCAAGGCCGAATTTACCTATTAGCTAAACAGGCTATAGTTAAGAGATCCTGTTTTGTAGGGGTTTTCCAACTCTTGAAAAATTGCATGATTCGTTACTAAAAAATGAAAAGTAGAAAAGATAAATTTCATTTTAAAATGCTTGAAAACCTTGAAATTTTTTAAAAGTTTGGCTACAAACCTTAAATTTTAAAATTTCTATCAAATGGGTGCGGGGAGGGGGGGGGGAATGGGTGAGAGAAATATTTTGTGACACGTGTTTCATATCTTGCTATTTATTTCATCCCTAATAAGCGAATGCAGTACTTTAGAAATTCTTTTTAACCCCCGACACACAAAGGAAGGGGGTTATAAGTTTAACGTATCTGTGTGTGGCACTCTAGCGGCTAAACGGGTGGACCGATTTTGGAGAAAAAAAATTTTGTTCGAAAGGAGAGTTGATCGAGGGTGTTCTTAGCTAGGTTGCGTTTTCGGATGACATTAATTAACAAAGATATTAATTTAAAATCTAAAAGGTTTTTCGCGATTTTTGCAATGAAAACATATTTAAAAATTTAAATGTTTTGTACCAAAATAAAGAGGTTTTTTTTTTCTTTTCTGCGTTTGATAGAATGTATTTGGAACTTCCATGTTACATATAACTCGAATTATAACGCTTTATAAAGCTGATTTTAAATACGGCTAAGCCTTTATTTACGCGATCGGTAACCGAATTCATTGTTGGCCAACATGGAAAGAAAATGCAATGATTTGAAATTTTTATCCGTTGCCAGTTTCTATTTGTTCACAAATAAAATACTTGTAATTGATTTTTAACAGTACAAGGCTTTTTAAAGGATTTTCAATTTTCCTTCTTGAATCTACATTTGCCGGGGTAATCGGGGATTTTAAAACAAATTAATTTTTGTCCCACTTGTGTATTGCTTGCTTTTATATAACTTCTGCACGTTGTCAATCTGTTCAGTTAGCTAGGAAAAAAAAATACACAATCCCTATTTCTTTTAGTTTTCTAGCCTGCACTACTTGTAATTAAAAAAAAAAAAAGTTGTTGCAATGCGAAATCTATAGCTTATTCTTTATTTAATTTAAAAAGAGCTGTTTCTTACAAAGTTTTTAAAGCTTAACCTATGCAACCAAGTACTAAAATATCAGAGACTGAAAAGTGCAAGTGAAGTCCTTAACATATTTTTAATTGCTCTAGAGTCCATGAAAATAATTAGACAAGTCTTTCGAGCTCTAAAGCAAAGTGTTCCAATTTATTTCTCATGGAGTGCTTAAATTATGAATTGTCCAAATGGACAGTATCATTATGATGCTATATAGTTATCTATTTTCTAAATCTGTGCACCATTTATTTTAAAGCAATTTTTTACTATTGAACATTTTACATTTAATTTATTATAGTATTTGTCGGTGAGTTGGAGTTGGAGGGGTGATCAAAAACGAGTTGCCCCGAAAGTAATAATGCATAAATAAACTTTTCTCCTCCCTCGCTCTTTCTTTCTATCGGCTGCTGACATGATTTGTCGAACCAAAACAACTTTTAATTTGTATTATCTTAATTTGCAAAGGAGTATATAACTTTAAAGAAATTTTGTTTGCCTATTTTACCCCCATATTTTTGTAGTTCCAATTACCCCTTATATGGCTTCAAAATGCAGAATTTTATGTCTATTTATTAAATTTTTCTCTGGGGGAGAAACCCCCGGACCCCCCAAATTTGGGGATATTCTGCACCCCAACTACAGGAGAGCCCTTTACTACTCTCATGATACCATTGCCCCTCTTAAGGTCAAACCCAAAAGCTTGAAGTACAACTCTAGCAGAACAAAATGCATTTGAGACAGGTAAACAAAATTGCATTTGGGGGAGTTGAATAAAAAAAAAAAAAGGAAAAGAGCTTTCCCAGAAAGTGATTTCTTTCTTCTGGAAAAAAATTGTCCCCCCCCCCCAAAAAAAATATATATATGTGAACATGCACCTAAAAATATAGGCGCCCCCAACTAGTCTTTCCACCGCCCTCTTCGGAGACCCAGCACGGGCCTGGGTGTGTGGTATCTTTAAGAGGGATCATTCTTGAGGAGGGTTCCATAAATTTTGCAACGTTGTGCCAATGCTTTTTTTAGAAAGGGGGGGGGGAGAGAGAGTAGTTGTTGAAACCAAACTTAGATATAAAAGGCCAGCATCTTATGACTATCCCACCCAGTCAGTAAAAAATGCTACTAAGTTTTAAAAAAAGTTAACTAAAATTTAGCCTAGAATTTAGATTATAACCTCAAAATTTAGATCAAGCGAACATTTTACTAAAAATAAATTATTTAAAAAACATATTATATTTTGATAGTTGTTATAACACTAAACAAACAAAAACTTGAAGAGGAAAAATTAGACTATTTTGTTTGATTTTACTACTTACAGATTTTTCGGCACACCAAGATATTCTTCCCAGTACACATCAAAATCTTTAAACTGATATGTATAAATAAGAATTAGAACCAGCATGGAAAAAACAATAACGGTAAGCCAGAACCCATACATTATTTTCCGCCAGTTTCTATAAGAAAACTGAAAAAGAAAAAGTAGGATTTTATTTACGGGATAAAATTATGATAAAATATAAGTTCTCAATTTGGATAAGTAAAACAAAGTACCATTGTAAGTTAAGTGCACAGACATTGACAAATGCTTGTAAACAGAGCATAATCATCAAATGAGCCTCCAGGGAACAGACAATAAATTTTAAGGGTTCAACAATCAATACAATCTTATTTTCTTGTAACTCTGAAGTGACTTCAGCACATATTTATTAAATACTTTTCCTGCTTTGAAATGTAACTGCTGTTATTTACCAAATTACATCATTGTTTAAGATGAAGAACTAATTGTTAAGAACTAATTATCGCCGAATTATATTTCTTATGAGTAACATGTGCTGTAATTTTCATATATTTAAAAGCCTTATGGCTATACAAGGTTGAGTTAATCATTCCCAGCTTGCCATTAACTAATGCTGGAAGTTAATCAATGGTTTGTTCATTTACTCAAAAAACATCAACTAATACAATAGATCTTACTAATTTATAGTAAGTAAGTCCTCGCAATATAATTATAATATATTCTGATGGCTGAACATCAAGAACTAGACACAGATAAAATTAGCAAATTATAAAATGAAAAACAGATTATAAAAATAATATTTCAAAGCTTACCTGAAACATTAGAATGAAGAATAAGAATAGAAACATATAGACTATGCGATATACAACAACCACGGATCCACCAAGTGATATCACCATCAGCATTGTTGCAACAACCCATATCCAGTACTTCGTTAACAAATTGGAGATAAATTCAGCAATTATTCTTATATAAGGGTTAGGTGTTATTGTCGAAGGAACGATGCTAAAGTGCCTTTTCACAGCTGAAAAGAAGATAAACATCTTTAGTCGAGTTTCAATGCAAAAACAAATGGGATGAGCAAGGACAGAATGCTTTTGTCACATGACAATCATGACATATTATTAAATGACAGTAACAAATGATCATAACTTTATAAACTGTAGCAAAACACTTTATTTTGATACTGGCAACTGTGGCAACTTTGGTCTTTGCTTGTATGTAACATGTTGGCCAATTATAAGTTTAAGTTTAATTTTACATTGAAGTTCAAAAATAAACTAAGTATAAACCAACCAGAGATCTGTGGTGCGTCTATTAGACAGGGATGTCCAGCCCCCTCACAATAAGGATGCACATCTCCCCTAAATATTGCTAAGACTCCCTCAAAACAAGAGAAAAAACCCTCAAAACACCCTCCCCTTAAAAATTTCAATGGTGCAGTCTGCCCTTCTAACTCCCTAGGTGGGCACCCCTGTATTAGAGACATGCATAAATTTAACAAAAATAATTCATTTATTAAAATGACTGGAACTATTGAAAACCTTTAAAATACCAAAGAGCAGGTAAACAAAATATTCAAAAACAAATTATACTGACTGACAAAAGTTATAACTATCACAAAATACCCCAAAACATAGGATCAAAAAAGTCACCAGTTCTTAAGTTCAAGTAATCCACTATTTTCTATAATTAGATCCCATCTGCAGAGACACATAATACTTAGAAGAAAACACTTGATAATTGCACTTTAATCCAATGAACATGATGTAACACGGTTCAATAGCAGGTCTGTACGCTGCCAATAACTAAACACCCCAGATGGCTGGAATAACAAAAAACAGCAGTTTCCTACTTTGTGATCTCAGATCAAATTTCACGAAGGTATTCCCGGTCTAAGCAAGACTGCCAACACAAAATGAACTCATATTTAAAACATATCCTCTCCTTTCAACATTTTGAGACAATTGAAAAGAGATTATCTCTACTGAATACGACATAGGAGAGTGATTATCACTTATTTGTTTCAAGGGTCTAATAGGTGTAATAGGTGGCAGTACTCACTTAACTTAATCATTATTGGTAGTACTGATTGACTTTTTGTAGGTTGGGCCATAGCTACCCGCAAAGCTTAAGTTACCCCAGTTGATGGTGTGTCAATGCCATAGATTAGTTGCATAGGTTCAAGATGATCTTATGTATCGAAATACCAAAAAAAAAGGGCTTAGTCTAATGTGAAAAAAATCTTGCTACTTAAATTAATGAAAATAATAGCTTAAAATCAGGTGTTTAGTATTAAAACCAGCTGAATCCATGAATTTTCAATGATATTTTTTCTTCTTTTTCCATAATTTGATACTTCTTGGTAAATACTATCACACTGCAAAAAGTTTCAAAGCACATCCAGCTCAATCAGGTTGAAAAACAGGGGCCCCCGAACTTAAATTTTTAGGGCGGGGTGCAGAAATTCTCAATTTGCTGAATAAAACTCCAAACTTTGCCAAATGATGGTGATTTTGCCGATAGATAATAGTTTTTTCCAAAATGTCAGACAAATCTAGCAAAAAAGGAAATTTTTGAAAGGTCACAATGATCTCCTGTAACCTCCCATCAGGGTCCCTCTGTCAAAAGCTGCTGTATAAATGGGTTTTCTTTGAAAAACGCCTAATCCACGAATGCTTTTCAGCTCTCATGTATCATTTAAAAAAGTAGACTCAGCTGGTTTTGATACTAAACACCTAAAATACACAACAAAATGTAGGTTATAGTCAGTGCTTTTAAAATCAAACTTAATCAGTCAATAACACACAAATTAAAGATTAAACATTAAAAAAAAGAGCAAGTTCAAAAAGTTTGAAATGTATTAAACTATAGCTTAAAGTAGCATGCAAATTAGTAGCAATAACATAGTAGAACAGAAGCAAATTTATAATAAAAGGACAATAACCATATGTTCCAAGCATTTGTTTATGATTTTATATCCTAAATAAAAATGCGATTTAAATGAAATTTAGGTTTTAACAGTAATTTTCTCAAAGCCTAAACCAGTAATGTCTAACCTACGGCCCACAGGACAGATGTTGCTCACAAAGCCGATCCATGTGGTACAGTGTTGCAGATTAAAAAATATATTCTGGAACATTCCAAAACAAGACAGTCTTTATAGATAGTTTTTATTCAGTATTACAAATATTGAAGAGCATCAATATAAGAAAAATTTCAACAATTCATATCCAAAAACTTCACAGAAATTAAACCTAAGCCAGAAAAAAAAACTTATAAGTGTTTTTTAATGCTAGATATTTCTATAGAATTAGACTAGATGTATAGCTCAACCGTGTAAAAACTTTTGCACAAAATTTTTAAAATCTGAATAAGGGTAAAAGTCAAAAGGTTTTTTCCATATCAACATATGAAGATGTATATTTTATGTTTTCTCCTTGAGATATTTCAATTAAGAAAGGTGTGAATATTAGTGTTAGTAGCAGTAATAGGATCAAAATAAAATATCATTATCAAAAACAGCATGCAGCAGAATGAACAAACTACACTACTTAATATGATATGCAGGTGAAAATTAAATAGCATTAAATGGCATACAAATTATCAGCATATCCCTTCGTACTTAATTGGGTTAGGCATTATTACAAATTTTGTAAATAGTAAATATTTTTGTAATTAATTTCTTGTAATTAGGCTAAATTTGGAGTTTGTTCCAAAACCTTTGTTGTCCTTTCATCCAAAATTATTGCAGTAACTTAACCTGTAAATAGTTTCTTATAGTGAATACACAACCCCCTGATATTCAATTGCAGTATATGGTCCCTGATAAACTTAGTGAATGAATCCAGAAAGAAATGGAAATTCGGGAAGCATGTCAAATGGCATGGAAATTTCTTAGCAGTTATAAATAGCCGTGTGGCATGTGAATGAGAAGAGAGTGAGTTAGTCTGCTTTTTAACCCTCAGCACGTTGTGTTGGAGAGCGTTGAGCTCTGTGATTGTGAAGCCTTTGCTGTGTTTTACATATTTTGACGTAAATACATGTGCTACCGTTGAGTTTACAATGTTAATTGATATTTGCCTAATTGCTATGGTTACTTTAGCAGTTGTCAACTACATTTCTTGTACATAGCTGTAAATAAATCTGTTTTCTCAAGAACTGTGACGTCATTTAAAGAATTTCTTGAAGCGGTCGGACTCGTAACAGTATTTATTTAATAATATCACTATATGTTATGAACAGAACAGGAAATTCCAAGTGTTCTGTGGGGATGTCTTTAAAACCATAAATGTGTTCTTCGATCAACATTTTCATCTGTGAGGAATTTAGTTTCAGAAATTTAATTTATTACATGCGATAAATTACAATAAAGACATAACTACTACTAAAAAGGGGAAATAAAACATTTTGAAAGCTAACACACAAACAGGGATATGTGATCTTGAAAAACATACACGGCTTAGGACAGGTAGGATGAGCGGTATTATAAGAAATGTTAAAAGGTTCCAGCATCAAACCTTCTGCAATGTCTTGCTGTTGGGCTTCTCGGCGCTCTTCAAAAAACTGCCGCATGGTTATCCAAAACATTAATGTGTACATCATCTAAGGCAAATAAACATTACTTGATTACAGAAACAATTACATATACATGTGTATACAGGTTTTTCCGTTTTAACCTGCAAGACCTCTATTTTCTCAACCGTTAGTCCTAGATGTATACTTCCAATTGCAAAAATGTTCGAAATCGGATGCAGAGTTAAGATAGTGAAAGCATGAAGCAAAAATTTAAATGAGTCAAAAAGTACAAAATTTAACATTTTATACGAGCCCTAGGTCCCGTAATAATATTTAGAGAAATAATCCAAATTGAAAACTATTACTGACACCATTATAGATATATTATATGATATTCCATTTAAAAGTTTTAAGGGACCATACAGAAGATGAGATTGGAACTTATCGCCTTTTAGAAGAATGGCAGGTTGTCAAAGTAGAAAATCAAAGTATTTATATTTTTTCATTGTTATTCAAAAATAAAGGCAAATGTTATGTGGTACATATGAGTGTACATATAATTTTAAACACTTGTTAACAGCTATATTTTCCCCCCAAAAGTTGTTGACGGCTAGTGAAAAGTGGTGTAAGTCACAAAACGCTGCGTTTCATATCTCCGTGAATAGTGGCCGTACTAATTTTAAACTTTTTGTGTTGGAATAATTTTTCAATGGGAGTTATTTTGCTAAACATAAGTTAGAGGACCTAGGGTCCAAATAAAAAGTTAAATTTTGTATTTTTTGACTTATTTTTATTTTTGCTTCAAACTTTCAATATCTTAACTCTGCATTTGATTTTGAACATTTTTGCAATTGGATGTATACATCTAGGACTAACAGTTGCAAAAATAAAGGTCTTGCAAGCTAAAACAGAACACCCTGTATATAAGAAGTTGTAAGAAGAAAAAGGAAAAATTAAGTAATTAGTTAACAAGTAGACAAAATTAGAATACATAATTTCTCAAATGAAAAAAAATAAACCAAATGCAAAATATAAAATATCTGCTTCAAACTGATTTCAGCAGCAGTGGAAGTCTCAAGTACTAAGTACTAGAACACCATTGCACCAAATAAGTAGACAATTAGGCACATGAAAAAAAAATCCAGAAAATGTCTAAAATAAAGTATATATATATATCAAAGAAAAATATATATTTTTAAGTAAATATATATTTTTTAACTTGTACAACAATGAAGGATAGTTGAAGAAAACTAAATTTGCAATAAAGATTGCATATGCTTCAATTCAATGGGTTCAAACAACTTGTGAAATTTACAACTTACTTTCATGTATGAAAACTAAAGTGCATGAAAATGAAGTTAACAGATTAGTGCAATTACAAATATTTTCTACCTTAATTTCACTGCTTTTCACAGAATCTCCAACAATCCAAATAGCAACTTTTAAAAGCAGCGTTAGTTTTTACTAAGTAAAAATTGATAAAAACTGCATTCAGTAAAACTTTATTTTTTCACCCCTCAGACACAGAACTTTGAAAAAATGCTTTAAAATGGAAGAAAAGTTCATGCAACCACATGGGCGTAGTTAGACGGGGTCAGTGTGGGGCAATAGCCTCTCCCTAGAATATAACTTCAGACTCCAACGCTCATTTCAAATAATACTAAACATGATTTTAAGTCTTGAAAAATATCTGGGCGAGAGCCAAATTACTGCTTTTTCTGCTATCACTAACCAAAAATACCAGTAAATGTTTTTTTAGGGAGAGAGAGGGACTATATATAGAATTTCAAGCAATTTCCCGAGTTCCGTACGGGGGGGGGGGGGGGGCAACTAAAAAGCCCTGTCTTATTGCGCCCATGTTTGCCCCTCCCTGACAGGAATCCTGGCCATGCCCGTGTGTTAAAAATAGTCACAAATATTTTGGTGTAGAAATTCGAGCCAGATGTGAACATAATTCAATATTTTTTAATAATGCGTTCATGTCAGTTTTAGTCTTCCTTTTGCCATTAAATTAAAATTCAGTTTTACAAACTAAATGACACGAAAATAAACGTTTCAAAAATAAATACTTCATTAAAAACATTTAAAAATAAAATAATAACAAAAAGAAAAAAAAAACAATTACTTTTATTGCCAATGGTTGGTATGTAAGATCTCCATACTTCACTAATCCGATCTGAGCAACATTTTTACTGAAACAAGGAAGCTCATCATCTTTCAAATTCAAGCCAAAAATGTATTGTAAAAGCAACAATGCTTCAGCATAAAAAACAAGAGCTGGTGAGGATCGCAAGCAAGCTTGCCGGGAATTGGGAGACATCCAAAGAATACAAGACCATAGCAGCAAAACAAAAGTAAGCCAACTATGATATGTAATACTCCAGGTCTAGAAAATAGAACAAATTCAGTTAAAAGTACGAAGAAATTAGCTTTACACTTTTTTACACAAACATATACAATATCTCAAAAGAAAAAGAACAATATTTCTCAGAAGAAAACAACCATTCTTAATTTTTTTGTTTATTTATGAATTTATATTTTAAATGAAGCTTAACTTTTAAAAGACAATACTTTTAATAATGATAATAATAACAGCAACAATAATTTTAAAATCTACAACAGGAATTCTCAATCAATGAACTGCTGGTTTCCCCTGAACTGGTACCAGCCCACGGGAAACTTTGCAGTTTCCTTAGGAGCTGTCCATAGATGATGTCACTCATTGTTCAACAGTTTTGACAATTTTTTTCCCCTGTGCCACACTTCACCTTACCCTACCGCCTACCTCCTTATAACAAGCCACGCTATTTTCATAAACATAAAGTTATTAAAAAAAGTGTGATGTCACACATTTCTTGCCTCTCCACCTCCCCCCTGTCAAAAACTCGGAATTATCTTTTTTTACACTGAACTTTTCACTTTATTCTTTAAAAAAAATACCGATAAGCGAATTTTTTTTAATTTTGTCTGAGCCATGGGTCAGAAAGTGTTGAGAAATGCTGACCTACATAATACTTTTTTCCTTCAATATTTATGTATTAATATACGAAAAATTTGGAAAACAGTTTTTGCTGAAACTTTTGAATACTTGCCATCTATTATTTTAATATATATATATATATATATATATATATATATATATATATATATATATATATAAATTAAACTGAAAGTCTTGTCCTGCTTTTCAGTGGCTACAAAACTGTGTCCATTTGTTGAGGCATCTCAAAAAAAATTCAGAGCATAATCAGGAGGAATTCACTATCTTATGAACTACTTACAAGTACTTTGAATGTTGAAAAATAAAACAATATTTTCAAGGACTAACTAGTTTTTTGGGTTCACTATTCAGAAAACCAGATGAGTAGCATTGCACCTGATTGCTACTTTACCACTGTTCAAAAACATGTGGTTACCAGATTTTATTTGAATTATTTATTCATCCCCCCGCCTGATTTTTTCGCACTTTGGTTTCAAGCAATGCATGCCAATTCATATGTGTATGCATGTACATATAAACTATTCCCATATCAAAATTGTTAATCCCCCCGCCCCAAAAAAAAAAAAAGATTGAGCTCAAGGAAAAACTATTCCAATGTTCAGAAAGTCAGATGTGCAGCACTGTAGCTTGGCATTTCTTTAGCATTGTTCAATGATATGCAGTGGTGCCCACCTGGGGTGGGGGTCATGGCGCAGACTGCGTCACTGAATTAAAATTTTTAGGGGGATTGAGGGGTATTTTCCCGTTTTGGAGGGCTCTTGCTTTTGGGAGGGTCTTTGGAATATTTAAGGGGGATGTGCCCTTGATCTTATGGGGGGCAACCCTGCAATATGTGTTCATTAAATTTAATGTTCATTTCTATACTACTTATTTTTTAAATATACTTATTAAAAATTATTTACTTTTTCAATAGCATAGCCCTCATTTTCAATTGATCAACAGCAACTGGCTTTCCCCATTGAAAAGTTCTAGGATCAATTTTCCCCACAATGAAAAGGGATGCCATCAACTTTTATGGTGCTACTTCATCTGCTAATTTGATGGACAAGATGAAATTGGCTTTATAGAAGATTTAGTTCTTTAAGCCAAATTTACCACCACCATTACAACATTCATCAACTTCCAGGGCCAGATTTAGGGGAGGGCAGGCGGCCTCCACAACAAAGGGGCCCCCACAATAGAATTTTTACAAAATATCCTAACTTTGACAGATCGAAAATATCCCATATATACATATATATCAAAATATTCGGATATATATCAAAGTATCGGATATTTTCGAAAATATGATGATCTTTTCGAACCCTGATTAGGGGCCTCCACTCCTTTGTTGCCCTGGGGCCTCACACTTCCCTTCAGCCCTGTCAACTTCATAAAAGATTTTTACACTTTTTACATACATTTAAAAATGTCATTTGAAAATAGGATTAACAAGGACATCCCTACCATCATTACAATGAGAGTGACCACGTAGCTTCCTCTGGCAATTAGCTTTAAACCAGATAGAATAGGGCTGAAAACTTTTTTACACTTTGAGCCAAAACTCTTTGGTACCACAACCTTCTCTTCTTCAGTTTGATCAAGAAGCAGTTCTGGTGTATCACTTTCACTTGTCCATATGATACTTCCATTTGCATCAACAGCCAGTGTTTCTTTCACAGCTGCATCACTGCTGTCAATGGTGCGGTAAGACCTCCCAGTGTGATCTTCCTCCAGAAGCTAAAAGATATTTTCAAAAAATATTGCAGAAATCGATGCAGCAAACCAACACGATTACTTTCAAACAAGTAAAAAAGTCAAAAATTTTTAGTAATTAGTAGAGACGTACCGAATACTCGGTAACTACTCGGTACTCGGCCTACTCGGCCAATTTGCCGAGTACTCGGTACTCGGCCAAATTCTGATCAGATACTCGGCCAATACTGAGTAGTTGCAAAAAATTGAATATTGTCCAAGACATATATACTAAAATTTATTTAAAAAAAAAAGAGCAAGCATTATATTCTGCAATCATTTACAATTAAAATTTAAAAGTCAAATTTAAATTTTGAGAATAATGAAGTTTGTAATGCTTTAATGGAATAAATCTTTATTTTAATGTCAACAAAGTTTATAAAACTTATTTATTAAAAATTACGCAAAAAAGGTAAGTATAATTTTTATATTAAAAATGGATTTTTGCTACAAACAAAAATTAGTTATAAAAAATGTAAAAATGCTTAAAAAATAAAAGGTAATAAAACAACGCTAAAAGTACAATGCAGAAACTCTGCAGACACGTGTTTTGGCGTTACAAGGAATTCCTTTTTCAATGCACAAAATGGGAGCTTGTGGATTTAAAGGCATCCGACAAAAGTCAGATTTTTTTGCCGTGTGTCTTTACATTCTTTAGCTCACATGTTATACACTGAAACAAGTTCCTTGTAACGGGGGGGGGGGGGGCAGAAACACGTGTCTGCAGTGTTCCTGCACATTTGTTTTATCAGCTTTTAAAAATTATTTATGTTTGGCGGACTATAACTATAATTGATTGGTATAAAGTGAAACTCCTCCTAACGGACACCCCTCTTATGCGGACAATTTTTAATTCCCCAGTTCCAATGCAAACAACATTATTAAGCCCCTGTCCAGCAGACATCTCTCTATTGCGGACAAAAAAAATTGTCCTATTAGTGTCTGCATTAGAGGGATTTCACTGTTATTTGTTTTAATTCCAACTTGAGTAATCATACCTTTTATTTATATATTTTTAATTTTTAAAATAATTTTTTTGTAAAATTTTTGACACAAACAAAATTCAAAAAATCAGTAATCCAACGTCAGAAAGCACAAATATTTGCAAAATATTGCAGACACGTGTTTCGGTGCTACAAGGAACACCTTTTTCAATGCAAAGAAATGTGAGCTTCTGGATGAAAAGTCATCCGAGAAAAGCAACACGGTGGAACAGAAGATAGTATAAATATCAAAAACTAGAAATTAAACAAAAACAAAAAAGATAAAATGACACCTGGAGGCAAAATTTATTATATAATTCCATCAGGAAAAAAACCGTTAAGTAATAAATTTTCCAAAAAAACCCATAAACAATGCAAAAAGTCCAAAAATGAAACCACTCTGAATAAATTAGCAATAAATTTGCCAGCGGGAAAAACTATGTGTGAAAGCAATGTATCAAATGGAGAAATGCATTTAAGAACAAAGTGAAGGATAAACATATTGGAATTAGTTGATCACAAAACGAAATAAGAAAGCAAAAAATGAAAAAAATAAAAGTAAGAAATGTACGACGTTTACATAAAAAATAATATAAAAACTAAACCAATTTTAACAAAGGAGTCCACACAGAAGAAAAATAGGGAATTGCAGTAAGATCATTGACTAAATTAGAACGGTTCCTCAGGATGTGGAAAGATTCCCAGAAATCAAGATCCAACGAATTGGGGCATTTTTGGATAATTTGATAAGAGTTAAAGTCAAAAGAATGATTTGATTCCCAACAGTGCTGGGCAATACTGGATTTATTCAGCTGTTGTTTCCTCACATAGTTTTGATGTTCTTTTAACCGAAATTTCAAAGAACGGCGGGTCTGTCCGATGTATCCGAGTCCGCAATTGCAAACAATTTTATAGATCCCACAGCAATTAAGAGGATGAATAGGATCTTTAAGAGAAGAGAAAGAAAGTTTATTAATAGGAGAAAATACCACTTGGAATTGGAATCGCTTCAGAATCTTAGCAACCTGAAAACTAATACCAGGGAAGAAAGGCAGAACAACTAAATTCTTAGTGTTAAAAGTTCTATTAAGAGCAATATTTTGAGATTTTTTGCAAAGTTTTTTATAAATGGAATCAACTAAGGTGGGCGGATAGTCTCTATCAACAGCCACAGCTCTTAAATAGTTGAGTTCCGCATTAAGAAGCTCAGGTGAAGAGCAAATATTCATTGCACGATAAACAAATGTGTTGAAAGCTGAATATTTTTGATTAGGAGGGTGAGACGATAATCTATGTGGGGGTAATGAAACAGCAAAAGGTTTGCGATAAACTGTAGTTTCAAAACCGGACTCAGTTCGAGAAACGAGAACATCCAGAAATGGAAGGCAATTATTCTGTTCTTTTTCACAAGAGAATTGAATATGAGGATCAATGGAATTTAAAATAGATAAAGCATCATCAATGCTTAGTTGATCGTGATTCATAAGAACAAAACAGTCATCAACATAGCGAACATAGAATTGAAACTGTAGTTTCTGAAACAACTTGAGCTCAAAGTAATGCATGTAAATATCACTAAGGATGGGGCTAAGTGGGTTTCCCATTGCCAAACCATCCGACATTATATAAAATTTAGCATTAAAAACAAAGGAACATTGCTTTAGACAAGTTTGAGTAAGGAAAACTAAATCCTCAATTTCCTTAGAAGTAAAATGAAAGTTTTCCTTACTCAAACTTGTCTAAAGCAATGTTCTTGTAAAAGTTCTTGTAAAGCAATGTTCTTGTTTTCTAAAGCAATGTCAATGCTTTAGACAAGTTTGAGTAAGGAAAACTAAATCCTCAATTTCCTTAGAAGTAAAATGAAAGTACTCGGTACTCGGCCAAAGTGCTACTCGGTACGTCTCTAGTAATTAGTAAATAAAAAGTTACATATTCAGTGCAGAGGAAATAGCTTGACAGAAATGAACTTTCGATTTTACTTTTTTTACAAAATTGAAAACACAAATTGAAGAATAAAATAGAAAAATGCGTTAAGTGCCAAAAAAAAATTTTTTTTTCGTCAAAATGAAGTAAATGCCAAGCATTTCACTGTGGTAAACGATTTATGTGCCTATCCCCCCCTAAAAGTACAGAAACCCCTCGTTATATCACGCTTTTTGGGGGACAAATAAAAAGCGTGATACATCCAAAAGCGCGATGTAATTGAGGTTATTAAAAATTGTTATCCATCTAACACATACAAGTAAATTAGCATTCCCTCTTTTTGACATGATTTTCAAATTGTTTCGATATACATGTAGTTCACGAATTTACTATCACACATTGTGAAACTTATACAAGCTTTAAATTTAAGTAAATTTTCAGCATTAATATGAAATGGCGAATAAAGATCATCTTCATTAGCTGCAGTATGATAAGAGCGAGCATTCCAATACCCTATTATTCCCAGTAAACTTTCTAATCCCTGCGTTTTGCAGTAGAAAGGATGTGAAAAGTAAAAGCAACTAGACTGTTTAGAGAAAATTCTTTTGCTCCTCCAGAGCATTCTTCTTTTCTTTGATGCAAATCCTGATTTGTGCAACCAAGCACAAATCTTTTCTGCACTAACAGGTAGTCAGAGAGGGCATTTGTTCTCTTCTACTTGGACCACTTGGACCAGTATGACAGCTGACTGCTGTCTCTCACTCATTGTAAGGATATTAATCACTCATTGTATAAGTATCAATACAAAAGAAAACGTCAAGTAGTTTCCAAACTATATCTTAAACTAAAATATACTGCATGTATGTACTTTGGATAGCAGGAATTGCTGCTGTTTTTCCAGCGAATTCAGAAGAATTGGTGCATCTTTGTTTTGTTCTCATTCACATAAAGAAGATAAAGACCTTTTCTGAGTAATACCAAAAGTTTTCATGAATGGTTTCAAGCTTAAAGCAGAGATTTTTTCAAAGGTTTTAATATTTCGGGAGACAGAAGAAAGGAGCGCTATATATCGAAGCGCGATATAACAAGGAGTTACTGTAGTTTAAAAAAGGTTGTTAGGGTCTGTCAATGGAGCAAGAGTAAGCGCCCGTGCAGTGGAGAGCACAGTAAGTGCCATTGAAGGTTACTTATCTTTGTTGGCCCAATCCAAAATGCAAACAAATGGAAAATGCAGTAAGTGCCACAATCTGCCTGGAATCTTATTTTTGATGCCCTGTAAAATTTATAATTTGGCACTTACTGCATTTTCCGTTTTTAGTCTTCAATTGCTGTATCCTACTCTCAAAGAAAAATGTATTAAAGGGGGGGTGCAGTACAAATCACAATCACAAATACAGAGCATCACATCATTTTTGTTCATCTTAGAAAAATTAATTTTCAAGATTAGAGTTTAATGAAAGAACATTTTCTTCTAAGTTGAGAACATTTTTCCTAGACACAAGTATTTATAATACTCCCAAGTTACTTGGGGGTGGAAAAATTATCTACATGATTTTAATACAGCTGATGTTAATATTAAAACTGTATTAAAGCACGTAATAAAAATAAATCAGTTTCCTTACTTTTCATAGTTTTCCCCTATTTATTAACTTTTGTTTCATTACTGTAGCGAAATCAGTTGTTCACTGCAACAATAATTTCATCAACTAAAGATAATTTTTATAGCACTGAATGATAGGGAACGGGACTAAAAGAAATGTGTTGCAACATTTGTAATCGTAATTCTATTGACAAAAGTTTAACTATAGCATTCTGAAATGCTCAGTAATTCCGTAATTTAATCTGATTTGTTTCTATTTTTTGAACCATTCATTGATTGAATCACGTATCAGTACTTTCATTGGTTCAACTCAGCATCTGATGAAAATTATAATTATTATTTTATTTATTCCTTTGCTTAACAAATGCCATCTGAAGGCATTTTTAAAAAGAATAGAATTATTAATTGACTTTTGATATAATAAATTATTATTTGGTATACAATGAAATGGTTTGATTATGCTTTAACAAAAGCTTGGTTCAAGACAATAGGATGTTTTAACCATTTTTGCCAGTTTTTTTTTTTTTTTTTCTTTCCTTTTATCAGGCAAGATGTATTTTTCTAATAGCAACAGCAGTAAGAAGTTGTTATAGTTTCAATATTAGGGTATTGTGTAGAAGAGTTCATTCAATGTTAACTGCAAAAGAATACCGTACTTTTTTTAGAAGTAGAAGATGGCTAATGATGCAGATGTTTTTAACGTAAAAAAAGTACTTGTACTTCAAAATAAAAATATTCCAGCTTCTCAAGATAAAGACATATCATGGAAAACATGAAATAAGCTGTACACTACAGGTAAAGCTAAAGGAACATGGAGTCAAACCTGACACACTAATATTTAGGGATCGCAGCAAAAGTCTTTCAATATTAGTATTGATTGGAAGTAAATAATTTAGATGCTTTTATTTAGATTTCCAGTCATTGCCAAAATAATACAAACACAATAAACCATTAGAAAATTAACTGAAAATTTAAATTTTGATAGTTACTAAAAGACATATAGAATTGCAAACATTCTCTTTTCTTTTTCCCTTTTGTCATGTTCGAGCATGATAAATATCACAGAAAAATACATTGAAGTCAAGTTTTGCAGCAGACATTGCAAACATTTTCCAATGTTGCAATAAATAAAAAAATTGAAGAAAAAACCTTTTTGCTCACTTTTAGGTGAGCTATCTGTTTCAAATGTTTTTTTCCCTTTACATTTTTTTTTTTTTTTTTTTTTTTTTTTTTTTTTTTATTGCAAAATCAAGAGAATGGACCAAAGCCAGAAGAGTTGGCAAGTTTGGTATAATATTATTGAACAAAAAAAAAGTTGCTCCTTTTTTTTTCTTCTTTTTTTTAAACTACTGCAACAAATATTTATTTTTAACAAACTTCAAAAAATTGAGGAAAGACTTTTAAGATACCCTAAATGAGAAATAGTTTTTATAGAATAATATTTTGCAATAATCAAGCTTTAATGGAAGACATGATTTTTTTTTTTTTTAAATAACTAATAGGAGAGCCACAGACACCAAAATAATTCTTAAACCAGAAAGCTAAAAAGATTATTTCACTCATCATATAACTTAAATTACATTAGGAAAATCGACTCAAACATTCTTACCAGCTGCTGTAAGACACACTCCAGAAAAGCAAGAAAAGAGCAACAGGAAAAAAAGGTTCAATTAATTGAGTTCAGTTAAGCTATATTTTTAATACAATGAAACAAAAACAAATTAGTTATTCTTTAGCGTTTTAACATTAAAGTGTTTACTTAAGTTTAGTATGTTTAACAGAAAAGAGTTTGTGCTTCAGACAAAAGATATTTTTCCAAACAAAATTGAAATAGCTTTTAGTTTATATAGTAAAACTCACTTAAGTTTACTTTGGTATTAAAAGGAAAAAATATTCTTCAAAAGCAAAATTCCAAAATGCAGAAAAAGTAAGACTTGGGAAAATAAGAGGAGGAGAAATATATTACAAAAAGAGGGGAAGGGACACAGGATACCATTAATAATTAACATTTTCTGCAAAAAAAAAAAAAAAACATACACACACATACATTTTAGATTATCTGCTGTTTTATTTTTACTTACAAAATTATTAAGATAATACAGTAACAGATAACAAAATAACATTACATATTTCCCCAAAGAAACCTCAAATCTTTTTGCATTAACAGATTGTTCACCACTGCTAAAGTAAAGAAACACATTTTGAAAAGCATAGAAATAGCAAGCAGCATGTGTTCCTTGTTCTAATTCAGAAAAGCACTATGATGCTAATCACACAACAGATACATAATTCAAACTTTCTGTTTTTTTTTTTTTTTTCTTTTTTTTTCATACTTGTTGTTACATCTTTACAACAACAGAAATAGTTCAATGTTCCATTATATTTTAGACAGCAATAAATCACGATTCTCTGCATAAAAACAATTTTTAATGATGAACAAATGATAGCCAATAAGTAAGCTGGCAACTTGAGGGTGTGTCAATTAAACTATGTAGAAACAATGCTGTGCACATATAAAAAGAAAAAATGTCATCTCAGTTGCAATTGGTGTAAAACCAGCATAACTCTCAAAAGAGTCCTCTGTTTTAAATTGTTCTTTAAAAATTCGCCTGCCAAAACAAAATGTTCATTGCTTGTCAATATTTACCCTGGTTATTCCACTTTTCATTACTTTTTCTTTATCTCTAAGATAATGATTAGCATAACCTGTTTAATGTGTAGTTTAGTTATAGCCGGTGCTTCAAAACTATAGGAACTGCAGAAAACTTTGAAAGTAGTTTTTTTTTGAATGATAAAATGTGTTTGAAAGTGAAAAAGAATATAAAACGAATAGGAGTCAATAAAAAAACTTAAAATTTTGGACAAGTTGAAAATTTTTTGAGTAATAAAAAAGGTAAGGAAGCATACTTCTTAAATAAAGAAACAGCATTTCAGAAATACAGTGGATTAGGAAAACAATGAAATTAGAGAACTCATCAATCCAATTCCACTACATATGATATTCTTGTACTAATCTATAAAAAGCTACTCTCGTTGGATTAACTTATAAAATTCTTTATGCATCTGTTTTTTTTTTTTTTTCTTTTTTTAAATTTAATAGCTCAAGCAACAAGCTATAATATTCAAACAGAAGCTGTCATCGTGGCAGCTAATCTAGCCATCCTGGCGGCTAGTATTCGATCAATATTTGTCATAATACCCAAGTTTCATATAAATATCAAAATCTTAAAAAAAAGTATTACATTTTTTAAAGTATATATTCAATATATATTGATAAAAATACACCACTACATACTGGAGTTGCTTCAATTGTCTTGTAATAAAAGCCATATTCATCAGCCTGTATACATGACGAAATAAATTTGTTAACATAAAAGCAGACAAGCATTATTGGTTAATTGCATAGAACAAAGCACGCAAAGCATTCAAAAGAATAAAAGAGATCTAAACACATGGTTACTTAAACTAAATTTGAATAGACATCTACAAATTAAGAAGAAAACATACTAGAGAATGAAAGTATAAATGTTAGGAAAAAAGTTTGTTGAAATAAAGAAAATGAATATTTTTTTATCAAAGCTGAAAACTTATTTCAATAATAGTACCGCAAAAAAGGTTTATTCATGCTTTGAATCATATGTTAAAACTATGTTTAAAATCTTCTTATAACTTTCAGCTAGTGTAATTAAAAAATATATTTAAAAAACTTTTTGAAACATATGTATAAATTTGAGTAACATTTAGTGGTGGTCCAAACAGCTACTGAGGTTTTTGGGCAAAATATTTAAAAGCAGGGAGAGAAAAAGGCTCCATTTTTGGTTCACTCTTAAGCCCTTTCAGTAATGGAGCCTTCCTGTGGCATGTTTTATATATCATCTCCAGTGATCTGACTCAATTTAAACAAAATTTACTGCTGGGAGCAAGTGGATAGTGTACAAAATACTGTTAAGTATGCAACTAATTAAAGCATTGAAAATGCAACCAAATTTTAAAGACTAAAAATCTACTGCCTGCATTTTTCTAACAGTACAGCTTTGTTAAATAGATAAAAAAATGTTATAAAAATAGTTTAGTTTTTAAATGAAAGTGAAGGGCACCATGCAATCATGGAGCTACCAACAGATGTTTCATTCGCTTTGTGTTCGATGATCTGGCTGGTTTAGAATGTCTTAAAATCAATTCATACTTGAACACCACGCAGATGTTTTAGGGCAGAGAGAGAGAAATTTATAAAGTAACTTACCTACCAACTAATCAAATTAATAAAAACTATTTATGGTTACTTACAAAATTCAAAGGTCATTTTAGAATAAGAACATGCACATGCATGAGAAAAAGACATTTTACTATTGAGCAAGAAGCTAAAATTCAGAGAAAATAGCAACAAGAGAAAAGCATGCATGGGCGTAGTCTGTATAAGGCTGTTCACATCATTTGAACACTTAACCATTTGTTCTTACTTTTCTTAGAGAAGAAGTTTTACCTACTCTTGTTCTCTCTTCCTGTTTCGTCAAATGGGAACCATGGCAAGAAGCAAGATGCAGCAGTTGTGCAACCAGGAAAGCAGTTAGGGTGCAAAATAGATTACATGCAGGGAACAAAGAAATCAATCATGTTAAACATTTTTAAAAACTAATTTTGTTCAATACAATCAAGCGGAAAAAAGTATAAAATAAAGGCTTTTCAAACAAAAGACAATGCATAAGTACTTTTTATGTGATGAGGAAATTTTTAAAAAGGACGCATCAAGGGAAGGTAAATGTTTTTTAAAGGGAAGCTTCACAACAAACAATAAAATTTATGTAATGAAAGGGTGCAGTATAGAAACTGAGATTTCACAATGGGTACCAACAACATAATTTTCTTTCAAGAAATCAGGCTGTGGTCTATACTTCTCTTTTGAATTCATTCAGGCTCTGAAGAAGCCTGAGATATGATAGGCAAAAGGTTAGTCAGACACAGTGGCGCACACAAGGGAGGGGTCCAAGCGGTCCGGACCTCTTCCATAGCTCTTGCATTTTTTTTCTATTGATTATGATCCTATGTATTTTATACGTAAAATAATTTTAAACAAAGAAAGCCAAAATTTCAGTTCTTATAAATGAAAAAAAATCCTTTTGTTAGAAGATTTTTTTTTTTAATGTGCAAGCAATGTCATCATTACACATTGAGGAAGTTATAAATAAAAGCGAAAAACAAACAAGAAAGGGTCCAAGGGGTCCGGACCTCTTCCATAGCTCTTGCATTTTTTTCTATTGATTATGATCCTATGTATTTTATACGTAAAATAATTTTAAACAAAGAAAGCCAAAATTTAAGTTCTTATAAATGAAAAAAAATCCTTTTGTTAGAAGATTTTTTTTTTAATGTGCAAGCAATGTCATCATTACACATTGAGGAAGTTATAAATAAAAGCGAAAAACAAACAAGAAAACTAGGTTTTATTCAACGATATTTTGAAAACCTATAGAACCAATTTGCTGTCTGCAAATGACAGGCCCGTGTTCGGGATTTCATAAAGGGAGCAGGTTTTGCAGGCCTGTCATTTAAAAATACTTTTTTTTTTGAGGGGGGGGGGCAAAGCATTTTCTGGATACATTTTACCCGGAAAAACAACAAAATATGTACAAAAATGCTTAAATTCATCATGTTTGCAGGGATGTGCCAGCTGCACCAAACTCCTCCTAAAGACTGCTAAATGAACTTTTCTGCTCTAAAATTGGACAAACTTGAGCTAAAAGTGCGATTTTGCATTTAATGTTGCAGTTCGTTCAGCATATTTGGAAGCTTTTGCAAATTATAATCAAGTTTATGCATTTGGAGCTTGTTTTTACGATTTTTTTTTATTTGGTCCCGATTTTTTGCATATTTCCAAATCCGATTGCGTTCACTTTTGAAAAATTCAATTGTTTTAATTTATTATGTGATTTGGTTCCTTTGAGTTGAAAAATTTTACATTGACCATTATTTTCAACCATTCTTATCTTTTGTTTTCAGAAGAAGAGGACTTTTAAGTTCGTCTTCTTGCCACGCCCACTCAAAAATGTCAATTCAGTTGCATCCAAATTGATCTAAGCAAATGCCATCAGTAAAAATTAATATTGCTCACCAGTTTTTAATCTTGGGTTTCTTAAGATTTTAACACAGATCCCTAATTTTGGTTGGAGACACATAATATAGAAAAAAATCGGGGAATTTTAATGCTCTGGCGATGAATATCCAGACATTTAAAGTTTCTGAGATTCAAGCATTATTTTCCATATTCTGAGCCTGCCTCAAAATTTTTAATTAATAATTTTTTCATATTTTTTTCACACGTATTTTAAAATTCCTTTTTTATGACATCATTTCTCAAAAGCATTTTTTTTTCATTGTAATTTCATTATTAATTTTATGATTAAATATCAAACAGTTAAAAATAAAAGGTTTTAATGGTTGCCTTTGCTTGATCTTCAAATTTGTTAATCAAGTAGCTCAGTATGTAACATATAAGCCTATGTGTATAAGGTCAAATGTTAGTAAATAGCTTACAGATACCAAAAAAAGATTAATTAAAATAGCTCTTTAAAATTCACTTGTAACTTGTTGAGGTCAAGTTTTTAAATTTAACTATTCTTTTTTGCTTTTTAATTTTTTTTAAAGCCTTTTTGAATATGTCTGAGTTTTATGTATATATATCTTATGTCGTTTACATGTATGTATGAACTACATAAAAGCAAACAAAATTTAAAAATAGATATCAAAGCACCAAAACTTAAATGTGAACAAAAGCAGTGATGTATTAAGCAAAGTAAATATGTGAAAAAAATTTAAATCAGTGTAAGAAAAAAGTAGAGCAGGAGATGACTTGTTTTTTGTGAAATATATTAGACAAATAAATATATAAATAACAAAATAAAAGAATAAATAAATGTAATTAAGAGAGCTTCAACTAGTAGTTGGGTTGGAGTTATGGTTTTTTGCATCGTCAATCTTCTTTTTTATTATTTTATCATGTGACACATGTTTCTGTGCGTGAAATATATATAGTTGCTCCAAATTGATGCAAAATTTAACTTTTTGCTGCTGCAAGCTGCTCCAAATATGCAATTTTACTGCTCCAGGCTGCTCCAAATCCACTGTTTTACTGCTCCAAACTCACCATTTTCCTGCTCCCAAGATTGCTCCAAAAGTGAGTTTTGGATGGCACAACCCTGTGTTCGTAAAATCCAGGGAGAGGGGTAGCAATTGACCTCCCTAATCTCCCAAATGACGCGCCTGCTTTTGGATTCAAATATTTTCATTCTTAGCTGCATTGTCAGGAAAACACGACAGTGTGCAAATAATTCTTCACTGTTTAATGGTCACAATGAGAGGCTTAGCGGTTCAGAGGGGAGGGGGGTGGTTCAAATTTGCAGAAGATTAGTTTTTAAGTGATATACTACCTATTCTGTTAATGTATTTTACACACAGCAGAACCTCCTTTATCCAGTCCCCGTTTATCCGGATCAAATTTGTAGAAAAAAATATATTTACGTAAATAATCATCTAAACTTATGATTTCAAGAACGGAAGTTTAAATATGCAAAATACTCGGTTTTATTTTAGTTAGGGTAACTACTCTTGCATAGGATGTACAATAAAGTATAGTATTAATTCAGCAAACAATATGATATATTTTGGATGTCAGCCTGACACTATAGCAGCTAAATTATAACTGATGAAGTAATTGAGAAAAAACGGTATGATATAGTTTTGTTTGAAATCATTGTTTTTTCGTGTAAGAAGATAAGTCTGCATATTTAAGAATATTTTTCATTATTATCAGGATTTTCGTTTATTAGGATTGCCTTTGGTCCCATCTAGTGCGGATAAATGAGGTTGTATTGTATATGTAAGGATCGTTATGAATCCCACCGCCCGGAAGGAAATTTCTGGCTGTGCAAGAAAAACACAGTATTTATCCATTTTACTGCTTGTTTAGATTCAAACCTATTATCTGTTTACTGAGCAATATACTGCAACAAGTACTTTCACATTCTTTTATGACATATGTTTTCAGGTTTTAATATTCTAAGATAATGCTTAGCAAACTAAATAGGAAGAGTTTCGATGCAGATGTAAATTACATTAACAAACGCAATTACTATGCATCTACAGAGCGGCAACACTCATCGCTTTTTGTGAAACACTCCAGATCAAAACCCCTTATGAGAAGCAATATTAAACAAAGTATTGACAGCCCATTCAATCGTTCCTTCATCTCTGTTTTTCCAAAATACGATTTTAGTTGATTAAGAGAAGACAGTCGTAAGTTGCTGGGCAACTTCAAAGAGAATGCTTTTTAAAAACGTTCTGTACACAAATTTCAACATTAAAGTTAATTTTAAGTCAAATATGCACAATGTTCATTTATTTTTTTATTATTTTTTCCCCAATGGGAGGGGTTTAACCCCTAAAACCCTCCGCTAGGACACGGCTCTGGTAAATGAATACACTGGAATAATGTTTTTAGTTTTGTAATTACAGATTAAAAAGAGATTTTTCTTGGTCTTCAGATTTGGGGCTTTTATAAATGAATTTGCATCACTGTTTTCATTTTTGAATAATGAGAAAAGTAAAGGCATAAATTCTTATGCTTTCTGGTTGTTTAATTAAGTATCTGTTATTAATTTCTTTTAATAATCAGTGCTAATAATTTCAGTAATTTATTTTTTACTGTTTTTTGTTCTCATATTGGGGAATGATATGAAAATGGGACCTTTTTTTAACTTTGGACCCTTCCCTTGCGAAATTCCTGTGTGGGCCACTGAATAACCTTAATGGATGATGACCCGAAAAATGTTTATATTATTGATATCGAAGAAGTATTGCACCTTTCAAAACAAATCAGGGACAAGAACAATGCATCTTAATGTCCTTTCAAAAACGTGCACAAATAAAGTTTGGCAGTTACAATTTTTTTTAATTAAACTAGGGAACAAAACTAGTTCAGAACATGAATGATACAACTACAATTTTTAACAAAGTTCAGTTGGAAATGGTTTTCGTACTACAGTACATTATTCAATCCAAATTAAATTAAAAACTTACAATTATTATACAAATTAATTCATATTTCATAAAATAAATGTCAATCCTGAAACTTTTTTAAAGTACTTATTGTTAACACAACATGTAAGTAAATCTGCTTGATTAATTTATTCACATGCTTAGCGATGTTTACTTTAAAAAAAACTTTTGGCTTAAAAAGTAATGTTAAATAGTATTATTGCTATCTAATGCATTTACTTAAAGGATATTTGCTAAGTGCTAGCCAAGCTAAACTGTAAGTACAATCTGGTGATAAACTTAAAACTTTACAAACTACTTGGATTCAAGATACAAATCACAGAACAACCTATTGAAGACCTAAAGGAACTTAAGTGGCTTGCCCCTTCACAATACTACTATCTTATGCATAAATTCTGAAAGAAGCCCAGCCTTGATCCTATCACTACAAATGGATTCAATAACTGTTTCTGTAATTGAAAATAAGTATCTACAGTGTTCCAAAAATGACTGATTCATTTGAAAAAGCAATTAAAACTAAACAGGCAGCGATAGAAATATACGGCTTGTTGCATTGTGCTTGAACAACAGTAAATTTTCAGACAGACAAACTTTATAAAATTAGTTACTATGTTCCTCAATAGATGGCGCTGCAGGTATTTTAAAAGGTATAAAAGAAAACGCAGTCTGTAAGATCGCCAAAATCACCGGTACATTTGAAAATCAATAAAATCCTAGCAGGTAGCAACAGAATTACAGTTTATTTGCAATATGCTTTGAAAAGCAGTAAAATTTCAGACAGACACACCTGCAGCCTCCTCTAAATACCTGCAGTGCCATCTGTTGAGGAACATTGTAACTAATTTTGAAAGTTTTTCTGTCTGAAAATTTGCTGTTGTCCCAAGCATAATGCAACAGGCAATATATTTCTATCGCTGCACATTCAGGTTTTATTGATTTTTCAAATGTATCAATCATTTTTGTATAACACTCTGTAATTCCAATTTAATTTGCAGATCATACCTAGCTTTATAGCTTTTTCAAGCTGACATATTTTGATAAATTGAAAATATTTTTTTACATTTAAGTTTATTAGTCAAAGCTTTATAACCAGAGAGGTGAAAGAAAAATGGGCAAAAATGCACAGCTACAAATAGAAAAATTTAAAAAGATGATACATTTTTGAAAATCCTTAGTATATTCAATATATCACACACTACATAGTTCTGTCAAAAATAGATAAAGCAATATTTGTCATTAATAAGAGAATAATCGGAACAATCAGATGCAAAGTGATAAATCACTTGCTTAATAAAAGTATTTTAATGGTCAGGGAAGTGCAAAAAAGTAAGCTTAAGCAAGAAAATTGTTAGTAAGCTCCACTGAAGATTTATAGAACATACAAAATGATAAATTAATGCAACAAAGGAAAAAAAAATGTTGCCAACAGAAATAACAAAAATATTAATTCATGCTCAAAAATCAAATGGAATAAATAAAATGAAAATCAATAACAATAAAAAAACAAGGCATAAATTTCAAAACAAAATGTTGTGTAGGATTTTAAAAGAAATAAAATGACTAGATACTTGATCTACACAAGTATTACAGTTACATACTCCTCTAGTCATACGTCTTGATTGTTTCCTTCGGCGGACGCTTCCCTGAGAATGTTGAGAACTCTGCTTGGAATCAAACCTTGATATTGCTGGTTCATATTTGCTCTCTTCGACAGGCTGAAAGAAATTAATTATAAGCAAGGGTGCTGCACACAAACATTCCTTGCATGATTTAAAACAACAAGAAATAGTTTTAAATTAACTAATGCACTAATTTTATTTAAAAAAAATTAAAAAGTTGCTTTTTTTTCTCCTATAGTTAAAGACCAAAACTTACTGGGAAAAAATACTGTTTTCTTAATATCAAAGCTAATAGACAATAAAGGCCAAGAATAACAAATGGGCTGGCATAAGCAGTCCAGCTCATTTCATGGAAGACTAATGTACGAGCATCTGTTGTGCAGTTCTGTCCCACAAAATCAGGAAGGCCAAGTAACCTAAAATTTGAAAGAAAAAAAAATTATATCAACGATGTATAATTATACATGAATAAATGAGCTATGATATGCAAACAGAATGAGAAGGACCTGATTAACTCAAACTGAGGACTGGGGCCCTCAAAGTCGAAAAACTGCTAAAAATGAAAACTATGGTACATATTATAAAAAAGTACAGTTGGACATCCATACATCGAAGTAGCAAATTGCCGGAAAAAAAATTCGATATATAGAAACAATCTTATTTTACCCTAAAAATCTCCTAAAACATTAAAATTGAAGCTAGTTTTCGTGTATGAAACTCAATTTCTAATTTGTGCGAGCATCGGAGTACATGAAAGTTAATAATAAAAAAAAACAATTTACAGTTTCGCCCTTTATTCATCTTCATTCTTCGGCAATTAAACTTGATCCTCAACATTTAAGAGATCGTCGTTTTGACAATGTAATCGAGAGAAAAGTAAAAAATCAATCAACTTAACTTGAATGATTTTTACTGCAGTTAAAAAGACTAGGAATGATAATCAACAGACAAAAGAGATAACTTGAAACTGATTTTACAATGTTACTGGTTACAACTAATATTTGAAATAATCTTGAGGGAATTTAAGAACTCCAGAACGAATTAACTACCTATCTACACACCTCTCAACCCCAGATTCCTTATGAGTTTTGTAGCAATCTTTAGTGAACATAATTTTCTCCCCTAACCTTCATTTTTCATGAGACAAACAATCTAAAGTGAAAAAAAAATGTCTCGAAAAAATTCGATTTATAGAGATTTTTTCGATATATACAGTCGACGCTCGATATAACGATCATCTCCGTTCCAGAGAAAAAGGTCTTTGTAACGAGTGGTCGTTATAAGAGGTATAATTTAAAAATATATACACAATCATCATGCACGCCCCGTTGTTCCAAAAAAAAAATGGTACTTTTTCAAACATTCCAGTTAAATGCCCAAATTATTTTTATCATAGGAATTTTTAGAAAAATCGTGTGCGAAATACTATGACAGAATATTAAACAAATTTTCAAGTAGAAAATATAGGGAGGAAAATGTTACACACTTACAAATCTGCTACTACTACTGCTACCACTACATTTTCTAAAGATAAAACCAGAAACAGATGTTTGCCATTTTTGCAGACGTGATTTTTGCAAAACATTATTTTCCGTTTCAAATTTAGGTGATAAATTGTGTTTTTCTTGCTTTTCAAAGAAACATTTAAAAGTCCCTCGAGAACCCCCAAGTCTTAAAAACCATTAGATTCAAACACCAAACTAGCAACACATCTGTCAACTCCCTCTTCTTAAGAAGCTGGAAATTTCTCGATTTTTCCTCCCATTATTTTTTCTGTGCTAGCTGTGATGAATGGTAATTCCCTCCCCCCACCCCAAACCCTCTCAAAGTTGGATTTGACATTGAAAACTTCAGGCAGATGTCCGTAAACAAAAAACAAAGTTAATTCAAGCTACAAATTTGCTTTATTGGAAAGAACACCAGAAATAGCATCCGCTGAATTCGTTCGTTGTATTGGATTAGACGATACAGAACGGTCGTCATAACGAAGGCAAATTAACGTAGAGTTCATAGGAACAAAGTTGGGACTTTTACCACTGGTCGTTATAATGGGATGGTCTCTATAATGTGTGGTCGTTATAATGAGCGTCGACTGTAGAAACAATTTTTCTATGTAATAAACATAGAAATTTGCTGAGATTTCGATGTATAGAAAATTTTGATAAGTGGAAATTCGATATATGGAGGTTCAACTGTAATATTATTCAACAAAAATGGGATAGTAAAATAATGAATTAGTAAAAGTAATTAATAAATAATAGCAATAAAGTATTAAACTGGTAATTGTTCCTAATAACTGGATTTTTATTGCATATGTCTTCCAGTACTTCAATTTGTAATGAAAAAATTTGCATGAATCTAATGCTGAATGAACTAGCTACTAAAAACATCTGAAGGGTCAATGCAAGCATGGTTTTAAAGAGCAATCAATCAATTTATGCTATAAATAAAATAGGATATGTAAAAGGTAGAGACTAGGTGATGCAGGTAAGTAAATGTTTAACAGTTACTGTCAAGGTGAGTAGTAATGAAAAGTAAAATATGTTTTAGCTTGAAGTTAAAAAATAAAGAAATAAATGCATTTTAAAAAAGGAGCTAAAATATATTTTGTGCTTTCTTGCATATACAGTTGGCTCTCTGTTTAACGACTTTCAAGGGACCACAAAAAATCGTCCTTAAGTAGAAAGCGTCCTTAAATAGAATGCTTTTAACACTATAGTGGACCATCTGGGACCGTGAAAAGCTATCGTTAAAAAGAGAAAGTCATTAAATAGAGCGTTGTTAAACAGAAAGCCAACTGTATATACATATTTTATGTTTACATTCAAAAAAGATACTTACCTAACTGAGAGACTATCAGGTGGAAGATATTCTTTGACATAGTCAACTTGATACAAATACAACGTCACAAAATGAATAGCACAATAAATTAAAAGCGGTATTTTCGTCTGCAAATATCTTCGGCCAATTTTTTTATTGCAAGCAAGCCAGGTACAGACGAATAAGAAAATCAAAAAATAAACAGCAGATGATAATGATGGATGCAAAATCCCAGCACCAGCTAGAAATAAGAGAACAAAAGTTTCTCCTGTCCAGTACAGGACCTCAGATCTCCGCCTCTTTCTCTTTTTAACAGGCCTCCTACTACAGTCTCCATCAATGAGATCCTGACTTTCGGAAGTCGGTTGCACTTTCTGAAGTTTTTCAACTGCAACAAATACGCCGACGGCCGAAAATAAAACGACGAAATCAATAGCAATGAGACGGATGCAATCAACTGGCTTGATGCTATCCAGCCGATGGAAGCCAAATAGTGCAAATAATCGTCCTTTCCAATCACCTGTTTGAAAAAGAACAGAAAAAAAAAGCGTGATTACTATTTTTATAAATAAAAAACTTACAACAAAAAAATTTCATAACTATCAATAGTTGCATAAGCCAGATGGATACTCATTGTTCCACATTCTTCCCTCTCTTGAGAATCAAAGTCGCATTTTTTGTAACTTTTCTTAAAAGACTCTTCTTAAAACTTTGCAAAAAAGAATTAATGTTTTTAAAAAAATTAAATTACAGCAAACAAAGACTTGTGCTGTAGGTGCTGTTTGTGCTTCCTAGCATTCAGGGATATTTTCCATAGGTAGCATGCACTTGCAGTTATTTATTTTTTTTATGCATTTTGCAATTAATCTAATGTCAATTTATCTCCCAGCCTATTTTTGGAATTTTAATTTGAGTCGCTGACTGCTGTAAAAAATTTTGCTCTCAAGCTTCAAATAAAACTTGTCTTATTCTCATAAAATGTGTATATATGCTCCTTTAAGAAATTACATGAACAGTGACATTAGTCAGTCCCATCATTTCAAAGTCTTCCAGAAGGGGGCAAACGGTATGAATTTGCGGCATTAAAAAAAAAAAAAGTGATCATTTGTATATTTCATAATTATCTTAACATCACATACTAAGCGATGTGCCAAAGAACAGTATATGCTCTAGACGAAAGAGGTTTTCCCGATTCAAAAAGGAGCATTTAGAGAAATTAAACAAATGCTTACTGGTAAAACAGAAAAATTATTTCACCATTTTTAACTGATTTTTATTTTATACCAAAACTATTTGTTTTATAATTAAAAAAAAAACATTAGAGTTTTAACTTTTTTTTCAATGATATTTTTTATTTTTATAAAACTATGTTAGAACAAGTCAATTGCAAAAAGCCTTCTATCTATAAATCTAAAAAGATTTTTAGAGAATTGTGAGCCACTAAAATTCAGCTAGCGATCCAGTAATAGGTCTGGATCCACAATTTGAGGAACGATGCAAACATCATTTCTATTTGCCTAAATTTGACCCCCCCCCCATAACAAAAATGAATATTTTCATTCAATTTTGCTTCACATTTACGCTCATTTCAAAATTTTAATTTCCAAAACAGCCTTGGAAGAAACTTTTTTTTAATGCTAAAAGCCACTCTATTCTTTGCATCTACGAAGTACATTTCTATATATACTTCATGATTTCCTTTTTTCTAAATTTCCTCTAAGCTATAACATTTTCTTTGCCTTATAATTTCGCAATTTTACTTATACAATGTTTCCAAAAAAAAAAAAAAAATCCGTACTAAATTGAATAAATTGATCAGTTTAGTTCAGCTTCACACTTTTTAAAAAATTCCAACTGCTCAAAACAAACCTTCCAAGAAATTCCCTATGCTATAAAACAGTAATAATCTCTTGATATTCTCATTGTTTCTAAAAGCCTAAATTTGCTCTAGGTTATTATATTTCCTTGACTGTATTGAATTTGCATTTATTACCCTCCCCCCCTACCCAACAAAATAAAATAAAACTTAAATATATAAGATAATTTTAGATCAGCTATAATTCTCTCGATGAACAAAACTCAAGTGTTAAAATAAGTCATTCAAGAAACTATCTATGCACTAAAGAACTTCATATGCTTCATCATGTTTTCAATTTGCCTAAAGTTGCACTAAGTTGTAATATTTCAATTGTATTTATGATTTTTGCACTAAGTTGTAATATTTCTATTGTATTTATGATTTTTGGAACTTGATCTGGTTTTTTCGCGAAATTTTTTTTCATTAAATTTAAATTAATCTTAACTTTAAAAAAAAAAAATCAAGAAAATGAAATTAAAGTAAAGAATAAAACAAAACAACTCCCTTTATTTTCCAAACATGTATGTAGGGATAGATAATTCACATTGGATCCCCAAAACTCATGGTAAAATTTGACTGTTAAAAAATTCAGATACTTACAATAATCAAAACTAGATACATAATTTCCGATGCTAAGTAAAACTGTTTGAAAAATGACATGGCACAGGCAAAATATGCTGCTAAGTCCTACGACAGCTTTCAAATAACGAGGAGATGGACCTAAAAAAGGAAGGAAAATATTCAGGAGAAAAAACGCCAAGTCTAACTCAATTCTGAAACAGAAATGTAGAATTTAGCAAAAAATATAATACAGCAAAATCCCTCCTAATGAACACCCCTCTTATGCAGACAATTTTTTATTCCCCAGTTTCAATGCAAATAACATTATTAAACGCCTGTCCTGCAGACACCTCTCTATTGCGGACAAAAAAAATTGTCCCGTTAGTGTCCGCATTAGAAGGATTTTACTGTATTTAACTAATTCATATCACTCAGGATACAAAGAAACACGAAAAATATTTACAGTACTGAATGTAATCTGGGAGGAATTGTTACAATACACAGTAATTAAACAATGAAAATGAAATTAACTTCTGAAATATACACCGCTTCCACACAAAGAAAGTTGAATTTACTTCTGTAAGAAAAAACCAACTTAAATCAGGGGTGCCCGCAGGGAGGGATTATAGCGCAAGTTGCACCATCAAAATTGGGCGGGGAGGGGAGATTTTCATTTTTTAAATTTATTTATTTATATTTTATTTTAATTATTTATTTATTTTATTTTAATATGTTCTGTTGATATCTATCTGATTTATTTACTTAGTTTGTGTGTTATATCATTAGCATAACACAAAACTTTTCTAATAAAATAATAATAATTAAAAATAAATTTTTTTTATTGAAAATATTTTTAAAAAATAAAAAAGAGAGCTAAAATGGAAACAAAAAGAGAAAGAAGGTTGAGAAAATGTTGGGGGGAAATTTGCGATATTAAACTTAAGGAGGATGGGCACCCCGGACTTAAATTCATTTAAAAGAAATTGATTTCTGGCTGAGAGAACTTTGAAATTCTGTTACATGCCATGTCTTCATGTGCTTTAGTATTGAAAATTGAGCTTGTTTTCATCAGAGTCCTTGCTTCTAAAACACTAGTAAAATTATAAAATGTCACAAATCTTTTTTCCTTTTTTGCATATTCCCATTTCCCATGGGGTGAAATACACATGGTCTTGATTTATAAGTATTTAGCTTAATCATTGTATGAATTTTTTTTTATTTCACGAAATATATCTGTTCCTTAGGTTGTCGAACAACTTATTAAAACTTCATAGAGGTGCATTCGGATTTTTAAAGTTCTACTGTATACCCAACTTTCGCAATTTTGTTTCATAATTAAATGTTTTGACACATCAGTGACGCTTAAACAAACCCAAGGCATATTTATATTTATGTATTGAATTCAATTATGTGTTTATTTATTCAAACACTGAATTCAACGGGTGTTTTGCAATGAAACAGTTGAATGCTATCAAAAGCTCTTTAAAACTTAGTTTCATTTTAACGCCGTGAAATATTAATATCTGAAAGTCGATGTTTGTTAAATGTCAAAATCTGAATGCCTGTAACACAGACGAGGAAACTCATCAAATTCATTTCGCTTTTTATATTTGTTCTTAACTTTTCTGTCTGTCTTATGAGCAAGGAAAACTGCAAAGAACTCCACTTCAGTTGGCATGAATTCATTGCAGAAATCTGTGTTTTCTATCATAAGGAGTTTCAGCAATAACACTCAACTTTTCTTCTATCACTTTTTTTTTCCAGCTCCAAAAATATTGAACGTTTTGGGATTCTGAACTTATGACTAAAAAACCCTGATTTGAACAACACACCTCTTGCATATCTATTAAATAACACTGGTCAGAATTTTAAAAAATCTGTCCCAAAGACTTCATGGGTAATCTTGGGATTGATTTTCATGCTGAATTTGGAAATTATTACCAAGACTTTCGCTCTAAATTCGAAAAGGTTAACCATTTTTCTCCACCATGTAAGGGTTTTGTGTGAAAAGCGCTGTAATAATTTACACTGTTAACTCTAGAAAACTCGAAGTCCCAAAGGATCAGCAAAAACCTTTGAGTTATCGAAAGTTCCTTTCCGAGCCTTCTTAAAAGCAATTTTTACTTTATTTTAAAGAAATAGTGCATAATAGATCGACTACAACCCATATATAGTTTGGATAAAGTAAATTACACTGGTAAACAAAGTTTCTATTCCTCAGCAAGTAAGTTGTGACTTTTATATTTTAGGGGGTACTGAAAAAGAATATAACAATAAAAATATTCTATCAATCACAGATTTTTGAAAAATCCAAAATTTAAAATTCTCAATTCAAAGACATTTATTCAACACATGTACAATATTTTTGTCATTTAACATTTAAACAATTACAAAGTTTAAAACTAATATAGAACATAAAAAACATATATTGTTTAAAAAGTTGTAGAAGAAATTTTTGATGAAAAAAAATACTGATACTCGTAAAAAACTTCCTAAATTTCATTCTTTGGCACTATCACAAATTTCTCGAATAAAATGCCAATAGTATTCCCGAGCATATAAGAAAACAGTCCTTGAATCACTCTTCAATTGCAGAAATATCCTGGTGGAAGTGCTACCCCATGCTCGTCGCTCACAGCTCCCATATACTTTTGGAAAAAATTAAGTGAGATGCTAAAGAAATTTTTAATGGCATTGAACGTTTTAATTATTTTTAAAACTTTTTATCATGTTTTTAATTATTTTTTCATAGTTAGGACTTCTATTATTTTCCTAAGAAAAATGTTACAACATTTTTAAAATCAATCCACGCTGTTTTTCCTAAATCACTTTGCTTCAAAATTTTGTTCCTTCATAAGCTTTCTTATTCGTGGGTCAATGAAAATACTCTCCTTAATTTTTGCATAAGTGAGTGATGGAACTGTTCCTGCAAACATTGAAATCCAACCCCCTTTTCATCCATTGCTTTAACAAAGTTTTTGATCAATTCTAACTTTAAGTGCAAAGGTGGGAGATTTTTTAAAAAAAAATCATATATATATATATATTGAAATGTTTTGCATTTTATTTTCTGCTGTAATATTTGTTTGCGCTCTGGCGATTTCGTTTAATATAATGTTCTTGTTTTGCCCTCATGATCCAATTCTGATGTGAGTTGTCAATTTCACGAAGCAATATCTTCATATTTTCGTATGATTCTTTCAATATGCTAGAATAAACTATGGGAACCGATGGTAGGTCATTTCCAAGCGCCGAAAGATAACTTCAACTACCGTGATCTTGAGTGAAAAGGAAATGATACGGAACGCCTAGCGCCATCTGCTCAAAGTCGCAAAAATAAAACTTAGAGTGAATTCGCTTTCTACTTTCTTGAAACATGTTCTATTGCTGTAATGAGTAAAAAAACATGTATCTATGGATCAAATGAATCTAAAAGAAAAATGTAGTAAACTTGTAACTGTTATAAGGTAGCCAATATAATCCAAAACTTAAATCTGAAATTTCTTAAAATTGGAAGGTGTGATAGAAAATTTTTGCAAACATGTTCTTTTTCAGCACCAGAAATCAATAAGAAACACCCAAAGTACATTGAGGAACAGAAAATTCGTTAACATTTGTTTTTCAGTGTTATTAGTACTACCATTAATATTTAAGAGAATAATTTCTACGAGCAGTTTATCTTAAAAGCAGTTTTAACTACTGTTTATGACCTAGGCCTAATTTCTTGACTTTAGTTCGCATTGCTTTTAAACGTCTTGTCCAAATAGCACAATTTTTTGAAAAAAAAAATTCTACTCTTTTTCACTTTTGCCAATTTTTCAAGTTTTTCAAAGTTAGTCAGCAATGAAATTTTAGGTGACAGACATGGCCAAAGAGCAGCCCAATCGGATATTTTTCAAGATATCTTGCAACACTGTGCGCATTAAGGAACATTTTTGTAAATAAATTATCTCTCCCCCACAAGATGATAAACAAAACAATGGTGTTAAAGGAGAAAAACAACTTCTTTTCAAATTTTGACTGCATTTTAATGCATAAAATGGAAACGAAACCTTCGTAAAAACTATAACATAAAAGGAGTACATTCGAGATATAGAGACAACTTTGTATTGAAAACACTAAATTGTTTTGGGACTGAATGAAAACTTCCAGATAAAGTGATATTCGAGTAAGGCTCCGAGTTCTCAAGAGTCGACTGTAGTTGCATTTACACTAAGGAAAACAGGTAATGTTCCCCATCACTTTATCCAGAGGTGCCCATCCATTCCCACAGCAAGGACGCACCCCCTAAATACCACCAAGCCCCCCCTGAAAAAATACCCTTCAAAGCAACCCCCCTAAAAAAATTTATTGGCGCAATCTTCGCCATTAGGGGGGGGCATCCCAGACCTTACTTAAAAGGTCTGACTACGGCTTGTTCGACAAAACAACTTCATGTGGAAAGAAAGTATTATAATGAGGTCCAGCAATAATACAGCATGCATACTTACTCCCCACTTTACTTGATATACTTGTTCACAATTGAGGGGAGATGCCATGTTAGAGAGAGAGTGACCCATTATGTTCATCGCTACAGGAGCCCAAGTTTTTTGGTGGAAAATCCAAGTAAGAGTCACGAAAGTCGATTTTAAAAGATAGTCTAAAATGAGTTTTTAGAGCTCCAATTTCGTTAAATTTTCGCCCGAACCTCCACCATGTTACAACCTAAGATCGCTCAAAATTTTGTCTTTAAAATTTCAATTTCAAAATTTTTTTAAGGGACAATCGTAATTACCCCTCCCTCTTCCTCCCCACTACCTAATATCTCTAGGTAGCTTAAAATTGAGTCTTTAAAACTTCTGTTTCGGAAATTTAAAAGAGGTGTTAAAGACTCTCTAAGATCATCGAAGTTAAGGAGTCAGTTTCCAATTTTTAATCTCAAGCAGAGTCATCCAATCAGAATTCCTGGAATTGAAACCAAACGTCGCAATTTATTTTGACGATTTCGAGAATTTCAGTGTTTCGATTCCATAAAGAGAATGGGATGACTGAATTGATTATGATGTGTCTGATTTTGTAAGCTTTATTCTACTTTTGTAAATTGTTGCAACACAGTCAACGTAATAAAATACAAGTACGTGGTGCAACCCATCCCCCTCTTCCGAGGGGAGGTTGACCTTTAACTTCCCTCTGACAGCAAACCTGCTCCGCAAAACAAGGCATTCATGTCAGGAAACAAAAAATAATTACAATCCATAGTTGCAGTTGCTGCTTAGGAAAGAAAACTGATAAAGACCTAAAAGAAAAGCAACTTACCTGATAAAAGAGGATTTATCAGTAGACAGATGAGGTACACAAAGGAAAAGAAATTGATTCTGAACACAGCAGCTGAAAAAGATGAACACAAATATAACATACGATTTAGATCAAAATTTTATTTATCTGAATTAATTAACAGTAATAAATAACTACTCGACTTGTAAAGGTAGGGGTCAGTTTGATATTCCTTGTTAACATCGGACCATTCAAAGGTAGGGGTCAGATCAACTGTTATTCACTTGCGCCTCAACCCTTAATTTATGTTGCTCTTAACTCCGACTTCTAAATCATCCATAAATAAAAGTAACCATTCACCCAGGTTCGTCATTTCGATTTTTTTTCGTGGGGGGGGAGGTACAAAACTCAATGCATATTTTACCAGAAAGCAACAAAAACCACCCCCAGTATTAATTTTTCAAAACAGGGGGGGGGAGGCAATTGACCTCCGCTTGACTCCCCTAAATGACGGACCTGCATTTACCAGAATAAAGTATATAGGTTCTGGTTCAGCCAGGATGTTGCGAGCTAACCTATGTCTCAGAATTTGCCAAAGTACAAATAATGGAAAGGAATTCTAAGTAGTTAATTTTAAAGGAGCTAGAAACATGAACTACTACTAACAAATATGGAAAATGGCAATGTTCTGTGATCGGCTGTTAAAGTTGTTGACTTAGTTATAAATGTTTGATAATTAAAGGGTATCTCTTTATAGTAAACTAGCAGTACCCGCACAGCGATGCCCGTGCTAAAAATTTAATGGAAGTCCGTTAAATAAAAAACAATTGACAATCCTCCTCTTCTGATGTGAAATAATCATTTTTCTTTGTTTAAAATGCGTACACACCTTTTCAAAAAAAAAAAAAAAAAACCCTAACAAAGTTTCTTTGGAATTTAAAATTTTTCGCCAAATCATTAAAATAGATTTACAGTTGCTTTAAACCTCTATTTAGCGAGTGAAGCGGTTTTTACTGCAATTTAAAATATTTCGCCAAATAAACAAAAAAAAAAAAAAAAAAAAAAACATCAAATAAATATCTTTCAAATGTAAAAATAGTTCCGCAACTCTATTGTTTATCACCAAACTCGCCCAGCAACCACGCTATCATAATCCATCCGTCTAACGGAAAAAAAAAACATCCCGTGGAACTTTCAAAAATCATCGTCAGAAAAAAAGAAGAAAGTGTCGTACATTTCACTCGGATAAAAACAAACCAAAAGTTTCTTTTCTTCCAAAACAAATCGCCAAAACAATGAATTACATTTACGGTTGCTTTAAAACAATAATCCTAGACTGAACTGCTCAGCGCTAATGCGCCAAGCGACCACGCTACCGGATCTCAGCCCTTTTGCATGCGGATGTTTTTGAAGCGGATGTTTTTTCTTTAGCAATAATAAATATTCCGCCAAACAAACAAAAAGGTATAAAATCACATTAACAAAAGCTTTCAAATCTTTATATATTTAAGAGCTGCGTTGCCCGGCTTTGCCAGGTCTACCTTGAGCATAAAAATTGTGTCAAGTGACATATATTCAACAATCAGACTTGAATAAAAGAAAAAAAAAGCACCATGCAAAATTACCCTTCCAAACAATGACGACAGATATTAAAATACTTTTAAGAAATTAAAATGCGAAAGATGGATTTCAAAAGCGTAACCATGGAAACACGAAATAAAATAAATTTAAGAAATGAAAGGCAAAATAAGGAAAGAAACAATGGATTCAAAAAGCGTAACCGTGGAAACGCGAAAATAAAATGGTTGACAACCTGAAACAAAATGACATTTTTCGAATTTGATTTAAAAACGCTTGTAACGTTTTTTCCTTTAAAGATAGAAGGTACGTTTTTTGACCATAGGTCGAGTCAGATCTGGAGTAAAAAATGTTAAAAATATATACCTCTCACACTATATTTATGTTTTTAGTATTTTTCATTTGTTGCTGAAACTGATTGGCATCGTGAGTTTTATTATGTATCTTTGTTATACTCAATTGGCAACACCGGTTGGTTGTTGTTCCGTTTCACCTGCTGCGTGAGTTGTGCAGCACGGTATGTTGTAAGACATCGTAAGTTCTTCAAATATATTTTAATCCACATCTAGACTCGTTTTAGTCTTTCTTTCTTCATTATGCCTTTTGGGAGTTTTTAACACGTTATCAGCACGAACGCTCTTGGAATAAATGGAGAGGATCGACGAACGATCGACTGATGCGAGAACTAGGCCTAACTAGCAGCGATTCCCGAAGTAAGGTTTTAGAAGAAGCAATTTAACTCGTTTTTGAAGAAGTTGGTCATCGTATTTTTTTTCATTTGAAGGTTCATTAGAAGGAACTGAAAAAGAAATGGCTACCGACGAGCATAAATTGCCGAAATTGAATTCTGACAACTACCATTCTTGGTCAATTAGAGCTCGTGCTCTGATGGTGCAAAAACGCTGCTGGGAGGCGGTTGAGCCCGGATACGGTCATGAAATGACAAACAACCAAACTAGAAGAAATGAAGAAGCTTTAACACTGCTTTTTTTAATTGTTGAAGACAATTTTCTCGATGACATCGGCGATTGCAACAGCGCGAGAGAAGCGTGGAATACATTGAAAGATATCCACACTAAGTTTGGACTGCTGCACACCATACAATTGATGAAAGAATTTTTCAATACAACAATGAAAAATAATGAAACAATGCACACCTATTTAAGTCGACTAATGGACATTCATCGAAAACTTGCGAGCGGAGGCTACGCCTTTACAGATAGGGAAGTGGCATTAATAATGCTGATTGGATTGCCAAAGCAATACGAAAATCTGATTCTAAATTTAGAGAAAGACGAAGTTAACCTATCAACCTCAATGGTGAAATCAAAACTACTTTTAGAGGAAAAAAGAGTAAACAGAAGTGAGAATTTTTACCACGAAGAAGCAGCACTCCATACAAGAAACTACAACCCCCCCTAGTGGAAACCTAACGAGAAGAATGAAAGAAGGTCGTCATCAAGAAAACCAGTAGAAGAACATGAAGCCAAACCAAGGAAAATTAAGTGTTTCTCATGCGGAGAATGGGGCCACATTGCAAAGAACTGCAATTCACAGAAAGGAAATAAAAATAATTCCAAAACTGGAGAACAAAGAAGAGACAGTGCACTTTCTGCAAGAAATGATATGGCATCAGTGAACCCCCTACTCTGGATCCTGGACAGCGGAGCCACAGAACACATGACTTCTGACAGAAGAAAATTCCTTAGTCTGAGAAAATATGCATCTGAAGTTGAAGTGGCTAATTCTGAAAGAATAAAAGTCAGTGGGATTGGGAATATTTCATTTTGCATACATGAAGAAAACGAAGGAAGAAACATTACCATTCAAGATGTTTTATTTGTCCCAGAGCTAGGAGGAAATTTACTGTCTATTGGAAGAATAGAAGAGAAAGGCTTTAAAGTGGAATTTGCAGACGGCAAAGCCAAAATAATCGACAGCGAGGGAAAAATATTCCTGTCAGCCAAGAAAAAAGGAAGACTTTACATCATTGAAGAACAGATAGAAACTGCCTGTATGACTAGAACTAAAAATACTGAACTGTTGCACAGAAGGCTCGGTCACCCACACTACAGTGCCATCAAAAATTTGGATTCTCTTGAAGAAGACAAAGAATCGGCAAATACACCTTGCACCGTCTGTATTCAAGGGAAAATGAAGCGGAAAAAGTTTCCAAAGTCTGCCAGCACACGAGCCAAGGATCTCCTTGAAATAATACACTCAGATGTTGTTGGCAAGATTTCCCCTTCGTCTCTTGGAGGTTCAAGCTATTTTGTCACATTTACAGATGACTACTCACATTATACTACGTTATATACTATGAAGGCCAAAGCAGAAGTATTGGAAAAATTTGACGAGTACCGCCGCACAGTTGAAAACATCCACAACAAGAAGATCAAGATTCTGAGAAGTGACAATGGGGGAGAGTTCAAGAATGCAAGTTTGGACAAGTACCTCACCATGCATGGGATCCAAAGACAACTTACAGTGCCGGAAACACCTCAGCAAAATGGCAAATCGGAGAGATTGAATCAGACGTTAATAAACACAACAAGATGTTTGCTAATTGAATCCGGAGCAGGCCATGAATTTTGGGCCGAAGCAGCAGCTACTGCAGCCTACCTAAACAACAAGCGACCATCCTGTGCAATAAATGGCAAGATCCCCGATGAAGTTTGGTCAAGCGCTGAAAGTAAAGTAGATCACCTCAAGGTATTTGGATGCAAGGCATGGAGTCATACTCGCACACATTCAAGGAAAAGCAAACTTGACCCAAAGGCTATAGAATGCGTTTTTGTTGGCTATCCAACTGGAGTCAAAGGCTATAAGCTATATGATTTGAAGAAAAAACAGTTTTTCGTGAGCAGAGATGTGATCTTCGAAGAAAATGTTTTCCCCTTGAAGATGGAAAATTGTAATGATACTGCAGAAGAAGCCATTCTTAGCATTGAAAGCTTAGATGAAAACTGCATGTATACATCTGAAGAAGAAGTTGATCTTTTAAATTTAGGAAACCAAATGCCTTTAAATCATCAAGAATCACAGGATTTATGCACTGAAGCGTGCTCGATTCAACAGATAGAAGACGTCCCAGATGACAAGTGTGAAGATTTAAATGAATCATTTGGAAATACTATTGAAGAAGTGCATGACACACACGATGATGTTATTACTGAAGCGTCAAATAGCAGTTCGGGCAGTGGAAGCAAGAGGGGAATAGGTGCAAGGCCTGTGAATCTTCCCAAACACCTTTCGGATTACTATCTCTACAATGCCAAAGAGACACTCCATGATGAGAGAGACCCAGTGACAGTCACTGAAGCCATGCAATCCCCTGAAGCGGACATGTGGAGAGAGGCAATGAATGAAGAAATTGCAAACCTCACTCAAGCCCAAACGTGGGAACTCACCACGAGACCACCAGGCGTGAAGATAATACCGTCCAGGTGGCTGTTTCGCAGAAAAAAGGATGAATCTGGAAAACGAACAAAATTCAAGGCCAGAGTAATTGCAAAAGGTTGTGTTCAGGTATCTGGCAAGGATTTCCAAGACACCTTTGCGCCTGTCATCAAGCTTAAATCCATTCGACTGTTACTTGCAACAGCTGCCGAAAAGGATTATGAAGTCCATCAAATGGATATTACAGCTGCCTATCTCAATGGCGTTTTAGAAGAGGACCTGTATATGGCACAGCCTGATGGATGCATTGAAAAAGGTAAAGAGCACCTTGTCTGCCACCTGAAAAAGAGTATATATGGTCTTCGACAATCGGGAAGAGTGTGGAATTCTTGTTTGAATGACTTCCTAATCGATTATGGATTAATAAGAGCTAAAGCAGACCCTTGTATCTATTTTTGCCATGAGAGAAACATCATAATTGGAGTCTATGTTGATGACCTCCTAATCATTGGCGGCATAGAAGAAATAAACAAGTTCAAAGGAAAAATTAAAGAAAAGTTCACTGCAAAAGACCTAGGTCCTGCCAGCCAAATATTGTCGATGCAGATTAACAGAGAAGAAGATGGGTCGATCACGCTGGATCAAATTGCTTATGTGTCTGAAATTTTAGACACATTTAAGATGAGTGATGAAAAACCAGCTGCTACACCATTAGACCCAAGCATCAAGTACTGCAAGCCCGATGATCAGCAGGGGGCGGAATCGAAGCAAACGGGGGCCAGCTTCCCTTATCGACAAGCCGTCGACAGCCTCTTGTACTTGGCCTGCGGCACACGACCTGATCTCGCATATGCAAGTACATACATGAGCCAATTCAACGAAAGGCCGATGGAAGAGCACTGGAGAGGAGTCAAGCATATCCTCAGATACCTCAAGGGTACTAAGTTTCGGAAATTGAAGTTCCAAAGAACCGGAAAAGGATTGCTTGCCTTCTCGGATACCGACTGGGGAGGGGACAAGACCGACAGGAAATCCTTCAGTTGATACATGCTTTTACTTGCTGGAGGACCAATATCTTGGTCTAGCAAAAAGCAGACCATCACTGCTTTGTCCTCCACCGAAGCCGAATATGTGGCCATGTGCCACGTAGCAAAAGAAATCTTGTGGTTCAATAGCTTGGTAAAAGAGGTAGTAAGTAGCCGCTTATTTGCCTCACCTCAAGTTGTAAATGTGGACAATCAGGGAGCAATATTCATTGCGAACAACAGAGTGACTTCAGAAAGAAGTAAGCATATAGATATCAAACACCATTTTCTACGTGACCTGGTTTCCAGTAATATATTGAAGTTTGAGCATATACCCACAAAGGAAAATGTGGCAGATGCCATGACAAAACAAGTTTCCAAAGGAACATTGAGTCATTTGAACTATGTGATGACTTGTTAGGTTTTTTTTTATTAATTCTTTTGAAGTCCTGCAACCATGGACCGAGTTTGCAGCTATGAAAATACTTTTTATTTTCTTAAATTTAATTTCTGTTAAAAGTGTATTGAAGTGTGTTCTTTTTAAATTGTAGTACCTAGAGTTTGCCATGTCAGTATTTTTTTGCTTAATGGTTGTATTTTTAATTAGAAGTTTTATTTTCATTGTGTTGTATCTAGTGTGATAGGCAAGGGAGCATGTTAAAAATATATACCTCTCACACTATATTTATGTTTTTAGTATTTTTCATTTGTTGCTGAAACTGATTGGCATCGTGAGTTTTATTATGTATCTTTGTTATACTCAATTGGCAACACCGGTTGGTTGTTGTTCCGTTTCACCTGCTGCGTGAGTTGTGCAGCACGGTATGTTGTAAGACATCGTAAGTTCTTCAAATATATTTTAATCCACATCTAGACTCGTTTTAGTCTTTCTTTCTTCATTATGCCTTTTGGGAGTTTTTAACAAAAAATGTCGCTTTTTCCAATGGTGTCAAAAAGAAAACTGTGGGACATTTCCTTCACTTTTTATTGATAGATTTAATGAAGAAAGTAGTGCCTAAACTGCAACTAAACCTAAAAAAAGTTCGAGCTAAAAACGCAAATTACTCCAGCCGTAATTAAGTTAGAACATCGAAGCAAATTGTTTAGAACGTGGAAAATTCTAACCTTTTCAACGACATATAATATTAATAGGTGCAAGTACTGCTTCACTCCCATATTCGGGAATTTATGTGAAATTTTGACCTAATTAAAAAAAAAAATTATTTATCGAATTTTTTTCGAATTATAGCCTATGCCACTCGGTCAGAAACCACGTTTCATATAGTGAAGGAATTTTTCAAATAGGTGCAGTGGTTCCAGGGATTATCTCGAACATATAAACACACAAAATTCCGCCCTCGCTCTTTATAATAAGATAAAAGTAAGATTTCTAAGAAATTCTGGAAGGAAGTCTGTGGCGGACCTGCGTCCAGGAAACCACATAGCACCTACAGCCTTGAAATTTTGTACAAAATGACTTCGAGCCCCTGGGGTGTGCACCTGGGGTTTTATTTTTTAAAATTCGAATTAGATTTTTTGTAATTAACTTTTTAAGCTCAAAAATCGCGTAAATTGCCTATTGCCAATTAAAGGAGTGAAAAATTACTTGCATACATTTATATTAGATATCGTTGGAAAGGGTAGAATTTTCCGCGTTCTACATAATTTATTTCAATGATCTAACTTAAATACGGAGAGAGTTATTTGCGTCTTTAGCTGCTCAAACTGTTTTAGGCTTAGCTAAAATTTAAGCACTACTTTTTTTATTGAATCTATGAGCAAAAAGAGAAGGAATTGTCCCACAGTTTTCTTTTTGACACCACTGAAAAGAGCGACGTTTTTAATTCCAGATCTAACTCGACCTATGGTCGAAAAACAAAGATTCTATCTCCAAAGGAAAAAAGTTACAAGGCGTTAAAAATCAGTTCGGATAATCTCACATCCATTAAAATTATTGATGTTTTATTTGGCGTTGCCATAGTTACGTCTTTTCTATTCGCATGTTTTTTCTTTCTTATTCGCAAACTTTAAGGGTTTCGATTTTAACGGATAATCTTAGGCTCAACTCAATTCAAGCCCCGAGCTAAAGAGCAAAATATATTACTAGAGACCACGAATATGGAAGCGACTTTTCAAACGCACAAAACTGCAGTTTTGCAATGCTCAGGAGCCCCTTAGCCCTTACAGAACTGCAAGTTGTTACAAGTTATTTTGAAACCCGGGGAAGGGGAGCTTTATGTTCCAAAAAAAAAAAAGGAGCTCATAATGCGTATTTAATTTGTTTCTATTTAACTGTCGATTTAAATCTCTGCGAATCAAATAAGGTTGCGAAGCAATCCTCGGGGGTGAGTCCCCTAGTTGTTGTAAAAAAAAATACGTAAACAAAATTTTCAATCTTTGGAATCCGTAATTTTGTCTTTGATCAGACAATACAACACTTGAGAATGATTGAATTTTTTAAACATTCTTTCAAATTCATCGTTGATAGCGATCAACGAAAATTTCAAATATTGACTAGCTATGTCACAAAACAGTAAAACAATGAAAGCAAAAGATAAAAAATAAAATGTGATTTTATTGCCAAGTGCATCGTTGCGAACAATGCGAAGTATCCATTGTAATAGTGCTGAGTGCATCGGCTGAGTTCATTGCCATGCGTGACTGTAGGTCAGTAGAAAAACAACTGAGCAAGACCTATCTTTAGATTAGTGGATGAAACTCGGTCTATAGAGTGATGAATCTAGTGTCATGATCTCGAAACTCAATGAACGTACCTTGTTGTTCTAGGGAACGTTTCATGACCGACTGAATCATGTCAAATGCCAAGTTCAGTTTAGCGGCAACAGCATCATCATGAGTGTGTAGTTAGACCTGAGACTTAACTCATATGGTTGGGAACTCGAACAATATGAATTCAGCATCTTGGCAACAAATCGATGAAGATCTACTCTCTCTACCAGCATCTGCTTATTTTGCCTGAAGAATTATTTATGCACTACGAAGATTGTTATTAGAACGTTGTTTAACGATATAGACGTTCAAAAATTAAGACTCTCACTAAACCAAGATTTAAACTCAATGAATGTCTAAGGATGAATAAAGACTCTGATTACGTGTCCAGGCAAATCAATATTAAATCACCATCTATCGAAATTTCGAAAGTTTTATCCAGATGTCCGATCTCCTGATCTAGAACCCCAAAAGTTAACGATTTGTAATGGGACCTAAAAAGGATTTGTGACCACGACAGATTTAACGTGCATCAGAAAATATTAGCTTACTCAGGGATCTACGACCGCCCAGTACGGAGCCTGCGACTCTTCGACTACGAGTTCCGTACTTTACCAATCGGACTACCTCGCCCCTAGACATACGCTTTCCAGTCATTACATAAATGCTGTGTTGCTTTATTACTGCTAGCAATAATTTTAAATTGCCAATCAGAACGTTATAAAGCAATTTGAATCACTTGGTCTAAAATATTGTGTAAATTATGCCAAACAGGAGCAAAGGGCTCCAATATGAAATATAAAAACAAATTTATAATTGCACTCAAAATTGAAAAACAAGAATTCTGCTACGAACCCTTAATCTTCTTGTGACAGGTTTTAAAAAAAAACTTGAATACGCCAACGATTATAACAGTTATGCTACAGTCAGCAAATGCTCATGAATAGCTATCAACTCAAAGCACTCATAAGCAAGGTAAGGATCTTTGGCGGAAACAACAAGGCCTCACGAAAATCAAACAAGGCGGCAGACAAAAATTGAATAAAATGTATTAAACGAAGAAGCCCTGAACAATCGCCAACAGCAAACGAGTCGGAGCAATGTAAAGGGCCGCTATCACAAAAGATATTTTTTAATAATGATAAAATAGCAAGCTCTACTTATATCCATTTGTTTTTCTTATCTATTACACTTCTCCGAGTTTTGAAATAAAGAGGAAGTTTGGAAGATAACATGCTTGTTCTCTAGGCTATTGTAATTAAGGAAATCATGCTACAAGCTCACATCTATAAAACTGAAGGAATAATTTCTAATGTGTTTGGTAATTTTGATTTTTAGGGGGAGGGGGGCAGGTACTCCGAAAATTTACATAAATAAAAAATTTTAACGTAGTTTAAGCACTGCTGCTTGCAGCCTACTCAAAGCTAATTCTACATTGAAAGACAGAGTCCTTGTAACTCCAAAAGACATGCCTGTAATAATTTCGCAAATTTTGTACTTTAATAACATTTTATAAACCAAAACAAAGATGTATCAAGATTTTAGAGGAGATCTGGCATGAAATAACCAAAATGCAATCTCCTAACCCAGGAATTTCCAAAGTAGGCACATTAGCAATTCAATTGTGCTACTTGCAAGGGCGGATCCAGCTTCTGGTTTTGGAAGGAGTCGGTCATTTTAAATGACTAGAAAGTAGCCCGTCAAGGTATGACGGGTGAAAATTGCTTCTACATTTTAAGGAAGCAATTGCCTGTTTGGTGATATTTTGATAATTGAAATTTTAACCCTTACTCCAGAGGATTAACACTAAACTACAGTGGATAGCGTTCATTTTTGACCACTTTTTCGTTTCTCCATTCTCCTAAAATGACTGTCTTACCAGTAAAACAGTAAGTTACCGGATTCAGTTCAGCCTCGTCGAAATAAATCATTTCCCTGCATGTCAAACATTACCAAAAAATATTAGCAAGTTATCATACTGTGGTGCGAGTTTCATTGTTGATGACGTCAGGAGCGTTACTCGATCATTCGCTATTATATATATGAGGATGAGCCGACAATTCCGATAACTATATAGTCATCAGTACGGCACAAGCGCAATACTCAGGCATAAACAGAAGTTCTGGGCTATAAATGGGGTTTTAGAGGGATCAGGCAAAAATAGGGTTCTGGGAGAGGGGGGTTGGGTTCTGTCCTCCGGTAATTTATCGCAATTGAAGTCCTCAAAATCCAGTTTTACATCATCTCCCTCTGTATCCGTGCTTGGCCACACGGAGCGATGATGGGTGTCGTGAGGGGTCCATGTTATCGAGTCTTCCTTACTCTTAAGCAAAGAAAAAAATTGTGATAGCAACTTATCAGTTAATGAATCCCACAGATATTTATTTCAACAAAAGAAGTCGGATATTAGACGTCAATATTCGACTTCAGATTTTTAACTGAGCTCTGTGGTGCAACAGCCAATGAGTGCTAAGGCCTACTGTGCTCAACTCAGTTTTCGCGACCGAGGGCTATGGGGTACAAGGCCGGTTAGCAGGTCCGCCGAATGAAAACAAAAAAAAAAAAAATCCCAATATTCAGTTTCTAAGTTCACTCATTTTATTGACCCACTAAAGATGGCGAAAGGCTGAGTCGAAAGTGTTCAACCCGGGAATCAGACCCAGGTCTGCGGAGTAGAAACGCCTAAGCCACTGGGCTTCATTTCGAATTTTTACTTCGATAATTAATATTAAGTGAAATCCCGATTTTACGTCTCCCAAATCTACGTTTTTCACGCATTTATCGTTTTTTCATTGGGTCCCATCATGAATTTTGCTGCTATATATTTCCCGTTTTTTAGTTTCTCGTATTATACGTTTTTTAATCCACTCCCTTGAAAAAAGTAAAATCGGGGTTTCATGGGTGTGTCACAGGGCTCTCTGTCTCTTCCTCGACTGACTTCGCCGCCGTGAAAATCTGGAGACACCAGACATGTCACCTGGAGAATTTACTATTTGACCAAGAACATATGCCAACATAATGTTTCAACTGTTAAGCGTCTGATGAAAATTGAATTAATTACTTTTGCATCGCATTAAAAACTTGCTTTTAGCTTAATAAACTGACTGACGGATTTAAATAGAGTTGCACTAAGCGAAATGCATTCTTTTAAACTGTCTAAAACGTACTATTTTAAATTAAGCTAGACATATTCCAAGACAGCGGTTCTTTATTAAATTTGTAAAACCGATCGATTTTTGTTTGGCATAACAACGATAGAGAAGATTCCAACGTCAATGCATCGACAAGAGTGGCAAACAATGAAAGAAAGAAATGCAGGACTCCCAACACATTTTAGCTTCAGAAAAGGGTAAAAGAGGACCATTTTCAATCAAAAAGGGGACTAAAGAGGACCAGTTCGAATCAAAAAGAGGACCTTGGGAGGACCACTCATAGTTAAACATAGGGAAGCACTAAAAGGGAAATTAGTTGCCAGCTGCTAAATTCGTAAAGGTAATTCATAATATGTAACTATAATAATGATAAAATTCTTTTATCACCTGTAAAACTGATATTTTGATCCATTGAATAATATTATTTACACAAATATGGGGGGGGGGGTACTTAGTTGAGCACTTAGGGCAGCCCCTTTAGAACTAAATAGGCATAATGATGCATTTTGACTTGAACCAGGGACGCTGGTAGTCTCACTCAGTGGCGCCGACTCCATGGGGCCTGAGGGGGCCTGAGCCCTCTCAAAAATATTTTTGAGGGGGCAGAGCCCCCCCAATAAATCAAGAAAATTAATAGTTATATTTTGCTTTCTAAACTCACAAATTCATCTTTTATTTTCCTTGTTTGAAGATAGTTTTCCTTGCAAAATACATTCAGTAATGAGTTAAAATGAATAATTATTACGGTAGTAATCAAGTTAACTGAAAACGAGTGGTGTGGAAAATGATAGTGTTTCGGTGCTACAAGCACACTTAGAATTTGTTCCAGTGCGCGAAGATACAAGTCAAGTCTGTTGCCTCTGAATCGCGCTGCGGCGCTCATCTAAGTGTTGCTGATCTTGAAAAAAGATATGATGGTTTGATTTATATATTAAATGGGGGGAGGCGTGATAGTTTTGAATACTTTTGGGAATTGTGTTTAAAAGAAAAACCTTTACAAAATGATGATCCGTCGCGTCCTCGGAATCGACGTATACCAAAGAAGTATGAAAACAACGAAGCCAGCTCACAGCACACTTTCAAAATCCCAAAGGAGTACTACAAGGCACCCACAGGCAGTACATTGAGGTTTATGAAATGGTGCAATTTTGCATCATTGGGTGATTTGCATCAACTGGACTCATACAGGTAATTGTAGTTGAACAAGAGTACTTGCTTTTATTAAACAGAGGTGAAACAAATTTTGAAATATCAACTGAGTTTTTCAAAAATGACTTAGTCTTTGAGAGACTGCGTTTATGCTTGAATATGTCAGTCGATATCACTGATGAAAAAACAACGGGTCTTAAAAAAACATGCGTAAATTAAATTACCTTTTTACGAAAATACTGTGCGCATTAATATTTATTTTTTCCTTTTTTCATTGCCAAAAAATATGTGTCAGGCCTGTGGAGTTTTTGGGTCTCTAATGTTGAATATAAAAAAAACTTTAAAACTCACTATTTTTCATCTCATATTTAGAAAATTTCCCGCGGCAAAACCCCGCTGTTTCCCCCCCCCCTCCCCCAATTTTTTTAAAAGTCGGCGTCTCTGATAGTGCTCGTCCATGCAAGTCAAGTGTCCTATCTTATATCTATCAATGCCTAGCTATGGCACTGAAAGGATCCCCATAAAATAGAACAAAAAAAAAAATGTCTCTTACTAAGACAAGTAACATGATATAGTTGAACCAGAAAATTAGTAAACCAATTTTTAGATTGTTTTACTTCGAAAACGCCATGTCACATACTGTTTGTTTGTTAAAATTATACACACCAAAAAATATGGCATTTTCAATGTACAAAAATGAAACATTTTTTGGGGGGAAGGGGGGGTACCTCCGAGAGATTACATAACCCCTTAAAGCCCCGGTGATGTCCGGCCCCCCCCCCCCAATAATTTTTGCAAGTCGGCGCCCCTGGTCTCACTGAAGGATAGATGAAGCTGGGCTTCATCTTTATTTAGTTAAAAAATATTTTTTATGTTTTTCTGTCTTGTAATGTTTCTTAATAGCGTTATCATACACTAAACAAAAAAACATTATTCTCTTGTTGTTTTCCCCAGTCTCTAATTTTGTTCCCATCTTCATGAGTTTCATCTAACTATTTGCTGAGAAATTTGCACTTCCTCATGACTAACACTGAAACCTAAAAAATCTTGTTTTGATTTTCAACAAAGCTACAACTGAGTTTATAATAAAATTATTTTATATTTGAATATTAAATTAAATATCTTATCACAGGGTTCATAGCCTTTAGAGAGAAAAAAATTTAAGCACTTTTCAAGAGTAAAAAAAAATATTTTTCAAGGTACTACCCTAAATTTGCACTATAAATATTACAAGCAGATTTCATTTAATGCTAACATATAAATAACAGAAAGTAATATAAAAAGTATAGGAAAACAAACTGCTTTTTCTACAAGAGACACTTTGAGAAAAGATTTACTGTATTGAAAGTTTTCCTAAAAATGTCTGAAATGCTTAATCACATAGGGAAGCAGATCACATGAGGCTTAGTTTTGCAATTTTCATATTCAAAGTATATTTTCAAGAATCATAAAACTTAAGATTTAAAAAAAAAAAAAAAAACTCCATGATTGTAAGGCCATGAGTGCTTTGAACTTTTATGGGGGTGGGGAGGGACTAATTTCCCTCTTTAGCAGGCATCAATGACAATGAAATGATGTACATAAATTCAACTTTATAAAAATTTTATAATTTAACTTTGTTTTAAATACAAACACAACGTTAAAATGTTATGCACTCAATCTTTTGCGTTTAATATCCCCCCCCCCCATACAAAAACAGTAATAAACGAAAATAAGATAATAATAATTACAATTAAGTTTGCAAAACTAGAAATTTGAATTTAAAATAAAATTAATAATTTTTTAGTTATTTAAATAAAAATTAAAACGAGTTAGTCTGATTTAGCATGTCAAAACAACTTCAAATTGCCAATAATATAAAAATAGATGCAAAACGATTGAAAGCTCAAATAAGCAAATTTTCACGAACCAAGTTCAATTTTGGCATATTTCCCATAAAATAAGTTTATTTATTTTCTACTAAATTAAACATAAAACACACTAATCTAAGGTAGCATTTGGGAAAATAACATTCGATTGGGCAATATATTTTAATATTTTCATGATGCAAAAAGATTGAAATTTCAAACACTTTTACTCATTTTCCGCGAAGTCTGAGTAAGTTCAATGTTGCCATGGTTTCCAAAATAATTACTTCGTTAATTATTGAAATTAAAAACGAAAAATAAGCTAATCGAAAGTATTATACGTCAAAATTACTTCCTATTGTCATAAACATTAAAATATTTACAAGATGCAAAAGGATTGAAATTTCAAACGCGAGAAGCAGTTTTCCGCGAAGTCCGGGTAAGTTTAATGTTGTCATGGCTTCCAAACTAATTCCTTCGTTAATTATTGAAATTAAACGAAAAATAAGCGAATCTAAAGTAGTATATGTCAAAATAACTTCCTACTGTCAAAAACATTAAAATGTTTACAAGATGCAAAAGGATTGAAATTTCAAACGCGAGAAGCAGTTTTACCGCGAAGTCCAAGTAAGTTCAATGTTGTCATGGTTTTCAAACTAATTCCTCCGTTAATTATTGAAATTAAACGAAAAATAAGCTAATCTAAGGTCGCTCATGTCAAAATAACTTCCGATTGTAAAAAACATCAAAATATTTACAAGATGCAAAAAGACTGAAACCTCAAACACGAAAGCAATTTTTCGCGATACTGCATATCGAACCTATGCTCAGAAAATTGCACTGATGAAATATTTTTAAAAGAATTACAAGCAATCTAAAGTATACTTTAGATTGCTTGTAATGATTTTTGAAAGAATTCAAGCAATAAAGAAACTTTTCATACTTTTTCAAGGCTTTCAAGCACTTGGAAAAAAAACTTTTTTTTCATGAACTTTTCAAGAGCGTAAAATTTACGAACATATGCGCCTGAAAAAAAAAATGGCGCATGCGCCACGAGATTACGTACGAATTCATTTGCAAAAGGGATGGTTCATTGCAGCGTTACTATTACAGTCAACGCGCGACAACTCTAAGTCCCAAGGGACAGGATAAAAAGTTCTGGTTATGGGAAGTTTCCACATCAGTCTGAAGAGCTTGGGATCCAATGAAAACTTTGAGATAAAGGAATATTCGAGTTATCGAGATCCGAGATCGGGAAGTTCATTCGTTATTGCAAAAGCGAGGCTGAAATTCCGAGAAATATTTGAAGCACCCAGTTCCGCGATTCGACGTCATAACTCCTCCCCTAAACCTTTATTATGAATTTCCATGCTGCCGAGGCCGCGTGTTTTGGGTGTACAGTATCTTTTAACGTAATGGAAAATTTTTAAAATCTGATTTTTAAGTAAAAACAATATAAAAGTGGACTAATCGGACCAAAATGTTCAAAAGCGGTCTAAAGCGGACTTAACACTAAAAAACGGACTTTGGCGGGAAAAGCGGACCATTTGGGAGCCCTGAAATGCTGTAAATAAAAAGAGAACTGCTAGGGATCTTTGGTTGAATAAACTGACAGTGAAAAGAATGAATATTTTATGATTCACTGTGAAATTATATTTTCCGAGACCACGAATTCAAGTTGAGAGCGCCAGCTGAGAAAACACCCACAGCGGAAGATAAAACTCAAGATCTAAGCAAGAAAATCATACAGTGACAGTACAGTAAAACCTGTGAAGTTGACCACCTGTCTAAGATGACCGCTTTTTTTTAGGCACGGAATTAGCGCTTATCATATGAATCAACATTTGTAAGTTGACCACCTGTTTAAGTTGACCACTAAAGTAGTGCATCGCAAGTGGTCAACTTACACAGGTTTCACTGAAAATGAACTTGAAATGCATGCAGGTAAAGCCACGGGACAGCAACAAGGATACAAAATGTCAACTAGATATTTATTTTTAAATGTTTCTGCTATCATTGAAAACCTTTTCCATAAATACAATACCGGAAGCAAAAAATGCGAAGATATGTTCCACATCCTTGATATATTTATGAAGCGAAATAATTGGGAGTGGACAAATTGTCACGGTGTGTGCACAGATGTAGCTCGATCAATGTCTGGTTAACTGCAGTGGCTTAATAAGTCGCAAAGCTCTGGATTCCATACTACATCATTCATAGCAGGGCCGGATTTACCTATAAGCTAAACAAGCTATAACTTGAAGCTCCCTTTTAGTTGGGGGCATCCAACTCCCGAAAAATTGCATGCGTTCCTAAAAATATGAAAAATACTTGAAAAAATAGTTTTTTTTTCATTTTCAAAGTGCTTGAAAATCTCGAACATTTGGAAAAGTAACTACAAACCTTGAATTTTAAAACTTCTAACAAATAGGGTAGTAAGGGAAGTACCAAAATATATAAAATTCAGCTCTTTGCTACATCTTGCATCAAAAATGTAAAAATCATATGGTTCTCGCGCTATAACATATTACTTAAGATACATTTTTGTGACTCATATGTTTCAAATCTTACTTTTATTTAACATAAATGCAGTGTTTTGGAAATTATTTTGTTATTGCTTGCTTTTATCTTAATTCTACTGCATATTGTCAATCCGTTTATCACGGAAAAAAATACCCTACCTCTATTCCTTTTCGTTTTCTGCCAGGGTTGGCTTTTTGCCGGCAGAAACTAGTTTTTGCCGTGCCAGTGGCAGAAACTGGTTATAACCGGTAAAAACCGGCAGAAACTGGCAAAAACTTAAAAGTGTCTTTAATAACTCAAGTAATTACTAAATGATATTCGTTTGAGTAAACTAAAAAATTAAACTTAATTTCAAAATTGTAAAAAATAAAATTCTATGCTGGTGTCCTTGATTTAGTTCAGAAAGGGAACTTTTCAATTGCAGATGTTCGTATTATTTGGATTAATCAAACAAAGGACAAAAAAAAAAAAAAAACATATGGGTGCTAAGGAAAGAGAAGTGACATACAGAATTAAACATGCATTACTGATTGTAATTTGCTTATGTATGCTTCATCTAAATTGCTTGCGATTGAAATTATCATGGGTTTCGAGAAGAAAGTGCCAGACTTTTACTTGCCAATATTAACCTAGATTTTGTAGCTAATGTCACAGCTTTGCAAAACAAATTGGCCCCCTAACGCAACAGATGAAAGTTTCACGAACATTGCTTGTTCCTTGATGCATTGCCTGCTAGCTCTTCTGTTGCAAGAATATTCTCAAGTTTCTCATTTGTGAATATTAAATTGAGAAACTGTTTAGAGTTTTGAAACCACTATTTCTAAGAGGCAACTGCAGGGTCCAAACAATCTAACATTTGATTTTGAATTTTAGATAATTAACTGAAGCACAATTTAATTACAGTATCAATTATTTTTTCCACGCATTTTCTATTGTATGTCAATAATGTTTTTGTCATTTTGTGAGTTTTTGCCAGTTTCTGCCGCAAATGTGGGAGAAAGTGGTTCTTACCATGCCGGTTTTAACTGGTTTCTACCAGTGGTTTTAACCACCTCGGCAGAAACCTGCCAACCCTGTTTTCTGCACTACTTGTAATTGAAAGAAAGTTGTTGTAATGAGAAATCTATAGTTTAATTTTTCTTTGAAACTTAAAATAGATGTTTTCTTACTAAGTTAAAACAAAACAGTAAAATTATACAGTTAAGTACTAAATTTCAGAGACTAGAAAGTGCAAATGAGGCGTCTTAAATAATTTTAATTGTTCTAGAATCTTTGAAAATAATTAGATTAATCTTTAAAACTCCTAAGCAAATACTGTTCCGTGGGAGAAAAAAATAGCCAATTGGACTACTTCTTGACATGGATTACTTCCGAAATAAAGTAAAATACTCAAACACTACTAAACATTGGGTCATCGATTAGTTATGAGTAGCAGCTATAGACCTTGGGCCCTAAACAGCCTGAGTACTAAGTGGATGATTTAAAATTTTGGCAAAAATTTGAAAAAGTAGTCTTTCCCCCCCCCCCCCTCGGCACAAAAATGTTTTCATGACAAAACTACGTAAAAAAAAAACCGAAAATTAAAAAAAAACGACCTTGTTCCGCCTTACTTGACTACTTTTATAGGCATTTTAGTCTGCTTACTGCCTTGAAAGTGTAGCATTCCTACATTGATAGCCAGGGTCCGAAACAACTTTCCCTTTTGCAGAAAGAATTATCAGTGATTTGACATATCACTTTTCACTCCAGGGTCTCCCGTACCTACTACTATTTGTGGTTTAGACTTCCCAGTTGTTCCCGTCCAACTGTCCAACTTCCCAGCTGGACGGGAACCTGAAGACAGCTCTGATTTTTTTGATCCAGACCAGAAGCCGAGCAATCCCTGGTCAAGACCCCCCAGAGGCATCGTTTCACTTGGAGGAGTTTGTGACCACGAGCATATTTAACGTCCCCGAGTCACCATTAATGAAGACGGTGCATCTTCTACCGGCTGGGACCGAACCCGGGACCCTCCAGTCACAAGTCCGAAGCTCTACCGATCAGGCCACCACGGCCCGACTTGACATGTCAGTGACTTTAAAGCATCTGAAGCTTAACTAAAGACATGTTCGCCATCTTGAGGCTAAATGACGCCGTGTTCTTCCTATGGCTGCCGTGATGAAGTAGCGTGTTTTGCCTCTTGATTGTGATGATTCTTGTCGAGATTCACAAGAAGTTAATAAAAAAATCACAATCAAGATGTAAAACACTCTACTTTACCATAGCAGACATAAGAAAAAAGTGACGTTTAGTCCAAAGATGTCAGCCGTATCGTTACTTTTAAGCTACGATGCAGGGCATTAAGTAACTTAAAGGGTCTTCTGCAATAAGTTTTAGATGCTGATCTTTCAACGTAGGAAAAAAAGTGTCACCGAAATCATAAGAACCACAACATTGTTATCTAAATCTCACGATACACACTCAAAGAAACATTCAAGACAGGGATGAATTCGTTAAGTTTCTAGTACTAGAACATTGACAGAAAATATAGCTGAATCCTGAGTCGTGGTCAACTTTACGTGAAATCAAACTTAGTTTTTTTTTTTTTTTTAGAAAAGCTGTAAATAACCAATTCAACCCCCGATTCAAGAGTACCATTGCAAGATTTACAGCATCAATTGAAACCACGGAACGTCCTCTAAGGCTAAAATACATACAGGGGCGCCTCTGTGGGAGGTCACTGTGACCTCCAAAAATTTTCTTACTCGGCAAATTTCATCCGATCATTCGGCAAAAATATCATCATTCGGGAAAAGTTGGAGTTCTATTCAGCAAATCTTTTCCGCCCTCCCAAAAATTTCAAGTTCGGGGCGCCTCTGGATACATAATATTCATGTTTATGCTCTGGCTGCTGCATTTATATTTAGTCGAAAAAATTATCGAAATAGTTTTCAAAAGATTTTTTTAAGACTGTCTTGAAAGCGTTTCATTCCAAGAAATCAGCTGTTCCACGGATTCATATGTAAAATATTCATTGCGTTAGTTTTTAACGAACGCAGGTTCCGTTTTTTTTTTTTTTTTTTTTTTCACCATTTGCTCTTCAACTGACAACATAATGGCGTTCAATCACCTAAATGGTAGTTGAAGCTGCCAGAAAAACGCCTCCTCTGGTGAAAAATGAATATGATGGCAGTCAATTATTGCACTTACTTGACAATGGACTGGCACGAACGGGCAAGTGTTTTTCCGTTCTGGTACGAAATCAATATAAATGCGTATGTAACATTTGCTTTTGCTATTTTTAGTCCAATATCAACAAGTTTAATGTCCTCCAGCGAGTAGGTGCTTAGTTCTTTGAAACAATAGGAAGGGAGTAGACATTAATTTGGCGGCGATATCCCATCAAAAGATAAATAAAATGTTTTAACAGAAAAGTGATGATGCATAACTCGCAATAGAACACAGATAAATTTCTCCCTCTGGTCAATTTTCGACATTAAAAGTTCTAAAAACGAAGTTTTAGATGATCTTTGATGATGTTATGCGAAGAGTAATTCGAAGTCTTCTCCCAGATATTTTTCAAAGTTGAAAACGCAATTGTAAGCCACCATTGGTAACAACAGGGGAAGGGGCGGAGTACAGAGACTTTCAAGACAGTTTTTTGGTATTGAGCTCTAAAAATGCAATTTTAGATGATTTTCGAGGATAGGGAGTCGTGCAGAGGTTCTTCTCGGATTTTTTTTCGACATTGAAGTCCTAAAACCCAGTCATAGGTGTCGTATTCCATGATACATCCGACTCTGTGGCATTTCAATGGGCAGAATAAAGGAGTTCTACTATAAAAACAATTTCTTTACAGAAAAACCTTCGATACAGAGGTATTTACATTATTACTCTGCTTTTAGCTAACCGTTAATTACAATGAATAACTTGAAAATCAAAATGCAGAGATACTTTTGCCTTCGCGAGAGGTAACTACTCATCGCAGTTGAGGAAAACCTTAAAATAGTTACGTGTTTGCTTTCATCGTCACAGAAAGAATAAAACAAATGAAAAAAAGTCGAAAGAGAAATGTACACTTCCGATTTTTTCCAAAGTTATGAATATATCCGAGACATGTTGCAATATTTCTTGTATGGTGTGTTTTAGTACAGCATTTCAGAGCTTCGAGAGGTAGTAGAGAGCACCGCAACGGCTGAAAATCTTAGTAACAAGCAGGGCCCAATTTCCCAATAGGCAGAGTAGGCAACAGCCTAGGGAGGCAAACTTTTCAAGGGCGACAAATTTGCTTTAACCACACATTTTTTAAATTAAATTGTCATTCTTGAAAGTAAAATATTAGCATTCTTTCATTTACCACAGAGACAGCTTTTTCTTGTAATTTAATAATGATTACTTTCAAACATCTTATGAAAGTCAAATGTTTTTCAATCATGGTACTTGCCGAATCGTCAGCAAAATTTGCCGAATAAGAAATTTTTTGGAAGATCACTGATCATTTCATATCGGGGTGTTTCTGAATGTGAAACGTCATCATTTCTTCATAAGTTTGAAAGTTTGGATCTGGGGAACACTTTTTTGCGCTTTTTGTGTCTAGGAAATTTTGCTTCTTTTAGGGGGGAGGGGGCGGCAGATTTCAAAACTGCCTAGGGGCGGCATCTAGCTAATTTCAGCCCTGGTAACAACGTCGAATATGCTTTCCTGGGTGCACAGAAAAATCAATAAAAAGACACCAAAGTGAATATTCTCTTTAGATACATTTAAACAAACAGACATGAAGAAAAAAGTAGCATGGGTTTGTCGCTTAGGTTTCACCTGTTCATAAAATTAATTTTTCGAAAATCAATGATAATTTAATTCGACGTTTAAAACCATCTGAGCCTTGTTTGGATAAAAATGTCGTTCTGTTATGAAAGAAAACATATTCGTAAGGCGTATTCAAATTAATGAGCCCAAACAAGGTTAATAACTGAGTTCACGGTGTTTGTATTCTTGCGTCACAACACAAAAGCTGAAAGTGAATGACGTAAAATCAAGACCACGCAAGCTAAATCGAGTAAAAATGCATAATTAAATCTTGTTTCTATCATTAATCAGGGTAAAGATTTAATTATCGTACGATGAATTGAACAACTGTGTTATTAAATCTCATTACATGTTTTACGCACTTTTTTTTTTTTTATAAGAGGGATTAAGAATGTTTCACGCTTTTCGGAGGGAAGAAGGGGTAAAGTGTTTTCGTTACAATGTATTTGATATTCTTTTTTGTTAATCTTTTGGACACAGAGAAGTCATTTATCATGGAACTGTAATCCTGCACCGCCAGTAATTGTACAAGCCAAAAATAAACCTAAATAATTTCTGATAAATGTACCGAAGTTGACAAAATGTTTTAAAACTTCACCAGTAGTTTGGACCCCCTCCCCCCCCCCCCCTTTCCCAAGTTGAAATTGAAACGAATAGATTAAAAAGAAAGACATAAAATAAAGTAGAGATAAACATAAATGTTTTTTTTTTTAGTATACTTAAAAACATTTATGTTCCGCTGTATGCTGTATGGTAAAAAGATAACTTGTTGAAAAATATGCACAAAAAATAAAATGTAGTCATTTCTCAGGCATTCAGTTCTCAGAGGATTAGAATCAGCAAACACATACACTCACACACACAACGAAGTAAAATGAGAATCTGATAAAGGGGAAAAAAAGACGTAAAGAACGCGCAAGATAAATATAGACATTCCGACCAACAGCTGATAAAGAGAAATTCAGAAAAACGAAAGCTATTTCAGGTCACCCTGTTCTTATAACTAATAGCTACTACACTCCCGCAGCACATAAAAGAAATGGATTAATAATATTAAATAGGGATGCGCCGACAAGCAAATTGGCCGATTACCGATTAATCGGCTGTTGATAATCGGTAGAGTCGATTAATGATCATAACGTTTATTTTTCCCCTACTAATTTCTCCGTCAACTTTCTTTTCTTTTAAAATTTCGACTTTAGAAATAGTTAATACAGTATAACTTCGGTTTAACGAGACTCGATTTAACGATTTCCCAATTTAATGATACATTTCATTGGTCGGAATCTGACTGCATTGAATGTCTGTGCTCCTCGATTTAACGATATCCTTGATTTAACGATAACTTTTTCCAGTCCCTTGACAATCGTTGAATCGAGGTTATACTGTAGTTAATTTCTCAGAGACAATTTTCTTTTCCTCTCTATCCTAATTTTCCGAAAATAATTTCCAAATTTCATCCAGTTTCTCTGAGCCAATTGATATTATTGTTAAGAAAATTACAGTATGTTTACTAGACATGAAAACTTTAAAACATTAGGATACAGCTTGTGGTCAGCAGGGTAATTTAGGAACATTTTTAATTTAAATTTATTTTTTAATTATTAGTAGGCTTTTATTCTAAGACTTTTATTATTTACTAGTGGCACCCACACGGCTTTGCCCGTAGTAGAAAATTAAAAGGTCTTGATGATGAATTTCTCGCCAACTGGTTATATTAAATGGCTCGCCCATGTTCGGTTCCACGTTATGATGATTTCGTAATTTACTATTCTACGTTGTGCTTATCTGCTCGGAAAAAGTTTCTTAAAATTGGAAAAGAAAAAGAACCACATCGAATTTTCGAAAAATCGCTTCGACGTGCACACCCCATGATACAAACTAACTTTGTGCCAAATTTCATGAAAATCGGTCGAACGGTCAAGGCGCTATACGCGTCACAGAGATCCTGACAGACAGAGATCCGGACAGAGAGACTTTCAGCTTTATTATTAGTAAAGATAAAGATACAAAATTATAAAGTTATCTAAAAGCACAATTCTAACGAGGAACAGTATTGGAATGTAAAAATTTATCAATATAGTTACATGTGTTTATTTATTCAAAATAGGGTAGGAGGATATGGTTAGTTTTAGTCCATTTCTTTGCTTAATAAAGGAGACTGGAACATATATTTCCAAATCTTTCTTTGGAATGCCCCTATGTCTTAAAAAAGGAAAATTGTTTACAACAATTATAGTTACTCGAACATAAAAGCCAGCTCCACTGCAAAAGTCTTAAATTTTTAATATTATTTTAAAAACTCTTTATTTAAGTTTAAAAAAACATTCTTTAAAAATAAAAAAAGAAAGATATATATACTTTAAAATAAAATTGACGGCGACAGGAGGGTGTGGGTAAATTTCCATTCATTTAATTTAGATATAAGATGAGATGAACATTTATAAAAGTCATTTTCTAAACATCAGTACTATTTTTACATTATTTTTAGTAACGTTATTTTTCAAGTAGCTGTAAAATCAAAATCGAAATACATTAAGCATCACACTAACAATTTGAAAGCATGCAGAATGCAGACATTATTTAACTTAAGAAGGAACTGTCTATAGAAAATGTTTTTAGACAACAATAAAAATTAAAGAAACTATTTCGGTACAAATTTGTTTTTGGAATAAAAGTGCTTGATAGCAAAATTAGATTTTGAAAAAAAAAAAAAGGCGAAAATATTTTTAGTAATGCATTATTCGTTCCATATGGGAGAGACAGTCAAAACTGAAATGAGTTTTTTTGAAAACTTGGGTTTATTTTAATTAACTTTTTAAAGGTTTTCCCGTTTTCCTTTAAGAAGTTGAACTATATGTTCTGTTTTTACATAAAATAAATGTTTTAGTCAAAAAAAAAAAAAAAAATCACAGCAAATGAAAAGCAGAGGAATGTGGGGCAAAATGAAATAGTTAAAAAAAACTTACTTTTTTCAAAATTTGTTTTCGAAATTATACGGTACATTAAATTTACCTTAAAAAAAATGTGGAAAATTTTTCACTTTTTTTTTCGATGGCGCAAAGTGAAAAATAAAAATTATTCCAAAGAAAGTTTCTATTTGAAAAATATTTTTGATCAAATGAGTGAGTAAATAAAAGAATCAATGAAGAAATGAATAGATAATGAAGCAATAAAAATAAAATAAATAATTTAACCAATATATGAGAAACAAATAAAAGTGAATAACATTGTGAATGAATAAGAAAATAAATGAATGAGTGAATAAATAAGTGACTTATTAAATGAAGGAATGTAAATAAATTAATTAATAAATGAATGCATAAGTGTTTTAACAAATGATTGAATTAGTTAGTGAAATTAACTAGTTCACTTTGCCCTATCTACTTTGACCCGCATGCACCAAGACGAATTGTAATAAAAATTAAAATAAGCTAAACTAATTTTTCAGATGTTAATCACAAGAACTTATTTAAAAAGAAAAAAACTTTTGACTAACTACAAAACATTACAATATGAGTACGAATTTTTAAAAATTGCTTGTAATCATAATGTGCTTTAATATTCGGAGATAACTTTTTGCTGACTGGAATAGACTTTACTACTTGGGTAAAATATTACCAGATAGGTGACGCTTAAAACAGAGTAAATATTTCACCATTTCACTTTGCACTGCTATTTTCTTTTGCCTCGCATTGCCCTACATAAATATATTTCACCCAATTAGCGGTCATGTACTAATATTGCGCTCTCTAAATAAAGGCATTTTACATATCCAGGAAAAAAAAACACGGTTGCCGGTCTCTGTAGCTAGCTTATAAATGCCGCTTCAGATAAAGGGCGCACCCCCCACCCCAGGTCAATGGCGCATCCTCCACCCCCCAAACAATCTCAACACTTTTTTCCCTTTTTGTCTTTTTATTTTTTAACTTACTTTTTTTTACTTCATTCACTTCTTTTTAATATTTTTTTATTTTTTAGCCCTCTCTTTTTTTTTAAATCTTTTTATTTATTTTTAATTGTCATTATTATATTATTTTATTAGAAAAGGTCTGTGCTACTCCCAATGACATACACATACACACACACAAACTAAATTTAAATAAATGAAATAAAATATAAACAGAATAAATAAAATAAAATTAAATTAAAGTAAATTTAAAATAGTTAAAAAATCCCCCGCCCCCCTCTTCAAAAAGAAACGATTTTGGTGGCACAACTTGTGCCCTAATCCTCCTCTGTGGGCATCCCTGCTTCAGATAGCTCATAAACAACTTCTGTTAAAAAATGAAACATACGTCTGTCTCATGTCTCGAAAATCTTGAAAATTTTGAATGGGGTAATTTGGAGTTACCGACTCTTTGGAACAATTCTTTAATGGATAATTCTTCACACAAATGTATGAAAAATTAGCAAGACTATAAAATTTCGAAAATGTGGACTTTTGAAATTTTTTTTTATTTAGATACACAATGTATTTTACTGAAAGCCACGCTAACTTTTTATCGCATATGAGGCAGTGAGAAGCAAAGGGATGTACGTGGACCTTATAAAGTTTCGAGGAAAACACGTTTAAAGTTCAGATCTTAGGTATCCTTTCATTAAAATCCTTTTCTAAATCCTACTGTATAATGCACCCACCAGACCTACTAGAACCATCTCTTGTCCTAAAATATAGGAGAGGTTCCTCTACCATTTGTACTAATTATCTCCAAATTTTTAATTTGGTCACTTACATCCCTTTGCTTCTCACTGCCTCATATGACAATCATTACATCAATAAGTCAAAAGTAAAGCGTATATTACATTTGTTAACAAAAGAAACTGAATACCACTTTTAACTACATCCTATATCCTTCTTTGAAATCAACCGTATTTATAAGAATTTGCAATTACTGATATCCCCACCCAGTGGCGTAGCTAGGGAGTGGCGGAGGGGCGGTCCGCCCCGGGCGGCAATTTCACACTTTTGATGGAAAAAAATTTAACGCGTTTTCCGAATAAGTTAATCATGCTTTTGATCTTTTTCTGGAGTCAAAAAAAAAAAAGGTATTTCGATTCTAATGTTGTGGTACGACTATGATAACATAATTACTCAAATACAAAACATATGTGTTGTTCTTGTGGACATCTCAGCATTATATTGTTTGTTTTTTCTCTTCCTTCCTCTAAATCTATACAGACTGAGGGCGGTGTCACATTTTTCAGGAAGAGCAACCGCACCTTCCTATCACTCAACGTCACCAAACGGCCCAAAAATGCAGTATTAGGCCTTGAGTCTCGAAACATTTCCAAGCACCCCCTCCCCCCCAATCCCTTTACATCTCATCTTTTAGCCTAATATTTAGTTTTTAAAATTTCAATACCAACAAATTCATGAAAGCGGTCAAGCCCTGACCCTTCCTGTAACGTGATTAAAGATAGTCTTAATGTGTATTAAGGACATCAACTTCGAACTTTAAAATCCCTATCGCATCCAATGTCTCCAAAAATAGCTTACAGTTGGGTTTTTTAAACTTAAATTTCAGAAAAATTCTAAGGTAGTGGCCCCAAATGTGCACGAAATCACCTAACGTCATCACAGTTGGCTCCAAATTTCGTTTTTGGAAATTTCTGAGGGAAGACCGCAAGGCCTTCTTTTCTCAGTGATGAAGAGCTTAAAATGAGCACCGTTTCGAAAAAGATTTCGAGTGGGAAACCCTTCTCCGAACTCTCTCTCATGAAGTTGTCCATCAAACAACGGCTAAAGTCGCGTTTTTAGGACGTCATTTTCAAAAAGTTTCATAGGGAGACGGGAAAAACCATCCGACTTCACAAAATTTTTGGAAATATAGTTGAAAAGTTATGTCGGTCAAAGGTAGCTTACAATTGCGTTTTTGAAACTTTGGCATCGGAAAATTTCTACAGAGCTCCCGAACGTTCCCTATTCACTTTGACGTCATCAAAGATAGACTAAAATTGATTTCAAGTTTGAAAATATTTCGGGAGGAAAATCCAGTTTTGTTGGAGTTGGGGGAGGCCCGTACACCTCTAGATCAGTAGTTCCCAACCTTTTTGATTGTGCGGCCCACCAGTTTTGTAGAAAACAAGATTGGGGGCCCACTAGCGAATACATTACTTTCACAGACAAAATTTACTTTCTGTGTGTGTGTGGGGGGGGGGGGTTCCTGTTCGTAACTGGTCTTTAGTGTAAATATTACCTTATTCGGACTGAAAGTGCGTTAAAAACAAGAGCTCTGGTGATGTTAATCTCTTTCTCCCCTTATGTTGCACCACAGATATAAATATACTGTGCAAGAACAATTTTCAAAATAATTTTTAGGGAAAAAAAATAATTTTATTGCATTTACTTGGCTGGCATAGCTATAAGGAAACTCAAGAACAAGTCAACTCCATGGGATTTTTTGGCGTTGTTTTTCCTCTCCGAGGGAGTTGATATCTGGACTGAAACTGGATAGTTTTAGTCTCAAATAATTCGCAACATTCAATGCATTTCAATATATTTTTTTTTAGAACTGCAATGAAAAATCTCATTCAAGCAGTTAGTGCCTCAATTCACTAGTTAGTCATGCCAGTTCAGCAAAGGAGGAGCATTTTTAACTTGCAGTTTGTGGGAATTTTCATTAAAGACGTTTCTGATTCATTAGATTTCATCTTATAAATTATAATGGAAAGTTCCTGAGAAATATGAAAAATCTGAATCCTAAAGTTCCTTATTGGCGATGAGCCTGAGAGAGTTGTGACGGTATATCTAACAAGTAAATTTTGGCAAGAAACGGTAATTAATACCCCAAGATTTATCTTGGTTCATATTCTCGACCTGTGTCCACGGCCGAGTAACACGCTGTTCGAGGATCACTTGTGGGCCGCGGCCCATGGGTTGAGAACCGCTGCTCTAGATACAGCCTGCATATACGTGTTTTTCAGTTTAGTTGAAAAGCTTTCCAGACAGCGCCGCTGAACCTTCCACAATATCTTTACGTATCCAAAGATAGCATAAAATTGCTTTTTTAAGACTTCAGTTTCGGCAAATTTCCTTGAGAAGTGCCAACCCATTAACGTCCCCCCCCCCCAAAAAAAAGGCATAAAACTGATTTTAATTTTGTAAAAAAAAAAATTGAGGAAGCTCAAAGCCTCCCTTCTATAAGCGTTTCCAAAAATTGTTTTAAAATCCTAGTTTTGACTTCATTTTTCGAATTTTTCGGTGGGGCTCTGAATTCCTTTTTTTTTCTGCAAGATAAATATGAAGGACAAAAAATAATTTTATTATCTTTATTAAAATCTTATTAAAACACATTTGACTCTTTAATGTAATTAACTATTTTCCATCAAAAGGGCGACAAGATGAGGAACCGCCCCGGGCGGCAGAAAGAGTTGCTACCCCACCCCCTCCTCCTTGGTACGAGTGGCAACACGGCAACAATATATAATTTCGCATCATTTTTAAGATCAGATACACCCTCTTACAACTCAATTAGCCTCTTTCATAGAAAAAAATAGAAAGAAAGAAAAGCTCTTTACAAGTGGCATCCACTTTGAAGTAAGCTGCAACAAAAATAACGCAGTCAACACAAGCTCAGCTATTATATTTCAAGTGAGTTCAGTGGATATTGTAGCGGAAAGAGTTTCCTTATGTTTCCTGAAATCAATCTATTGTTTGAGGCCACCTTCCGACCTTCAAACATTTCTAATCGATGTTAAGGTCACCGAGAAATCATTACTTTTATTTGACGCATGAAAAAAAAATGTACTTCTTGGTGGAATAGCCAAGAGGAAAAAAACTACTTCTAGTACAGCGTTTTCTATGTGAAAAATTCTTATACATGTAAGGAGAAATTGTTCTGCAGTGGCAAAAAGTGTTCACTCGTCAAAATACTAGGAAGGGTTGTAGTTTTCTTAACTTAAAGATGAGTGACGAAAATTTTGATATAAGTTCCTGAAGTGATACAAAAACACAAAAGAAAAAGAAAAGAAATAGAAAGAAGACATATGATATTTACAATACCTCATTTTACTCAAATGACAGGAATTTTAGATGGAAACATTACAAGTGGAAGAAAAAAGTGATTGATCACTTATGCCTCAATGTTCAATTTTTCAATCAAGCATTGAAAAATGTAATGTTTTGTAACTTCTACGGCTTGGATGAGCCCTTACACTTACGGTATAGGGATGACGCAAGCAAATAAATTTAAAAAAATTTTTATTCCTTATACGTTAATATTTACACGTTTTTTTGTGTGTTTTTATCGTGTTGTAAAAATCCTCACAAGTTAATTCGATAGTAATTTTACTTGTCAAAGCAACAAATGACAAAGAAATTGTTCTAAATAATCCTTCACAGTTTATCATTTTTGGACTTTTTTAGCCATCTGAAAATTTATCTTTTACCAAGTAAACAGAACGGGACACTGGGATTTTGTTTGAAAACCGGGACGTCTGGCAAGTCTACGAGCTTTGGTTTTACGAGAACTGGAATTTAGCGAGGAACACAAAACGTTTTGGTTGGTACAATGTAAAGTCTATGGGAACATAATTCACTTTTCCTGCAAACCTTAAAGCGAGCAATATTGTTTAATATATAAAGTTTCTGTTGATTTTCACCTCAGAAAAGATTATCCAATAACTTTAAAAATTCCATTAACATTTTGAACTCAACCAAAAGTCCACTGTTGTGGTGTTAGAATTTCTTAGAAATCTTTAAAATGATGCGATATTTTACTTTTCTGCTACAATAGCATGTATGATACCACGTGATTCATATATGATACAAACATGGGTACATGTTTGAGACACCACATGAATTTCGAACCACTCTATAGCAACATGCCTTGTCGGTTTGAAGTGTTCCACTATTTAAATCTCAAAACTAGTTATTGACATTAGCTCTAGATGTTTCGTTTAGACTTCTGAATTCGCATACAGCTTCACGATGTAAAGTATATTCTACAAAAAGCCGTCAGTCATCTTAAAACTTCAAACCGTGAGTGAAGAGCTAAATTTGATTGTTTTTTGATCAATGCCTAATAAGGAGAATCGAAAAAAAAAATCAGAACTTCAAATAGGCAGGGTGAGAAAAGTTCTCCACTAGCACTGAGTAATTACATGTGACATGTCAAGTTGGTCAGATACAGATAAAACCTTCTTACTCCGCAAGGCGGTCAAGTTCGAAAATTAAGCCCATGAATACATTGTTTTCCCTTTACGAAAACATTATTTTTTAAAAACTTTTCAAAGTAAAATTTTCATGCGCCGCATAGCGGTCGGAATTCGCAAATCGAGGCTTAAAATAGTAGCTTTTCATCACGAAATGAAAAACAAGCATTTTAACGTTTGAAATCGACCACGGGTTAAAAAGTTGCTTCATAGCATTAAAACAATTCATACCCGCCACAGAACGCAATTGATCATGTGTTTCGCTATTTACCAATCTCATTTTCATTAAAATCAGATATGTTAAGCCAGAGCAAAGTGATATTATTAAACAATCTTTATTACTCAACCAGAAAGTCGCCCGTCAAGGTATGATGGGTGAAAATTGCTTCCCTTCTACATTTTAAAGTTAGCCATTGCCGTTTGGGAATATTTCGATAGTTTTGAAATTTTAGCCCTAACGCCAGTGGATTAACCCTAAACTCCAGTAGATAGCGTTTAAAGTTGACTGCTTTTTCGTTTCTTCGTTCCCCTAAAATGACAAAGTCTTATCCTTCATAGTTGTCCACTTTTTCATTTCTTCATACCCCTGAAATGACAGTCTTACCAGTAAAACAGTTTAGCTATCGGATCGAGTTCAGCCTTGTCACGACAAAGCCTTTTCCTGCATGTTAAACATTACCAAAACATATTACCAAATTATCATGCCGTGGTGCGAGTTTCATTGTTGAAACACGCGGGTTACTCGATCATCGGCTATTATTTATCTGAGGATTTAAAAATAAATAAAAAGGCTTCTTCACACATCAAAATAATATGTTACTAGCAATGATTGGAGATGAAAGATATCACGTACGGCAACTGTCCCTAAGAAGAATAATGGAGGCAAGAGACCTAACAAAATCCTTACAGTCTGCGAGAAAATTTGTTATTCCGACCGTCAACTTTGATGCAAATGACTACGCAAACCTTGTTAACAGGCAAGAAATTGAAAAACATGAGCCACCTATTACGAAAAACGTTGCAGATTCGGAAATTTTAAATGCAATATCGGAGCAGGAATGCAGGCTTTTATTTCCATTCCTAACTTTCCATGACATACTCAAGTTACAAAGCGCTATGTTTAAATAGTAACAGAATACAGCAAGTAAAGTCTGAGGAGGGGAACAACGACATTGCATCATTTTAGCCAAGATTCAGTCACGAGAAAAGATGAATATTTTCAATATGAAATCCAAGTTCTCGTTTAATTTACCCAAGATTTTCTGTTTGAATCTGTGTAGGTCACACTCTCTCCCTTTTTACTTCCTTTTACAAAAAAGGAAGTATTGTATTCGCAAAAAAATTTTCACTCAAAAATCGGCCTTAATTTCCACTTTTCTCCCCCCCCCCCAATGAATGTTGAGTTTTTTTTTTAGACCCTATCACACGTGGATATATGCCTAGGAACGTACAGACACCCGAAATATCCATTTTGACGAACCCCAAGTTAATTGCAACGAATTTTCTCGTGATGTCCGTATGTATGTGCGTATGTATCTCGCATAACTCAAAAACGGTATGTCGTAGAAAGTTGAAATTTGGTACGTAGACTCCTAGTGCGGTCTAGTTGTGCACCTTTCCTTTTGGTTGCATTCGGATGTTCCTAAGGGGGTCTTTTGCCCCTTTTTAGGGGGAAATCATTGTTGATTTCGGATTTTTTTTTTAAATTTGGTTTCAATTTTGACCACTGTTGGTGATATTTAGAGAGTAAACAATTGAATCACATTAAAATTGCCAATAATGGGGAAATTACATTAAATTGGAGTAAAAGGAAGTCATGTGATGCACACATCAGCTCGTTTTTTTTTTTTTTTTTAATTTTATTTTACTGAACAGAGATTAATTTACAAAATGTTCTTAACTGAAATAATGCAAAGAAATATTATTTTTTTTTAGGGATCTTACCTGTACTTGTATTTACCTGAAATCTAATTATAACAAATTATAACTTTTATATGTATATTTTAGAATGTGATTTGTCTTGCATTCAAAATTTTTGCATATGTATAACAAAAAAAAAAAAAAAAAAAGCCCTTGATAAAATACTAGGTATTTTTTTCTCATTTCGGTTTCAGTTTAAAGAACGTGATTAATGGCAACTTTTCTACCCGTGGTCGATTTAAGAAGTTACAAAAATTAATGATCTCGTGATGAAAAAATATTTGTTTTTTCGTTCAATGTGCGAATTTCGATCACCAAGCGGCGTATGAAGATTTTATTGGACTGTGATGTTATTCACCTTATTTGGGTACCTTTTTTCACCCGACCGCCTTGCGAGCATGAAGATTTTATCTGACCAATTTGAAATTTCACATGTAATTGTTTAGTCCTAGTGGACAACTTTTCTCACCCCTGGCCGATTTGAAATACCGAAAACTTATTTTTTCGATCCACCCTAATGCCCTAGCATGATCACTAAGTTTCCAAGATCTTAGCCGCATAAATTTTCCTGAGTTTTTTGAGGTTCCCAAGCTGATGAGACGTCTGGTGCATCACAAAACTGAACTTCTTCCAGTCAGTCATTGTCCATTGTCTAGTGGACTTACTCTTTGTATCAAATTTCCAGAAACCGTAGTTATCGACCATAGATGTTACGATAAAAAACAAAAAGATGTAAGCATTCAAAATTAACTTCCCTTTTCCAAGTACCGTAAACACAGGCTACTTAGGCCCACATTTTAGACCTTTTCTCATCTTTTCTCAATAATTTTGCCACTATTCATATGGCATATATAAGCTGTGGGATATTTTTTTTCACATATAAAGTTCTCGTGTCAATTTTTGAATTACAAGTAGTTATTAAGTTTCAAAGTATTATTATCCTTTTTAATTGCTTTTTATTTGAGTTTACGTTTGAGTTACTTTGGCACAAAGTGGTTTTGCCTGTTTAAAACCATTAGTCTAAGAAATACGTGTGATCATACGAAAAATTATTTATTTGAAAGAAAACTACATTTTTTTTAGAAGAAGTTTGAGCCTCACACTGGGGCGTGCGCAGAAATTTTGGGGCCCGTCACAAATGACTTTTCCGCCCCCGCCCCCTTCAATATTGTTTACCCCTATATTTCACCCTTAGTTTTAAAAATATCGGGCCTTCTTCGGGCTCTCTCCGCCCCCCACACTTGTGCAAGCCCCTGGTCACACATATTTCTTTTAAAGAATTTTTTTTTTTTTTTAATTTAAATGTGTGATGTGCATACCTAGTTACTGTTCTGGAAATTTCCGACGGTCTTCTTTTCATTAGTTTTAGAGGTTGAACAATTATATTAATAGAACACCGTTCGTAAAACAAAGGGTCCTAAATTATCGGACACTTCCAAAACTTGCGTTCTATGTGTCAACATTAACGCAACACGTTCCAGTTGACATTAGCTCCTTCTTCTGTCACATCAACAGCTATCCCTGGAAACCTGAACCCATTCCATTCTACAACTGGGCAGTTCTCAAAAGGTGGGAACAAACACAGACCTCAACTTTGAAGCTTCAACACCAAATAACTTTCATTTTAATTAACTCAAAAATTTTTGAGTTAAACTATAATACTGTATAGAGACAAGAATTGACATAAATTATGGAAAAAAATGCTCTTCAAATGCCCTTAAAAAAATATTTTCTTTGCTAAAAGGCACAATTTTGGACATACCAAAACGTTAACTGAGCAAATGTACCATTAAAAAAAATTTTTTTTTAATTATTTCCATACGTTTCAAAAAAAAATTAAAGGTATGAATCTTACACTGAATAACTTTTTGTTAATATTTTACACAGATAACAAAAATAAAGATAGATTGTTTACTTTGTAAACGATTTAAAAAAAAACGTAACTTTGAAATTTGATGTATGTCCAAAAGTTGCGATCTTTAAAATGCTATTATTTGAGAACTAAGTATATGATGTTTTTGTTTTAAAGGTATTTATCGATCCTCAGAATCAATTTTTAATTGTTTAAAAGTGTTTTCATAAGCTTTTATGCAGTATCTTAGAAGAAAAATGATTTTTCTTAAACATACATGTGAGATGTCCAAATGGCGTTACGATCTTGATGCCGATAATTCTGTCCGTTTATTCATAATTTTTGATGATCCACTGTCTTCTAACCTCAATAAAAAAGGTTATTATAATGTTATCTTTTTTAATCCATTGGTATTTTGCATAATTAATACGTTACACATTGAACAATGCATAAATTACAGTAGTAACATGGCTTTCTATGATCGAACGAAAGTCATTTTGCGCTAACATCGCCAAGCAAACTTCCGCTGGCGACAACACAGTATACGATACGCTAGAGGGGAATTCCAGTCTGACAAATGTAGTTTATCGTCAGCTGTACCACTTTTGGCGATTTTATCACCTGCGCTAGCAATTTTATTTTATTATTTTTTTTTTTTTCCGCTTTTATTATTTTAGAATTCTTTTTCTCTTCTTTCTTTTGGAAACATAAGTTAACGATCTCCAAATAGAAATACGAATTTCTTTCTTCAATAATTTTTTTAAACATCATTTTAATTCTTATGACATTAGAAAAAATATTCATTATTAAAACTGATGTCACTTTTTACAATTGTATTATTTTTAATTTGAAGCTTTTTTTTTAACTTTGCATCAATTTCTTCAAAATCATTCCAAAACTTTATTAAATGTAAGGAGCAGCATGTATAGCCATTCAAGTATTTCATTAATATCCTCTTTATTATTAAATTGCAAAATTTAAAAAGTAATAAATAAAATTTTCATTGGAAAAGTTAAAAATCAGATTAGCAATTGTCAAAAATGATGAAACTTACGTTATGATGATGTCCAAAATCCGTTACCTACAGGAAAGCAATGTCCAAAATCTGTTACCTACAGATTGCTGATTTAATTTGCTAATTAACAATTTTTACAAATACCTGCTGTCTTTTCCTGTTCATATATTGTGTTCTAGGTATGCATACTATAGAATAAAATCAAAATTGATGTCAAATTCGAAAATTTTTGAAATTGCTCAAAGTTAACTTTTTTGTTCCCACCTTTTGAGAACTGCCCAACTACAAAATACCGCAAACTTTCTAACAAATTTAACAAAATGTGTAAGTAGATGCAACTAGGTCAACTTTTTCTAAACCTCCTACAACTTTCAATTCCTCTTCATCTTCCAAAATAAAAGTCATGTAACAGAGCTGTAAAGAATTGAGTCTGTACTATAGATGAGACGGATTCAGCCCGGGCTCGAAGCAGGCTCTAGAACTGAAAATAGGTTTTGGGATAGGTCTTAAGCACAGATATTCAATCGCCAAACTCCGTACAAATTCAAAGCAAATAGACATTTTCCTCTGTGAGAAAATGAAAGAAACATTTAAATCAGTTCAATCGTCAAATTTACCCCCCTCCCCCCCCCCCCCCAAAAAAATAATAAATTAACGCTTATTTATGGTGTTTTTTTTTTTTTTTTTTTTTTTTTTTTTGCGATTACTATTGCAATATGTCATACAGTAATGCATTTCAAGTGAAGCATTTTAAGACAATTTAGAAACTTCTGTTAATGAAGAACATTTTACGTAACATTTTTCATTAACAGAGAGATCGTGTCAGACTAGAAGACTCAGTTTTTGATACAAGAAAGTTTCCTTCGGGCTCGGATTTTGGTCCGTGACCATATCACCCGGGCTCGGTTACAAATTTTCGGGCTCGGGCGGGCCCGGGCTCTCAAAAATGAGCCCGAACTCATCTCTAGTCTGCACTTATTCTCTTTATCCATTGCTGAGAATTCCAGTTTTATTCTTTTGTTTTTCCTGTTTAGACTTTTACTTTTAGCTTTTCTTTTCTTTTCCGAATCTCTCTGACGGATTTTTTCAAAATTTTATGCAGGGCGAAAGTAGGTCGTAAGTTTTAGGTTAGGAGATATGTTGTTATAGGGAAATTTCGAAATAAAAACCTTAACAGAAATGATAAGTATAACTATACTACTACTTACTACATAAAGTATTAAATAGTGCTCATAAATAGGTACTTAACAAATTCTTAGCTGATACAAAACTGTTTCTACATGTAAAAGCTTGGGAGGCAATAAAGATACAAAGAACGCAGAACTACTAGAGTTGCTTCTTGAGCGGAGCTGTCGAACTGCTTGGTATACATTACTAAGTGCTTGGGGCTACTTTCTAGTGGAATCTGTCAAAATATGTTTAAAAATTGCTTCCTGTAGGTTGACAGAGAACGTTCGATCTTTTTCTCAATTTGGGCCAAAGAAAGACCCTAGGGCTAAAGTAGCCCAAATTCACGGTATAATACGAGGCGTATTTTTAAAGTAAGTTCCGTTTTGATATAAAAAAAGAACGAGTACAGATAGAGCAAATAAATTTATTGCACAAAAATCTACCATCCTTACGCTATTTTTTGACATTGCTCCCGTGATTTTCCAAACATTTGTCATAGCGTGGTACAGGTTTTTGTATACCTATTCATAGAAAATTGCCGCCTGTGTAGTCAGCCATGGGATAACATGTTCTCTGAGCTCATTATTGCTGGTGTGCCACAGACCACCTTGGAAAGACTTTAGATGCCGAAACAAATGAAAGATGCTGCGAGCGAGGTGAGGGCAGACCAGAGGATGTTCAAAAACGCACCAGCCAAAGCCCTGTAAGAGTCCTCATGGTTGACTAAACGGGCGGTAACTTTGTACGAATAGGTATACAAAAACCTGTACCACGCTATGACAAATGCTTGGAAAATCACGGGAGCAATGTCGAAAAATAGCGTAAGGATGGTAGATTTTTGTGCACTAAATTACTTAGCTCTATCTGTACTCGTTCCTTTTTTATATAAAAACGGAACTTACTTTAAAAACACGCCTCGTAATAAATTTCATTCTTTATAAAAATATATTATGTGGTACTAATAATTAGTTATATTCGAACTATAAATGTTATAGTCGATCTATTAAAAACTATTTCTGAAAAAGAAAATAAAAATTTTTCTTGAGAAGAGAGGGAAAGGAACTTCCAATAACTCGAAATGCCGATCACTCTCAGGTTTTAGCCGGTCCCTTGAGACTACGAATTATCGAGAGTTGATTGCATAGTAATGTATTGGGGGGGAGGGGGGGGTCATGACGCAAACTGCATTTTGAAATTTTTAAGCCGGTGTTTTTCAGGGTATTTTTTTCCCCTCTCTTTTCTGTGGAGAATAATATTCTTGTAGGTTTTTATAGTACCGGGAGGCGGGGCCTCCCTCTTTGGGATATGAGCACCCCAAATACACCAATATCTACATACCATTTCAAATTTTGTTCCATTATACTGGATATTATACGTGCAGTAAAAACTTAAAATAATGGAGTTGTTTCCATCAGTCAAAAGTAATACTTTAAGTCGCTGAAATTGATAGACTTGATTCGGATGTTGTTCGGAGCTGGCGGGCCAGAAATTTTTTTTATTTTCTCAACAGGTGTTTTTTTTAAATCTAACTTTTTTAAATGTCCGATTTTTGAAACAAGGCGTGGTGGTAAAATGTCACAAGGGTTTGGCGCGCTGCTCCATTGCCGCGTTAAATGTTTACACTTTGCTGGCAACCGCGTAACCAGGTTATGATAATTTGTGTTGTGCGCTAATGGCATCAGTGAATGGCATTTCATCACTTATGATGTCATGTGCAGAAGCGTAAAAAATGAATTTCAATCTGCGCACCGATTAAAATAATTGTTAAAAAATATTAAACTTTGTCAAATTACTTTAAAAAAATGGTTAAATCCTATGTTATACGCATGCTTTTTCAGAAAAAAAAAACTTAAAATTTCGGAAACAACCCCATTGAAACAAAAATAAAAAACTCAGACAGCGGTTCAGCACTTTTACTGTTTGGTATTTTATCCCCCCTCCGAATCAATATCTTTTAGCAGAACAACCAGCATTTTTGCATCCGCATTTTAATGTATTTGTGTTTTCCAGCGACAAAGTGTCATTAACCGAGCCAACGTAGAAACGGAAAAAAATCGAAAACAGAAATCACGTAAGGACAGACGCAGGCGCCAAGAGGTCCTAGGAAAATTTATGACCATTACCTTTATCGATTGCTGCCATTCCACGGTCATAAAACTTTCGGCATAAATCGAGATACTGAATGAATGGGCGCAAAACTGCGAGAAAACTTGCCATTGTGCGATAGGATCGGTGTCTGACAAGATGCTGAAGCGACAGTTTTTGTAATATCATTATCGGCTGAGGAACAGAAATGCCTTGTTGAGCAAACATAGACACATAACATTGAATCAAAATTTCACAAAACGTTCTGGGGGACCCATTACAATACTCGAAAATGACAACAAAATTTTTAAAAACATACAAACATAGAAAAACACTTTTCAGTATTACTCAAAATGTTAAATAAAAGTAACATTTTATTTACATTTTCTGCAAAAATATCATTTGAATGCAGAAAATGCTTAAAATTAAAGTTTAAACAATTCAATTTTTTTATATAAAAAAAACATGATTCTGTTTTACTTAGATATTACATTTTTATAAAGACATACTTGATAAGACTTTGATTTCTACAGTTCTCAAAGCATCAAGCCTAGTTTCAAACCACCAGATAGTGGAAAAAAAATCTTTGCTTAGACTTTCTGTACAGGCGGTACAGGTCCCTAGTTCGTTCTTCATAATTTAATTAAAAGGTCTTCAGTCCTCGTGTTATCAATCGGTCACTGATTGTTTGTCATCTTTGAAAAATTTTCGCTGAAAATGTCACATATAGTTTTTGTTGATTATGATGCGAAATTAAACGCCAAAAATGTTGTTGGTGTAAACTGTAAAGCAATAACTAATCGACGACAACATTTCGCGGCTATCCCGATAAATGTGAACAGGACCGACGAGAGGCCATGTCAGCCTAGTCGAAAACCAGGTGCCCGGCTCTTGAAGGGGCCACCTGGTCAAATGCGTCAAATTAATGACATCCGCATGAAGCTGCTGAGAGCCTCACTGCTATACAATATCCATTGGACTCGATGAAGCTTAGTGCAATGCTTCTTTATGTGGCAAAAATCATTTCTGCATTAATTTTAGTTTTTTACTAATTCCTTACCAAAAAAAAAATGACAATTTTCGCTTCTCAAGAATAATAATTATTGTTCTCAATAATCACACACCGAAGTTAGTTCACTGTTAGCAATTTTCTTCCCAAAGACAATAAAGACGCCTGTTTAAGAGACAATACTCTTCATAAAAAAATCGTCAAATTAATAATATAATTCAAACTTAGAAAGCCCTCAACTGCAAGACAAATCAAAGACAATGTTAAAGTTTCAAAATTAGATTAAATTAAATTTCTGGCTATCATTTCAAGCATTTCCGAAGTGCGCTTATGCCTCCCCCCCCCCTTCCCCACTTCATCAATATTTGGCACACATTCCATTTAAAATATAATCAAGTCAACACGTCGATTAATAGCCGCCTGCCTTGTCTAGTGGTCAGAGATGTCTGTCTGCGACAGGAAGGTCCGGGTTCGAATCCCGGCTCGGGCATGGAAGTACTTTCTCTCTCCTGTCCTTGTCCTTCCTTTGTGTGAATGTGTTGTTATGCTGTGAATGGTTGCCTACCCTATAAACGGGTCCATATGGCATGTGTGTACTGTAGAAGCCGGACTTCACACCAAATTACGGTACATTTGGAAAAGTGAAGCAGCGCATCCCAAATTGCCAACCTAACTGGCACACGACAACAACAACACGTCGATTAATGAAAAGAACACTTTAATAATTTCAATGTTACACGACTCGAAGACATTTTACAAGATTTTTTTTTTTTTTTTTTGCTTCAATAAGTATTCAAAATCAATGTTTCCTTTAAACGTGCTATTAAAGCACATATTATTAGAAGCTTAAGCGAAATTTTACAAGTTTTTTATCCCTGTCTAAAAATATTTGCAAAACAACTATCCCCCCCCCCCCTTTGTGACATGTCTAGTTTGCTCCAGTTTATCAATATCGTTATTATTTAAGGCAACACAAACAAGGGGGAACATCATCTGGAAAGACTCAACTTTTCAAATTTTATGCCAAGAACTTTTTTAATAATTTTCAGCACTTGGCATATATTATCCAGAGATCAGTCTCTGACTGTGAGAAGCGTCAATATTTTGAGAAAATAACTTAACGCATTTCTTGACAGAGTCGCCGAAATGGAGTAAGGCGAGGAAAAACACTCGGGGCCTGCTTTCAGGGCCGCCCTGACGGGAGATAAAAGAAGACCACTGTAACAGTAACCTTAAAAAATTTCCTCTTTCGGCAAATTTAGAGACGACATTGGAACATTTAAGATTCTCTTTTTCTTTTTTTTTTGAAAACTTTTAAAGTTGTTTTTAATAATGACTTATGTTCCTTCTCAAGAAGTTATCTTTATCTTCTTTATCTTTATCTTTACTAATAATAAAGCTGAAAGTCTCTCTGTCCGGAGGATGTCTGGATCTCATGAAATTTGGCACAAAGTTAGTTTGTAGCATGGGGGTTTGCACCTCGAAGCGATTTTTCGAAAATTCGATGTGGTTCTTCTTCTATTCCAATTTTAAGAACAAAAATATCACAAGATGGACGAGTAAATTACGAAATTATCATAACGTGGAACCACAACATAGGCACAAGCCAATTGGCGAGATACGAAATTATCATAACGTGGAACCGTAACATGGGTACAAGCCAATTGGCGAGAAAATTCACCATACATTATTTGTAAATATACAGGCGAACAAAAGACCTTTTAATTTTTCTATTACGGGCAAAGCCGTGTGGGTACCACTAGTGTATAATATGTGTGCATGCTCATAATTTATCATTCGGTAAAACTGGTACTTCATTCAGGCAAATTGAGAATTTTCATCCTCCCAAAAATTTTAGTGCGGGGTGGCCCCTGCCTGCGCTTAGTGGGGACGATTAAGAACTAAGAAAACACATTCTATACACCTTTTCATACCATGCTAATCAGGAAATCATTGAGATGTAAAATTTTAAAATCAACAGCACAAGATTGCTATGGGAATCCAAGGGTGCCCACCTGGGGGGGGGGGGCATGGCGCAGACTGCTCCATTGAAATTTTTAGGGGTTTGTTTTAAGAGGTACTTTTCTCATTTTTGTGCGGGGGGGCTCTTGCTTTTTGGGGGGTTTCGTGATATTAAAGAGGTGTGCCCTTGCCCTTAGGGGTGGGATTCTCTATATATACGTATTTCTCTTTACATTCGTGTACCTTTTTTTGTAAAATGTGCAGTAGTTTCGAAGATATGATTGCTCACCCTGAATAACTCGTAGGTGTCAAACTTTGCTTTTGTTTCCACACTACACTATTAACGCTCGGTGACTAACGCTATTTGGTGAGAAGTTTCGACATGAAATACCGAATGAGATAAGCGTAAGTGCATATTTGCGTAGAATTTACGTTCGCAACAAGATTTCCGAACCGTCAAAATAAGAGTAACATTAGCTTCATTCGATTACGAAAGTGAAAAAAACTGATGACTCATTTTCAAATGTTACTCACTTTCAAGAACAATAGCAAAATTAGTGAAATCTAACACTGCAAAAAGTGACAGAGACAGAAGGAACACTGCAAGAACTTGTGAAAATCGATACAAGAACACAACTTACGTAATTTAAACGGTACGAGTAGAAACGATCAAATACTATAAAAAGCAGACGAATTGCGAAACGTTCTTTCTTGTTTGTGTGCACTTGAACACTTTTGTGTAGTTTTTTACACTACCACAACATAAACATTAATACTCATAGGCAGATAGGCACCAACTTTTAAAGATCAAAATGAGGCACATTTTCTGTTCGCCAGTGGCAAGTAGAAGTAAATTTATTAATCGCGTTTCGTACAAAATTCTTGCTTTAATATATTTGATGGCAAAACTATGACATTTTTTAGGACATGATAAATTTAAATTTTAAAAATTAATACTGCTTGCCTGAAACAGAAGTATTAGAAAAATAAACTCGTAAAAAAAATTAAAGGCTTGTATTCTCTTTAACTTTTTGACAGAAAAAAAAATCTATCGTTTCCTAAGGAGTTTCAAATTTCCCAGACTTTCCATGTTATTCAGAAGTGTAGACGACACCTCAAACAAAATACTTAGACATAAGACTTTCGCAAAGTAATACTAGAACAAGGGCAACATGGTGAGTTGTTCTATAAAACGGAACTTACCACAGAGAAGAACGACAGGTAGGAATATTCTGAACAAGCAGAATATTGCCACCTTCTTCACATCCATGCCCTTTGGCTCAGGGACTGCCTACTACCTCGTTCGCCTGTTCATTCTGTAGTTACTGAAAGAAAGAAAAAAATGTTAAAAGATGCGTTTAAAAATTGAAAATTTATGCTAGATAATATATAAAATGAGTTCAGTAACGCAGCTGGAAAAAAAAACCCAAATCTTTCTTAAAACCTTGTGGACATTTGGAGCATAGTGATCTGCAAAATATATGTCGAATCAAAAAAAAAAAATCAAAAATCGGTGGAATTCCAATTATCCGAACTCCGACTTTCCAAATCGCTGATTATCCGAATCACTTCATAATTTCGGAAGGGGGGGGGGGAGAATAATTAGACGGAAACGTACTGCGATTCGCAATGTAGGAGCAGCGCAAACAATATAGGGGGTGATAAATGACTGTTTCTCTGTGCAATTCTATTATTGGTTTCTAATGTATAGCATTTGTACGTACGCTTGACATGTTTAAGTATAGCATTTCATTGAATTCACTAATTAAAAGATTTATTTCCTTTGAAAAAAGTTTTTCCGCCCATTTTCTACTTACATACAATAATTAATTAAAGTGGAAACCTTTTTTTCGGAAAAAAATCCAACTATCCGAGTTTTCGATTATCCGATTGGAGGCCAGGTTCCAAATTGATTCGGAAAGTTGGAGTTCTACTGCACATAAAACAAAATGCGGAAAAATTTGAAAGAAAAAAGTTACCCAAAACCATCTAGGCTTGAAACTCGAATGCTCAAAATCAAGATGATTTGGAAATTTGGGAGCCTGCAAACCGTCCCCCAAATTCATGTTATATGCCTCAGGATTATTGGCATTCGTCCTTTGATGAATCCACTTCAAAATCGATTAAACACTGAAGAAGCGAGAGCTGTCATTCTCATGCGCTAGCGAAACAAGTTTTTTCGTGAAGCATTGGTGTTCGTTAACAATGAAAAATGAATTTTAACTGAAAATTCGCGTCAAACCTCGGGGTTCATGGGCATATTGCGGAAAGTCTTAGTTTGGGGGATAGCGTTTACCGTTCTCCCAATCTCCTGCGAATTTTGAGTGCCAACTCTGAGTGCCAACAATGCAGAGACGCACTATATGTATCCACTTTCCACCATTTAGTAACAGTACGTCGCATGAACTAATAGGCAATTACAAGTTTCCATGATACTATCAAGCGGAAAATACACAACAAAATGAGAGAAAATCGAGAAACTGATGTGCCGGCAGGCAATGGTGTCCAACCTACGGCCCGTGGGCCTCATACGCCCCACGAAGCTGAAACACGTGATCGTTTTGTTAAAAAAACTAAAACTGTTACTCACAATGTTAGAAATTTGGTGGAGTCAACTACTAAGAAAGTGGTTTTTTGAAAACAAATGCTAACTTCACATCAATAAAATAAGCATCAATAATAATAGCAAGAATTTTTGGTTCGTAATTTTATTTCGTTTTTCATGCTTTCCCATATTATTTAGAACAATTTTAAACATTTAAAAATTTTATACATGTGAGAGCCTGCGATAACCATCTTAATATAAAGTGCGGCCCTATGGTTTAAAAAAAAGGTTGATGGGGATCACTGTTCTTAGGGAAAATTTTCGGGACGGTCGAATATTTTCTTTTTCCACACAGTCGGACCCGACGAGAGGCCATGTTAGCATAGTCGGAACCTAGGGGCCCAGGCCTTGGATGTGCCCGTCGACACTGATGCAAAATAGAGAAAGAAAGAAAAGAAAGAAAAAAAAGAAAGGAGAAAAAAAGAAAGGAAGGGGGGGGGAGGCTCCGAATAAGCAGAAACGCAAAGATAAAGTAAAATTTACTCTTTGGTATTTACTGATGTGGTACTTACAATGCAGTTAATTATTTTCAAGTAAGCAGTTTTTGGGGTTTTTTTTTTTTATTCTTTTCTCTTTTCACCCACTTTTTCTCTTCTTTTCTCTTTTTGTGTGGGGGGGGGGGGGGTCGACGACAAAACTGACAAGGGCACGCCTTGGCTCTCTGCGGCCCTGCATACAGAAATTATTGTGAGAAGCAAAAAAAAAAAAAAATGTGTCGTAAAGATACACGATAGAAGTAAAACTTTTATATTTCCTTTTTTGGTGTGTATGTTCTGAACTGTCACTTTACCCGCACTTTATGTCCTCACGCCACGACGTTCTTGTTCTTTCTGCCCCTGCTTTAGACATTTTCACAAAAAAATGGCATATTTTTGTGAAGAAAATAGACTATAAACTACGAGAAAACAAAACAACACTCGAAATTCGCTCCCTAATTGTCCCCCCCCCCCCCCTAAGAACAATAAAATATAATGGCCATTCGCAACTCCAACGAACTATAGGGGGCACTGCAGTCACTGTCTAATGGCGGAATTAAAAACTAAAACAAACGCATGTGGTAACGAAGAAAATGCTAAAAGTATTGTGATTTTTGTTGTTATGTATGATTTTTTCGCTTTATTCATTTAAAAAGATTTTTCAAAGTCTTTTGGTTATTCTGACCCATATAGAAAGAGATTAGAAACCAAAAAGTATTACGAAAGTAAACAATTAATGCAGAACACACAGTAAGTTGTTCTGAAGCAGCCATTTTCACGATGTTGAATTCGGAATTCATAAATTTTTGGTTCGCTTCGAACGGCATTTTCATTTTGTACCATTTTTTCTATACAATAGTACATATTAAGTTCAGTTTCGTGACATTTCCGGCATTTGTTGACATTTTTGTCACATAGTGCACATACATGGCAGACTGTCAAGAGTAACGTTTAACACTAGATAATTTATTTCTATGACTATATGATTGGATATCTAAAGAAATCATGCATTTAATTCATTCGTCATGGAAATGATTTACCTGATATGCGAAATCTTGTCAAGATACATTATTCTTTCACACAATTTTAAAACCATAACCTTATAAACAGATTTTTGGCGAACTTTTATTTTTTATTGTTCAAATTCTTAACGTTCTTTCTGGATTTTTCAATCTGTTCTGCGATAAATATTTTCAAGAAAATTTATTTGCATACTTTCTATTTCAGTAGGATACTGTAGTAACAAAGGTTATTTAAATCATTTATGTGGAATTAGGTTAAGGAAAAGTGTCCAGTCAATGTTGTTAAGTTCGTTTTTTTTCTTCATCGAATTGAAAAACTGATATTTATTCAAATTCACTCAGAACAAAATAAATAAAATGTGTACTCACAGTTTATATATGGTGGTAGTTTTCTTTTCAGTTGATTGACCATTATTTCTTTTTACTTATCGAATTCTGTAATCTTACTATCATTTTATTCCACTCATGATAAAAATTAAAAATGGTTTAACTAAAAACGCGAAATCTCCCCAAGGCTACTTTGCTCGCACAATTCCAAAACTATAACCCTAAACAAATTTGGCGAAACCTTTCAGCTGAGAATAAAAGGAATAAAGTAAATTCTTTCTCGGTTAAACATTTTTCATTTTGTTCTACGATAATAAATTCAAGAAAATATTTGGCATACTGTCCATTCCAACTAAATGCTGCTGTAAAATATGATTAGTTAAATTAATTTATGATTAAAAAAAACTCATATTCTTACAAATTCATACAAAACAATAAAAAATTTTACCTGGTATAACGTTATCCAATTTTGTTAATCCAGAGTTTTCTTGTTTACGCTTCCACCATTTAATACTTTTTTGAAAGAAATAAGGAAAACTAACATTATTTTGAGAAGCTCGAGAATACTACTAAGGGACGAATTAATTTCTGTTGTTGAAGGCGTTCTTAGACATGTTGAATGCGTTACTCAGAACAAACTGACCGCGTTTACGTCAACAGATACACGTAGAGCGCAACGTGGCAATGTTTTAGTTGCATTCGCAGTTTTATAAATCACCGCAAGGTAGCGTATTCGAGCGCTGGAGTTCCGAATTTTAAAGTTAATTTAGTTCAGAAAAGTTAAACTAATTTCAAGGCTGAAATTAAGCACTATAGATTACGCTTTTAAACCGATTACTTGACTTGAATATTCGGAACTCCAGCGCTCGAATACGCTACCTTGCGGTGATTTATAAAACTGCGAATGCAACTAAAACATTGCCACGTTGCGCTCCACGTGTATCTGTTGACGTAAACGCGGTCAGTTTGTTCTGAGTAACGCATTCAACATGTCTAAGAACGCCTTCAACAACAGAAATTAATTCGTCCCTTAGTAGTATTCTCGAGCTTCTCAAAATAAGGTAGAATTACGGTAACCGGGTCGCGGCGATAAATGTTTCATTCTGGCAACCCGCTACCTCAGTTGGCGACAGAGCAATTTTAGCAACCCTACAACAAATCTGATTCGCTATTCGTTTGGCCAATCGGCGATACACAAAATTGTAATTGATTTGTCTCTTTTTTTTTTTTTTAATTCTATAGAATTATATTTTTAAATTTTTGAAAGTTGATTTTTTTTTTCTGAAAATTGGCAACGCAAACTGTATTATTTCAATTTTTAGATCAACGAAACATTTTATCAAATTTTAGATCGTGGAATGTTTTTCACTTTTAACTATTTTAAGTTGTTGATTTGAAAATTAGTCATTCATATCTTTTGGATACTTTTTTTTTTTTAGATTTTGCTCGCCGTAAGTACTTTCTTTCACGTTTTATTGTTCCATCTTGAATTTAAAATTTATTAATTACTGTAATTATTCAGTGAGGTAGAATTAAAATTTGCAATTGTGATAACGTTCTCTGACTGGATCTTTTCGTTCAGTTTACTTTATCTAATATATTATTTTCGTTTTACTGTTACACTTGAACTGTACTTAATGGCGTTCTCTGTTTACTTCACGATTTATTTCATACTTAACTGTCGTTTTCGATCCAACTTTTAATGTTGTTAAATTTTGTTAGAATTTATGTTACATTTTTTCTTGTTCCTTTTAATTTCTTTCAATATGTTTTGGTAGAGTAATTTGAATTTTAATGGGGTTGTTGAATCATTTAACTAGAACTATATTTTACATTTTAACAAAGCTTTAACGTCATTTTGTAGTATTTTCAATTTATTAAGCAATTTTTTTGAATTTTAACATAATGTTAATGTTACATAATGTTTCCTTTCCTTTTTGCTCATTTCTCTAATTGCTAGTTATGCATTTTGTTCGAATAAAATGTGCACGCCAGCCAAAAACAGCTTAAGTTAATTTTTTTGCATTAAATGTTTTTGAAAACTATCAATTTTCTGTTCAAAATATCCACTTCCCCACCCTTTTTTTTTTTTTTTTTCAAGTATTTAATTGTTTTCTAAAAAATGATAGCTATGCTCTATGATTTCCTAAATTAGGTTTAATAATATGTTTCTTTGTATATTTTGTTACATTATCATCATTTAAAAGAGGAAAAAGAATTTTAATATTTTTTCTTTGCGGTTACGATCAAAGGAAGAAAAAGTTAACAGACTCTTTGTTACCAAGGTGATAGTTTAAGTCATCCAGAGCTCCTCCCATTTTCTTTGGATCTATTCTTATTGGTGGATTTCCTTTGTTTACATTGAAATACTTTGTTTACTTTGATTCGTAGGTGCCAAATTTGGCTGTTTTTGAAAAAATCTGCCAACGCGACCCGGTTACCGTAATTCTACCCAAAATAATGTTAGTTTTCCTTATTTCTTTCAAAAAAAGTATTAAATGGTGGAAGCGTAAACAAGAAAACTCTGGATAAACAAAATTGGATAACGTTATACCAGGTAAAATTTTTTATTGTTTTGTATGAAATTGTAAGAATATGAGTTTTTTTTTATCTTAAATTAATTTAACTAATCATATTTTACAGCAGCATTTGGTTGGAATGGATAGTATGCAAAATATTTTCTTGAATTTATTATCGTAGAACAAAATGAATAACCGAGAAAGAATTTACTTTATTCCTTTTATTCTCAGCTGAAAGGTTTCGCCAAATTTGTTTAGGGTTATAGTGTTAGTATTGTGCGAGCAAAGTAGCCTTGGCGAGATTTCGCGTGTTTAGTTAAACCATTTTTAATTTTTATCATGAGTGGAATAAAATGATAGTAAGATTACAGAATTCGATAAGTAAAAAGAAATGATGGTCAATCAACTGAAAAGAAAACTACCACCATATATAAACTGTGAGTACACATTTTATTTATTTTGTTCTGAGTGAATTTGAATAAATATCAGTTTTTCAATTCGATGAGAAAAAAAACGAACTTAACAACATTGACTGGACACTTTTCCTTAACCTAATTCCACATAAATGATTTAAATAACCTTTGTTACTACAGTCTGTTTATAGGGTTATGATTTTAAAATTGTGTGAAAGAATAATGTATCTTGACAAGATTTCGTATATCAGGTAAATCATTTCCATGACGAATGAATTAAATGCATGATTTCTTTGTATATCCAATCATATAGTCATAGAAATAAATTATCTAGTATTAAACGTTACTCTTGACAGTCTGCCACGTATGTGCACTATGTGACAAAAATGTCAACAAATGCCGGAAATGTCACGAAACTGAACTTAATATGTACTAATGTATAGAAAAAACGGTACAAAATGAAAATGCCGTTCGAAGCGAACCAAAAATTTATGAATTCCGAATTCAACATCGTGAAAATGGCTGCTTCAGAACAACTTACTGTGTGTTCTGCATTAATTGTTTACTTTCGTAATACTTTTTGGTTTCTAATCTCTTTCTATATGGGTCAGAATAACCAAAAGACTTTGAAAAATCTTTTCAAATGAATAAAGCGAAAAAATCATACATACGAACAAAAATCACAACACTTTTAGGATTTTCTTCGTTACCACATGCGTTTGTTTTAGTTTTCAATTCGCCATTAGACAGTGACTGCAGTGCCCCCTATAGTTCGTTGGAGTTGCGAATAAGAAATCTTCGAAAACCTGCATTATTAAAAAAGTTTGAATCCACAAATAAATGTTTGCTTAAGTTCAGCCTTGAAATCAGAGCGCAATTGTGTAATTCGCTTCTTTATTCACAAATAGTGGCAACGCGGTTGAGAGCAAGCGAAGAGTAATATTTAATTTGGTTCTTTATTATCATATACTATATTATCCTATCATATACTACTATCATTACCATATCATATACTTTATTATCATATGGCAACGTGGTTGACAGCAAAGCATACGCATTCAGCGCGCCAATGGACTCAAAGTACATCACTTCTGACATCATAAAGACCACGCATTTTTTTTTTCAAAATCGAATATTTTAAAAAAATTAAAAAACAAAACGGTTAGGAAAATAAAAGTTTTTCTGGCTCCATGTTATTAACTCTTTTTTTTTTTTTTTTTTTTGCTTATGCTATCAATTTCAATGACTAAAAGTAGCACTTTTGGCTGAAGGAAACACCTCCATTACTATCATTTTTCATTGTTTTTGGCAACAATCAAAAAACAACCACATCACTTCTGTCACACATAACAAGGTTGCGGATCAGAATTTCAAAGCCCTCGCATAAAAAGCTTCACTTCAATAATAACAATAATTATACGTCCACATTCTACTGTTCCGTAACAGTTACGTCACTAAAACTAATAAGTCAATTACGAGTTTCCATAACGATATCAATCGTAAAATCGACAAAGATAGCGGCAAAGTACGTGGTGGAACTGTTATTTATAGATCCATTGAAAATTTTTGTTTCGTCACTAATCAGCCAACCATATCACTGGGATACAGTGTTGTGGACGCAATGGTCAACGGATCAACGTTACGTAAAAAATATTTGATTAGATGTTTGTTTTCGGAAGAGATGGAAAAATATTTCTGGAGATGGTATAGGAAGAGGCGTTCCAATTGCGGCTAAACTTTATTTAGAGGTCTTATTATTTTTCTTTTTATAAATCATAAATAGGCCATTCCACGAGCGGGACAATCGAACTCGATGATTTCACCAACATTTTGTTTCAGATCTTAATATTTTAATTAAACAGGAGTAAGCACATTTCTTAGTCTTTACTTTTGAGACAAAGATACTCCTGGTACAGTTATCTTTTTCTAGGCTGCTCCATCCCCTGCTCGTTAACGCTCACCAACCCCCCAAGAGTGCTTCGCAATCTCATTTGATTCGCAAAGATTTAAATCGTCAATGAGAAAGAATCAGGACGCGTTATAAGTTCCCGTTTGGAACAAAGAGTACCACTTTCACGGGTTTTTAACAAACTTGTTCTATCTCGCACAGCTGTAGGTGCTAAGGGGATTCTGAGCATTGCAAAACGGCAATTTTGTACGTTTGAAAAGTCGCTTTCAAATTCTCTTTTACGTAATATAGTTTACTCTTTAGCTAAGGGCTTGAATTGAGTTGCGTCTAGGATTATCCGTTAAAATAGAAACCCTTGTATCTGCTGCTCTAGCAAATAGAGAAAATGGAACAAGTTTTATTTGATGCTGAAAAAAAAAATCTCTTTCGAACGACATAGAATGATAAGGGATATCGGAATTCTTTCATCCTTTTTATAGGCAATTTAGCTTAAAAAATTAATTTTAAAACAACGAATTCGAAATTTAAAATACAAAACCCCAGGTGCAAACCCCCGTGGTTCGAAGTAATTATGTACCAAATTTCAAGGACGTAAGTGCTATGGGGACTCCTGGATGCAAGCCCGCAACAGACTTCCTGTCACAATTTCTTTGACGTTATTATTATTTTTTTTTAAATATTTTATTTGCATGTGTCACGTACGGGATATCCAAAGTCAACCTATCGTAGTTAACAATATATGCATTACTTAAAATTTTTGCTCAATTAATCTAGCAATAACGAAACAAATTGTAGGTTTTGAAAGCTAAGGTTCCAGCATAAAGTTTACGTATCTCATTTGTTGGGGAAAAATAGTTCAAAAAGCTTAAAAAAAGATATGTGTATGGCCATTCCACTGAAAACGGTAATTTTGCCCCCCACACGACGCTTCCTAGATTTCATTAAATAAAGAGATAATTTTAAAGCAATTTTTCTGCTTTACAAATCATACGTTTGTGATTTCTTCCGCAACAAAATTTTGTTCATTACCCTTTTAAATTGCTATTTTTAATGAAATGTATGAAGCGTCACGTGCGGGACAAAATTACCGCTTTCCGTGGAATAGCCCAAATGGGTCATTCTACAAAAAACGCGCTTTTTTAGGTCCAGGGTGGTGCGTTTCAAAAATATTTATCTTTAAGCACTTTTTTATGAGATTTAGAAATGTGTAACAAATTTTGAAAATGATCAATACAAATTAAAGGTGCTATAAAAATTTTTAAATGTTTTTTTCACTGAACGGAGGGATACTTGTATGCCTCCGTTACATGTTCCAACACATTTCTTCCCATGTACTTTTTCATTTATTTCCTCAATACAAAAAAATATAAGATTTAATAGTGAAATTTAAATTATTTGATGTTTTTTAATACGTTAAAAGAATTATGTTGTAAAATAAAAAAATATATAGCACTCATAATCTTTTGAATCACTGTCACAGTATTTCTTGTATCCTCCATTCAGGATTTAATTAAGTAATAGAATTTCCTATAGACGGCAGGTACTGGCAGCGCATTATAGAGGTTTAGAATCACAAGTTAGCCCTTTTCAACTTTGGGTCTTCATACTGAAGCTAAAGAACTTAATGTAAAAGAATTTCAGCATTATTCTCTTTGAAGTCAAATAGGTCCTTAACTTTGTGTATCCTCCGTTTTTGAGTTAAAAAGGAAAGAATTGTTTGTGTACAAAAAAAAAATATATATATATATATAGTTAAAATTGAATCACTTTTTTTAAAGTAAATTCTAAATAACATGTTGCGTTAACCCTAAATCAACACAATGATCATAGCAAAACATAAGTACTTGTATTCTCTGTTTCTGTATCCTCCGTTACAGTATATAGCTGTAATGGAGGATATACACAATCAGAAATATTTCTTTAAAAATCCATTTTAAGATCGATGTGTACATTTAATCAGTTCAAATCGTGTTCCTCATACAAGATGCAATGTTTATTTCAATGAAAAGTTTAAAAATAATATTTAAAATATACATTTACTATACGTTACCCTCCGTTCACATAAAAAATTTTAACTACAAAAGAAAGTTACAAAATAACCAATAAAGAATGTGACTAACTATGTGAGAGTAAAAAGGTGCCAAAAAGGAACAATATAAAGTAACTTTAAAAAACATTAAAGATTTTTTTTTTCCATGAAGTCCAACTTCAAAAACCTACGTTTTTTGTATAATGACCCAAATACGTTTTTATTTGCTAAATAAATCACACGAGTCAAGTACTTTCACTGGGTTCACGAACTTTTAACTTTCAGCCCGAATTAATTAGTAATCTTCGCCTCAGAGCAACAGTATGACATCTAATCCGAGAAAGAATAGTAAGATAATCTACTCTTGCTTTTAGGCGACGATATATGAAATTATAAGGAAAATATAGTTCGAATTGTCCTACAAAAAAACTGTAGAACCACCCGCTAGTTCTTTGGAAGACTGACTGATAGAATAAAATATAATATAGTTGTGAATCGTATTTTAAATTTAAATATTCCGTAATTTGAATTACAATTAACACATTTATTGCGTACTAAATTGGATAAACAACTTCTGCGACGTGCGAAATACTTCTGGAGTGTGCTTCCCAGGGATGCGAACTGATGCAAAAAAAAGTTTTACAGAGACTGTCGATAGGAGTCAGTTCAGCGATATTTAACTTACTTTTCACTTTCTTCTATACCTAATTGTACATAGAAGAAAGTATTGGATTCTTACTTAATTTTCGAACTTCGAAAGCTTTGTACGTTTTGATGTGTGCAATCGAGCGTTTTTATTTATTTATTTATCTTTTGAGTAATCACATTGCTTTTTGTTCTCATTTGACTGTTTTGAATTCCTATGATTTTATTCCCCCCCCCCCCTCCCTTCCTCTGCAACACCACTGTCGATCGGCATCTCCCGATGCTGCTTCTCTAGCGAGCAAAGTCTCCAGGTTCCGTCCATATCCAACATGCACACCTGCACACACACATACACATACTCATGCCTGCACACAGACACAAACACACGCGCACACACTCATGCCTAGTTAATACACACACGCCTATATACACACATTCACTCGTGATTGCGAAAAACATAATTTGAATTCAAGAAGCCAAAATTCAAATTAATTTATCTTTTTTTTTTTCGTTACATGTAACTGCGTTATCTCGAGAAGTAATGGACGCCAACCCAATGCAAACAGATATTTCCCTACTCTTTGCTTACGCATATGCAAAGGTAAAACATTCCTCTCGCAGGCGTTGGTGCCACAAATGAATTAAAATCGTCATTTTCCTAATAATCGAAATCTTCCCGTTTTTGCAAATAGCGAAATTTTGTAGTAGCGATCACATGAGTGAATATAAGTTAGAACCAAGAATTCATATCATAGATATGGAAGAAAAGTTCGTGATAGCCACAGTCAGGGGCGTGCATGGAGGGAGGGGGGAGAAGGGACACCTGTTGGCCCGGACCCGAGCCTAAAGGCAGCCAGAGATTTTTCTTTTTAAAGATGTGTGAAAGAGATGTAGGTACGTAGGGGAAAACAATATCGAGGGGGCACGTGAAATACACCGCCAGCTCCGTCATTTGCAGCCGAGGACTGCAGTAAGTTACCGCCCTATAGCCAGGGCTAAGGCAGAAATACGGGAAATACACCGCCAGCTCAGTCATTTCCAGCCGAGGACTGCAGTTTCGTGCTTATTAGCACTCATCAGCCCGGCATAGGAAAGTGACTGAGCTGGAGATGGAAAACCTCTTAAGGAAGCCAAGGGTGCCAAACAAACTGGTAGTCGGTGGTGACAAACCAAACAACTGGTGAAAGCTCAGTCACTTTCCTATGCCGGGCTGATGAGTGCTAAAAAGCACAAAACTGCAGTCCTCGGCTGGAAATGACTGCGCTGGCGGTGTATTTCACGTATTTCTGCCTTAGCCCTGGCTATAGGGCGGTAACTTACTGAATAATATCGAGGGGGGCCCAAAAGTCAAAGTCCAATTCTAAGTCCCCCCCCCCTTCACCCTTCAATCTAAAAAAAAAAAAAATCAATGGTTAGCCTGGAGCGACACTTTTCCCAACTTTGTTGGTTTTCAAGAAATTTTACCCTTAACTATACACTGAAAGGTAAAGGTTCAACCTTTCACTAAGACTTCGGTTAATCTTTTGACCTTTAAGAGGATGAACCATTTTCTTAACTCAATTGTTTCGATCAGTGAATCTCTACTTCCACCAAGATACGGTTCCACTCACAAGTGCAAATGACTGATAGATTGAACCACTTTCTTGGTGAAACATTGAATTTTATTTTTAACTGCTTCTGTGTAGGATTTGAAACTGCAGACTACTTCTGTGAAAATAGTTTTGTGCAAAAGGTAATCTTGTGTACGTCATAGAAAAACTGAACATTTGTGTATATCCTCTTTGTGAGGTAGATGAAAATGACATGATCACGAATACCAAATTTCAAAAGCCTATTTGAGTAAAAATTACCCCTGAAAATGAGCCATTTTTTGGCAAAACACCCTTTTTAAATTATATCAAAGCTATTAAAGAACTTTATTAATTTATTCTACATGAGGTGCATAATAAACTAAAAATTTATTTTAAAAAAATCATTAATGTCCAAAAACAAAGTTCCCTACATATTTCCTTGGGGACATGAGGTCAAGTAAATGATTCTTCGCCAAACTGATGAATTCCATTACTTGAATTGCTTTTCAGGTAAACAATCCGCAATTACATTAATTGGTGCAAGGAATGGAGACCACCTAGATGGGTGATCCAATAATTTACAGTGACAAGAAATGTTTAGGATAATGGTTACTTCGAACATAAATTTGGTCGTAAAAGCCGGAAGTTCGCAGCAGGCGATAGCCCAAATAGCAAGTTTAGCGAACATTCAACCCTCTTCCGTGGAAACGGAATTCTGGAGTACAAAAACAAATTAAAAAATTAATTATAAAAATTTATCTCCAGTTACATGCGGTTAATTTCTGCAAAAGCAATAAGATAGGTCGGTTTAAAAAATAGTTGTCCCGCTATAAAACTACTTTTTGAGGATGATTTGAACAAAAACATTTCATTTTAAAACCATTAATAAATGATATTTTTAAAATGATTTCATTAATCTTCAATACTTAAAAGTATCTAAGGGATTCACAGCTACTGATCCTGCTGAAAAATTTATTGAGGCCGTGGAGATTTTTACCTATCTAGGCTAAAAGTCGCCATTTTATCCCGCACGTTACAGCATATACATTTCATTAAAAAATAATAGTTTTTAAAGGTAATGAACAAAACATTGTTCATTACCTTTAAAACAAAACATTGTTCATTGTCCTTTCAAGTTATAATTTTGAATGAAATGCATGAGCTGTCACGTGCAGGACAAAATGTCCGTTTTTCCGTGGAATGCCCCATCTGCGTTAAAAACTTATACTTGATCAAAAATAGCTTTTTACTTGAATTTTGCGTTTATGTATCATAATTTTCGGCGATTTTTCTCATTAGGTTTATTTACTTATGTATAATAATTTAAAATTATTACTTATTTATTCATTTAAATATTATTTTGTATTACAATTATTTTTTAATCTAAAAGTTCCTGTTTAATGTCTAGCAGGGTCGGGCTGGGAATGAAATTCGGCTTGGGCATCCAGGAAAAATTGGCGCCTCTCCAATTAATGAACAAAAAAATATTAGTAGTAATATAATTGTTTGGTTAAAAAAAAATCATATTTTGGCCTAAACTGAATTTTTAATTTTATCGATCGATGAACTAATTATTAAAAATAAATTTTCAAATACTGGTTTAAATAATAAGTTACTATTTATTAAAATCAGTAAATAACATTTCATTAAAAAGGAGCATATAATTACTTCTTAAGAATAACCAACTTTCGCTTTCATTGAATAATCTAATTGATCAAGGATTTGGAAAGTATTAGGAGTATGAACTTAATCGTAAGTAAAGAGCCCGAAGTGGTTTTTTTTTGGGGGGGGGGAGTAGAAAATAAGGAATCAAAAATTTAAAAAGTAGGAAAAGTAGGAAAAAAAATCACTTATAAAAGTAGGAAAACATAGGAAGAGATAGGACTACACACACGACTAGAGGAAACAAATTTAGCGTAAATTTTATTTCTAATGTTCAGTATTTTCAATTCAACTGTCCCAAAAATAAACTAATAGTACTTTTGAAGAATTAAAGGCATTTAATGAAAGACCGAGTCGCAAAAACAAAACGAAAGAAACAAGTGGACAATCATCAGTATGAAGAAAAAAAAAACTGGTGGAAACCAAGATATTAGTTACAAAAATATGAAAATAAAATCCAAACAAATACCTTTCAACAATTCAGTAATAAAACTTTTAAGTGTGAAAGAATAAAATGCAATTAAAAAAAACAATAATAATAATAAAATTCATACTTTGCTGCAATAAAACTATTTTTGTTAAAGATTTGTTTTGTCAAAAACGAAAACATTCCTTCGAGAGCATCCATTTATCATTTTCAGCTCATGTTGTCATAAACTATGATACAACTAGTATGTTGTGGCCATCACGAAACTTTCTTCTATATTTTTCCTTTCTCCGATCCCTCCCCATGCTTGACGAGGAAGCAGTATTCCTAACAAAAACAAAATTACACATGCAAAAACTTGACGACCATCCCAATGTCTGAATTATTGTAAAAACAAAACAAAGAACGAAAATTGAAAGTTACTTTAAAAGCCTTACTTGAATTAATTACAAATATTTTATTTATTAACAAACATAAGATGGCAACAGTTAAAAATTTTAAATCATTGAGATAATATTTCCGATCATTTCCATACAATTACTAGTATGTTGTGGCCATCACGAAACTTTCTTCTATATTTTTCTTTTTTTTTTTCTGATCCCTCCCCATGCTTGATGAGGAAGCAATATTCCCAACAAAAACAAAATTTCACATGAAAAAACTTGACGACCATTCCAATGTCTGAATTATTTCAAAAGCAAAGCAAAAAGCGAAAAATGAAAGTTATTTTAAAAGCCTTGCTTAAATTAATTACAAATATTTTATTTATTAACAAACATAAGATGGCAACAGTTAAAAATTTTAAATCATTGAGATAATATTTCCGATCATTTCCATACAATTACTAGTATGTTGTGGCCATCACGAAACTTTCTTCTATATTTTTCTTCGAGATTCCTGAGTGGCCACACAAAAGCTCTTAGATTCTCTGGGAATATCAAGACTTTTCCGGAGTGTCACTGGTGCTCTGCTGGAGAGGTTTCACCTGAGCACATTCTATCTTGTTTGGGTTTTACGAAGGATGAGGTCCTTAGTGACCCATTGCTGTTCTTGGATTTTTTGCAGATATTTGGATTCATGGGGGTTGTTTAGCATTGCTAAACATGCCCGAGATAAGTCAAAAAAAAAAAATATTTTTCTTTTTTTTTTCTGATCCCTCCCCATGCTTGACGAGGAAGCAATATTCCCAACAAAAACAAAATTACACATGCACAAACTTGACGACCATCCCAATGTCTGAATTATTGCAAAAGCAAAGCAAAGAGCAAAAATTGAAAGTTATTTTAAAAGCCTTGCTTGAATTAATTACAAATATTTTATTTGTTAACAAACATAAGATGGCAACAGTTAAAAATTTTAAATCATTGACATAATATTTCCGATCATTTCCATACAATTAAAATCACGAGAAATACGCAGACAACAATCTATTACGATTTATCTTTCTTATTGTTGCATTAATAAAGCTATTTTTATTCGCAAAAAAAAAAAAAAAAAAAAAAATATCAACACCTCTTGGAGCGATTGGCGTCAAAATTGAACCAAAGCCTGTTTACATATGAATTCACATATATTCCAAATTTCAACCAGAACGTAGCATTACTTCCTGAGATAGGGCACTCACAATGGAAAAAAAGAACGGGCGATTGCGCTACCCCCTTTTTAGCTGTTGACACCAAAATAAAATCAGCTCTTATACCCACTAAGGACTACTTGCCGATAAATTTTTCTTTCATTCTGTTCATTATTTCTTGAGATACAGCAGTCACAATTGACGACAAAAAACGTTCTATAGCTCCACCCCCGTTTGAGTTATTGACACCAAAATTGAATCAGCACCTGTTCCTGTTAATGGCAACATATGGACCAAATTTTGTTTGATTCCGCCAATTACTTCCTGAGGAATAGCAAGCACGCGTAACTCGAAAAACGTCCCATTGCTCCACCCCCCTTGGAAGAATTCGCGCCAAAAACCAATGGGCACAAGTTCACATAGGGGCACATATGTGTACCAAATTTCGTTCGATTTCATGCGGTAGTTTTTGCTGTAGAGCGACCACAAAAAACTGGTCACACACAGACGTGACACACACACACACATACACATACATACACACACACATACAGACAGACATTTTCCAAAAATAGTCGAAATGGACTCAGCACACCTCAAAACGTTCGAATCCGTCAAAATTCGAAATTCGAAAATTTGCACGAATCCAATACTTTCTTCTATATATTAGATATACAAGAAAGTAAAAATCACGAGAAATACGCAGACGACAATCTATTACGATTTATCTTTCTTATTGTTGCATTAATAAAACTATTTTTATTTGCAAAAAAAAAAAAAAAAATCAACACCTCTTGGAGCGATTGGAATCAAAATTGAACCAAAGCCTGTTTACGTATGGATTCACATATATTCCAAATTTCAATCAGAACATAGCATTACCAAAGATAATAGAACTAGTGAAGATTGGACACTCGACGACCGGTTTTTACGCATGGCAAGGAAAACAAGCGTAAGTAGAATGAAAACTGGTGCTTGAAAAAAACTGACATTCAGAGCTATAGCCGCCAAGTTGAACTGGAGATTCTTGGAATTGGCGCAAAGGTTACAACACTAAGAATTCTTAGAAAAAGTGGGGAGAAAGGACGGGGATACTAACCACCGGTTTCAGTTCCCGCGACAATGATAACAAAACCTAATTGATTCCAGATTTCCTACGGAATCTTGAAACTCAATTTACATCCTCTTCCCATTCTTTTGAAAATCAATTTAACGGGACGCTGATTAAGCGGCGATGTGTTCTTCATAATGCCATAGAAAGTCTAAAGTACAAATACGTTTGGAGTGGGCTGTCAAAAACTAAAACTAAACAAAATAATTTTTCTACACGCCCCTTTAATTCCAACGCTTTTTCTTATTAATGCTTTAAGTTTTTGCGAACAAACAAAAAAAAAAAAAGAAAAAAAAATGATGTTGTGAACTACTAAGAATTTTTTAATTTTAAGTTCAAATTTTTTCTTCTTGATCAAATCAAACTGTGCCAAAAAAAAAAAAAAAAAAAAAAAGATGCAGTAATAGATCAAATATCAAAATATATTTTAAACAAAAATCTTTACTCACGTGTATTGGCAACGATATGGTTGATGGCAAGCATAGAGCGCAATTTTAATTCGCTTCTTGATTATCACAACGTGGAAACGTTGTGAAAGATGCGGCAAACTGCATCATTTGTGACGCCATTAAAACCACGCCTTGTTTGAAAAATCGGACATTTAAAAAAAATAATTAAAAAATAAGTGTTGGGAAAATGAAAGTATTTTCTGGGTCCAAGTTATAGTTTTTGCTTATTCTATCGATTTCAGTGACTACAAGTACTACTTTTGACTGAAGGAAACCACCCCATTTGTTTGTGAAAATTAAATAACCACGTCAAACAGACTGAATTGCAGATTACTGCAGACTCGTGTTTCGGCGTTACAATGGATGGCTTTCTCAATGCAAAAGAAATGAGCTTTTGGTTGAAAAGACACCCGACAAAAGAAACCTAACCATTTCTCCGATGTTTTTTCAAACATAAGCTCATTTCTTTTGCATTGAAAAGGACATTCATTTGTAACGCCGAAACACGTATCTGCAGTAATCTGCAAAGTGTGCTATTTGGCGTTGTTATTTCTCATTTTACTTTTTGCACATAAGTATTTATTTGACTTATAGTTCGTTTTTTTTAACCCAATTAATATACAAAGTAAAAGAAAAATAAATTGAAATAGAAGAGATCTAAAAATTCAAGAAAGTTACATTAAGATTTAAAATGAATCAGTTTTGTAGACATTTTTTTTTAACGAGAAATAAATTTTTAGGTAAACACGCATTTGTCTGTGTGTCTTTTAACCCAATCTCCTCTGGATGAGGAATGTCTCAGGTCGAAACTGGTCTCGTTGGATATCGAACATCCAGAGAAAGCCATTCCGCTTTGGGCTTTCAACATCCAGTCTTGAGAATATCATGAACCCTGTATGTCCCGAGGACACCAAGGAGTAAGCATTAAAATTACCAATCGTTACGCGCCACAAGTGGCGAGCGGAGGTTGGCGAACAAAACGAGCAGGGAGTGGAGCCCCCTAGTACAAAATTAACAGGAGTGAGAATTTAAAAAATAATTGTAAATTCATTCAATCTAACGAATTTGTCGCCCACTTCACAGTGAAAATTGAAGGGAAATCTTGCGAGATAAAAAATTTTAAGTAATGTAGTCGATGACTGAGAAGTTTTTTAAACCTTATCAACTTCTGCAAAATAGTGCAGCGAAGAGGAGAGCAAGCGGGGGGATCATCCCGGGCGCCAAAATATGAGACGGCTCCATAAATTATGGGTTTCCTGATATAATAATGGTATACCTGTGTATAATAATATAGTTTACATTTGAGAAATTTGTGAAAGTAATCTTTGTAAACAGTGGCGTAAATAGGGATTGGCCGGAGTAACTCTCTCCAGGGGCGCAACAGCGAACGGGATGGAAATTTCAAAACGTTATTCCCAAAAAAATTTTGATTTTTTAAAACTATTTCATAGACTTTTTTTTAGAAAAAATAGTAAAAATAGAACTAAGGGAGTGTGGGGGTTAGTTTGAGACCCTGCTCATTGGATTTCTTGTTTCTACTAATGGTTTTTATCGCGGCCGTAATTTGAATTCAAGACCTCAAAATTCAAATGAATGCCAGGAAGAGTGTTTCGAATTTCTATACTTTGTTACAAAAGATGGCTTGCTTTGGCATTTTTCGCACTTTACGACTTCAATTTGAAAAATTTCCTTCGCTTAGAATTACGATTTCGTGAAATTTGAAAGGAAAACACACGCACACGTATGTACATGAATTGCGTAAATGTTAATTAATTTGTTGATAAATCTAATTTGGAAAAACATATTTTTAAGTTTAAAATTTCAGTTAACATTTTGAAAAATTTCATGTCACGCAACCCCGTAATTGTGGATGAAACCTACTTTTTTTTTTTTTTCTTTTTAATCACAAGACTTTCAAAACTATTTTCATAATTCTATACTTACGCTTGCTAACATTAACTCCATACCGAACTGCCTTGCATTCAAATTTCAAAGGATTGAGTTCATCTTCAGGGTGTAAATCAGTATTTCAAAGTGCAGTAGCCGTTTGCGTGAAATCTTCCCGCGTTTGTCCACAGCTTTGCTTATCTGCCTCATTGTCACCAATTTTTCTTTGTTATCTCCTATTATTGTCCTTTCTCCTTCGCAGCCGAAGACAGCGCAGAAGCAGGGGCAGAAGAGTTTTTCCTACTCTGGGCTTCACACAAAAGAATCTATAAACTCTTATCGTCGACCGCACTAATTTACTTCCTTCACAAAAAAACTTCTTAGGTGTTCTCATCTCATAAGAACATTGTCAAGTTAAGAGCCTGTGTCGAATTGAAATCCCATGTGGTGGAATAGCAGAGGAACTTCCAAACTACTGAATCCGATATTAAAAAAATAGCAACACATCAGTCACAAAAAATCATCTTGGAAAAATGTGCTGCAAAAACGCGAGAATCGTGTTTTTTACATTTTTTACTCAGAATGTATCAAGGAGCTGAATTTGGCACATCTTGGTAACCAGATAATAGCCTAATCAGAAACTTGGGGCCCGGTCCTTGGAGAGTCCCCGGCTCGAAATCGGTGCAGTGTAAGTTTTATAAGAGTTTGGGGGGGGGGAGGCAGGGGCGTTCACAGGGGGGAGAAGGAACACCTGTTGGTCCGAGCCTGAAGAGGGCCCAATATTTTTATGACTAGGGGTGAAAATACGGGTAAACAATATGGAGAGGGGCCCGAAAAAGTCATTTGTGACGGGCCCCGAAATTTCTGTGCACGCTCCTGGAGGAGGGAAAGTCTACCAAACTGATAAGGGACCTACCTGCCTTGACCCTGGACGACCCAAAATTGAATTTGGAAAGATAGCAGAAAGTCCTATTTAAGGGTCTAAATTTCAAATATGCTTTGTAGTTAATGAGAACTAGAATTGCTTTTTCTGTGTTTCTTCAAATTTTCACTCGTTTCATAGTTTTAAAATTCAGAATTAAAAAAAATTGTTTCTTTTCCTTTACTGACATGAGAAATTAAAAAAAAAGAAAAACTTTCTTCTGTTTTACGCTACAAAACGTTCCGGATTTCTAGAGGGGGGGGGGTTGATGGTCAAACTCTTTTAGGAGTGAGCGAAATACATAAAGTTCGGAATAACACATTTGAATACTGATAATCCGGTAAATATAGAATTTATAGTCCCCTTGAATAAGCAGTAGTCACCGTTTTAAATAATTTATCTTTGTATAATATAAAAAATTGAAACATTTAAGTACTCGCTCACGTTCTTTTTGAATCATTTATTCCTATAACATATGCTTTATTTATTTATTATTTTGTTTTTTATCATTTTATCCTGAAAATGAAATTTTTTTCTTCGAAATTAATTCAAATATTAAAATGCTGAAATACCTGTTGTAACAAGATTAGTTCGTTAAAAACGCATTCCTGTGAGATTCGTTTCATACTTTTCAGCAGTATAAGTGTTGCATTTGTCCCAAAGAGCCGATGAACAAAGTTTCTTAACTGTACAGTTGCAAATAAAAATAACTCATGAAAGGTAGGCTAAATAAAGAGAGGAATTATATATACGTTTACTGTTACAGTAGAATGCAACATTTCTACGGTTCAGATACCAACGCTTGGGCGCTGGGATGGATGGAGAATGAGAAAAAAATCTATTTCTATTGCTTTATGTATCCTAATTTAATGAGATTTATAACAACAGCAGTTTGATAATTTTAATGATTATTATTAGTATTTTGTTTCACTTTTTATTTATTTTTTGAAAAACCTTCGCCAAGTCATAGGACATAACATGAAAGAACGAAATTAGGTTACTAAACTTTATAATGAAGGTATCCTTGAATTCTATGCCATGAAAGGAGGAATAAGAAAAAAATCAATTGGTTGTCGATTAAAGATCCGATTCGACTGAATGTAAGAAATTAAACATAAATAGAAGGAAAATAAAGAACCATATGTAACTGCGGATTTCAGAAATAATTATTATTTAAAACATTGTTTTTTCCAGTTGTACTTAGAAACCTGTTGGAAAGATAAAGCACGCAATAGAACACGATTTCTTAATAGTAAGCACAAGAATCTTACGAAGTAAGTCGTGTTACATGCATTAAAAAAATCATTAACATATTCTAACAAATATGCATCAAAAATACCTAAAATATTAGCGAAAAATTAAAAAATATGCATTAATAATACTTTAGTTTCGTCGATAATTTTATCTGAACTGAATACAAAATACTTAGCCATTCTATTTTTAAATTATTTGTTATTCACGCGATCCAGGGCCGGATTTGGAAGTGTGGAGGCCCCGGGACAACGAAGGAGTGGAGCCCCCCCCCCTTTCTGATATATCCATAATAATATTATCTTGTGCAATCATTCTTTGTAGAAATACCAAAAAAAAAGAGGATATTTTGTAAAAATTTTATTGTGGGGGCCCCTTTGCTGTGGAGGCCCCGGGGCAGTTGCCCCGCCTTCTTTCTTCTAAATCCGGCCCTGACGCGATCAATATTCGGTATTAAACAGGGGGATACGAGGGGAGAGTCATGGGGATCATAACCCTTTTCTAACCGTCCGCAGATTATAAGCCCACGTTGTGTTCAAACACTTTTTCCTTAACTTAAATACATTATATTTTCATCTTTTTCTTTCTGCTAGTTTGACATCTTGAACTTAATTGTAATGTAATACAAGATTTGTTGACATGAAAAAAATAAAAATTATAATGTGAATAGAGAAATTATAAAATTTATAAGTTAAAAAATTGTGACAAAAATGAAAATACATCTCTGCATTCGCTTCACAAAGTAAATAAATACAAAGTCAATGAATTAAATAAAAATAAATAGGCAGTAAAAAAGGAAAATAAAAGTAAATAAAACAGCAAAAAAAGAAATGAGAAAGATCTTTGCATCTTCGTAAACAGTCTGTTATTGATACAACACACTTCTGTGTTCCTTTTGCTTATTTATTTGCTTTCATTTTTTCTTAATGACCCTCTCTGAGGCTTAAATGCCCATATAATTACCACCCTTCGCCAGAGGGAGGGGAGAAGAACTGATTCAAACACGGCACACGGCGCACGACGCACAGTGGCTGAACTTGGCGATTAATCGCTGCACACAGTATAAAACATTTTTTCCTCCAAAATTCAATCGCCAACACGCCTGTGAAGTTTTTTTTATGTGCTCAACGACTTTCATTGAAGTGGGAGAAAACGCGAAAGCATTGATTTCTACCGGAGTGTCCAGTCTTATGCGAAGCTATATGGTCTTTGGCATTACTTCTTGAGATAGGGCACTCACAATGGAAAAAAAGAACGGGCCCGATTGCGCTACCCCCTTTTTAGCTGCTGACACCAAAATAAAATCAGCTCTTATACCCACTAAGGGCTACTTGTCAAAAAATTTTTGTTTGATTCCGTTCGTTATTTTTTGAGATACAGCAGTCACAATTGACGACAAAAAACGTTCTATAACTCAACCCCCTTTTCAGCTATTGACACCAAAATTGAATCAGCACCTGCTCCTGTTAGGGGCAACATATGGACCAAATTTTGTTTGATTCCGCCAGTTACTTCCTGAGGAATAGCAAGCACGCGTAACTCAAAAAACGTCCCATTGCTCCACCCCCCCTTGGAGGAATTCGCGCCAAAAACCAATGGGCACAAGTTCACATAGGGGCACAAATGTGTACCAAATTTCGTTCAATTCCATGCGGTAGTTTTTGCTGTAGAGCGGCCACAAAAAACTGGTCACACACAGACGTGACACACATACACACAAACACACAGACAGACAGACAGACATTTTCCAAAAATAGTCGAAATGGACTCAGCACACCTCAAAACGTTCGAATCCGTCAAAATTCGAAATTCGAAAATTTGCACGAATCCAATACTTTCTTCTATATATTAGATATAGAAGAAAGTAAAAAGCAAAGCAAATATTAAATTCGTTTTAGTTAAAAATAATCAGCAGCTGACATGCATTCTTGCATAAACAGGGGCAGATGTTTGAATTTGAAAAAAAAAAAAAAAAAAAAAGAAAATGATTGAAAAGGCAGAACTAAATAAATTAGTTTTTAAATATGGGGAATAAAATTTAGAATAAAATAATTCAACTAAATAAATAACGAAATAAGTAAACTAAAGGGTTTGTATTATGTTATGTATTTTTAATATTCAACATAAATTTTTGTTTTAGGCACGTCATTTATGGGGGTCAGTGGGGTCAATTTCTCGCCTCCCTGGCTTTGGAAAATTAATGCTTAACTGTACAAGTTTGTGCGGTTTTTGTTGTTTTCAGATAAAATTTGCCTTTAGTATACATCCTTCGCTATCCCCCCCCCCCGGGGGGGGAAATCAAAATGACGGGGCAGTTTTAATCTTAATCAAGCAATAAAAACGAATATTGTTTTATGGTTTGATGATTTTTTACCTCTTTCTTGTTCCAAAATTTTTTGTCACGTAAGAAAGGGAAAATCCATGCATGGTAAACATAACATTTTTATCAAAGACAAAGATCAGTTACTAATGTTTCTCGGTGCATAAAAGGGAGCATAAAGTTTCTCTCAATCCTCAGCATACAACAAAAATATTCATTCGGAAATTGTTCACGAAATTGAGACTGAGGGGGGGAGGACCTGGCATCAAATGCTTGCATATATCTCTTTAAGCCCCCCTCCCTTTGATCAGGCACCCTGAGTACAATAACCTGCGCATACATATACGCTGCATCGGTATAAATGCCGCACACCGAAAAAAGTAAGAATCTGTCAAAAAAAAAAATTTAAATGTTCAGAAATGCCGCATTGCCATAAACGCAGCACATAAAAATGATGAGCAACTGCTCGATATTGATGATGTATCAGAGTAGAAAATACCCATTGAAAAGAAAAAAAAATACAGTACATATTTGCTTGCAGCTCTATCCCCCAACTTTTAAAAATGTGAAGAAATAAAAACGTAATCTGGCATTTAAATTGATTTCCGATTTTTCTCCAAATAAATCAGGAACGTTTGCCCACCTTGGTTTTGCATTTTTTTTTTTTTTTTTTTTTTTTTTTTTTTGCAAATACTCTCTTTGCAAGGAAAGGAAACGAAATTTTTATACATTTTGTAATCCTATTTCCGATTTAGAATGAACAATAATAATATTTATGTATGAAAAAAGTTAGTTTCCGCGATTATTTTTGAAGCGGTTCGTTTTTGCGAATTTCTCCTCTCTGCCGCTTTTATTTTGTACTAAAATCAATAAAATATGTACAGTGTACAGGTTTTTCATTTTTTGCTTCCTTACGTTCCTTTTGAGGTGCTACATTGCCTTTCTGCTCAAATAGAGCTTCATTTCACTTGTTATCATCAATACGAAAAATTGGCGAATAGGAAATTCGGCTTTTCCCGAACTTTTTGACCAGTCGGCCGTTTATTTTAATTAAAGCTTCTAATTGTCGGGTAAATAATATATAATTGCATCAGAATGTGCCAGTATCTATTTCTTTATTGTTTCGTTAAAATAAACACGCAGACGCCGTGACGTTCCTACCAGAAATTACGGCAGTCAGTCAATGAAAAGCTCAGGATCCGCTTGTTTCTTTTGCTTTTCAAAAGTGAAGCATGCAGAAAATTATTGGTGCGGAATTGCAAAAATAAGAATCAATGCACAATTAGAAGTGCTATACTAAAGAAAGAAAAAGTAGGGGAAAAAAAGGAAAAAGTAGGAAAATAAGCCGAGAGCTCTAAAATGTAGGAAAAATAGGAACTCTTTGGGGTCTGCACTCCTTAAGAGCTAGCCTCCAATCTTTCATGAAACACTTCAACCAGAGGATAGCCATTATCGCAGAAGCCTGATACCCAGTTTCCCCACCAGGGGCCTTAGCTCTGTTCGATGAGAAAATGCACAAGAAATTTCATTCTGCCAAAAGTAAAATCCAGTTGAAAATCCAGATTAGAGCCAGGTTTGAACCATTGAAAAGAGATAAAATGCAGGGAGTGAAGACTTTCATTCATGAAACCAAGACCACAAATCACGTGACAGATTTTAAAGTAAAGCATTGGGAGAAATCAGGCTGCTTTCCGCTTGTTTCACGCAAAACGTGCCAACCATTCGTCGTTGTTGAGTCGCGTGACTTGGGGCCTTTGGGTCAGGCTTTGCTAAGCCAATGATTGGACTTGCTCCCTCCATTTTAATTCCTGCTCTAAGGTTTGAACCCGTGCTTTTGGGCCTAAGCGTCTAACCACGTTACTCTGACTGTATTTAATACAGATACCCATAAACCTCCGAGTGCACAGGAAAGCCCCATCAGCTATTACAGTCCACCTCAGCATTGTTGGCGTTAGTGCTTGGACGAGTCTACTTCAAAACCAGATGAAAACAAAAGAGAAAGTTGTTAAAAAGTTTACTTCGGAAAGCGTCGCTGTTTTTTGTGTAAATCTTGATTTGCCGATGGCGTTTACTGCCCTCACTATTTCTTACGAATTTTATGTTCTTTTACTTTTCAAATGAGCGCCAACAATGCTCAAGAACACTATATTCGAAAGTTGTGTTTAACAATAACCTAAAACACAAATCATTCAGCAAACTACTTGGGGGGAGGGGGTAAATATTACGCGGTTTTTTTTACCAAGCAAAACAATATACTTGCCTTACAAAGTTCGCCAAAAGAACGTGCCTTTCAAGATGACGAGAGGCAAAACTCCTTCTCTCGTGCTTTTCCCGAAGTCCATTACACACTACATCCGCCCTGCGTGATTCTTGGAAGCGATATGCCAAAGTAGAAATGGAAAGCTGAGTGGAACGCGGGGAGCAGTGTCAGCTGACGAAATAAAAAATAATAAAAAAATGTCAAAAAGGGCCTGGCAGGAAATCAATACAGTAGCGTGATGCTTCGGACAAGGTGGACAGGTGATTAGAAGTGACGGGCAGCGAAAGAATTCGATGGACGGATCACTCGTATAATAGGTGAGAAGAAAAACCCGACAACTTTGGATCAAAGATTCTGTAACACTCTAATAGGCACACGATAGAACAATTCCGGAAGGAAGGGGAATCTATTGCATCCAGGGCCATATGCAAGGGTTTATAGGGTTGAAACCCCCTCCGAAATTTTTCCATCCAAAGAAAGGCTTTCCATTATTTATTTTATTTATTAACCGACGAAAAAACGGAGGAGGTTCTCAATTCGACACGTATATATTTTTTTTTTTTTTTAAATGTATGACCACGCATAACTTTTTACAGAACAGTCTGATTTTGACAATTCTTTTTTTATTGGAAAGGGTATACCCCGAAGGTGGTCCCATAAAAATTTTGAAAAAAAATTCCTACCCTAAGGGTGGGAAAAGGGGGTTGATTTGTTGTTCACTCACAGATTTTTAATGTATGACCACACATAACTTTTTACAAAATAGTCCGATTTTGATAATTCTTTTTTTTATTGGAAAGTTTATACCCTGAAGTTGGTCTCATATAAATTTGGAGAAAAAATTCCTACCCTAAGGGTGGGAAAAGGGGGAGATTTGTTGTTCACTCACAGATTTTTTTATATATGACCACACATAACTTTTTACAGAATAGTCCGATTTAGAATATTCTTTTTTTTATTGGAAAGGGTATAGCCTGAAGTTGTTCCTATATAAATTTGAGGGAAAAAATCCTTCCCTAAGGGTGGGGAAAGGGGGGCGATTAGTAGCTCACTCTAAGATTTTTTGATGCTGAATTGGGTATAACAAAAAAAAAAAAAAAAAACTCACGATGAATGAGATGCAGACTTGTATGTCTCTCGTGTGTACTCTCTTGAGCAGGTAAACGACAGTATCTGCAGAAATGAGTTTTCGAGATATTTGAAGAATTGTGCGCTGGATTCAGTACTATCAACTGGGAAATGTTGGAATTATATTTTTTTAGCGGAAACCAAATAAGTTAATTTGTACAACAAAGCTAACGTACAAACAATGATGACAAAATGCAAAAAAAAAAAAAAAAAAAAAGATAAAATTGTAGTTATAGCCCTTTACCTGCACACGGCAGTGTAGACCTCTCAATCTCTGGTACTTGTGATTAGGGTTAGTTTTCAGTGCCAGTCGTCAAACATTTTTTATGTTCAGGATTTATGAAAAAATAGGGCGAAGTTTAGTGATGGTGACATACTATTTTTAACCGACGAAAAAACGGAGGAGGTTCTCAAGTCGACACGTATATTTTTTTTTTTTTTTAAATGTATGACCACACATAACTTTTTACAGAATAGTCCGATTTTGAATATTCTTTTTTTATTAGAAAGGGTATAGAAGTAATTCCCCTATAAATTTGAGGGAAAAATTCCTACCCTAAGGGGGGGAGAGGGGGTGATTAGTTGTTTACTCCAAGATTTTTTGATTCTGAGTTGGGTATTACAAAAAAAAAAAAAAAAGCTCACAATGAATGAGCTTCAGACCTGTATGTCTCTCGTGTGTACTGCCGTGGGCAGGTAAGCGGCAGTATCTGCAGAAATGAGTTTTCGAGATATTTGAAGAAATGTGTGTTGGATTCAGTAATACTAACAATAAGAAAATGTTGGAGTTATATATTTTTTTCAGCGGAAACCAAATAAGTTAGTTTGTACAACAAAGCTAACGTACAATAGATGACAAAATGCAAATTCGTCAGCAATTTGTGTTATCGTAGAAATATCGATCACAGTAGGAAAATGCACACGAACATCTTTATACAGTACATTATTCTTTAGGAGCCACTGCAATGTCACTTGAAGTTTACCTATATCAATTTGAAACTCCCTAGAATGTTCTAAATTTTCACGACTTTCTACTACGAGCACTAATCCAGTTTGATTAGGTTCAAGCGGAAGTTGTTCCGCCAGCTCGACCACATCCTGAGCAAAAAGGATTGCCTGCCCTTTGCACCAGTCTTGGCTCAAACGATTTTGAACTTTTATTATTTTAAGAAATGGCACTACTCTGCAAATAAAACGTTTCTCAATTTCCGATAACTCATCAATTTCTGTAGGTATTGCAGCTACCGACATTTTGTTCCAATAGGCCTGGGGTGGAGTTTTATGTTTTTTAATATTGTTTGAGCATCGTGAACAAGTAATTATATTACCTAAAGCTACCAGTTCGTTAGGCAAAATAGAGCCTAAATTTTTAGTTTGCAATTTCCTACGTTGCTGAGGATACAAATTTTTTTTGCATATTGAACACGACAAGTCAGCATAAACATTAATTGATTTCTTAAAAGTTTTCTGCGTTACACTGGTTTCTTCGATCGCGAGCTGCTTGTCGCATGGCGCTCAGACGATTAGTTCTCTCCTCGGAAGATTCGTGAAGTACCATCATTGCTGAACGGTTACGAGCAGCATCCAAACGCAGCATACGTTCGTCCTCAATTTCATTTGAAACTCGCTCTCTTATCAGATCTAAACGATGAGCGCGTTGCTCTTCACTCTCATTTGAAAGTCGCTCTCTTATCAGATCTAAACGATGAGCGCGTTGCTCTTCACTCTCATTTGAAAGTCGCTCTCTTATCATATTGTAACGGATTCGGTGCGACTTCCGCTTTCTTGAAATGAAAACACAGTTCTTGATAAAAACACAGGAAATTTATTTACACTATGTACAGGAAAGATCTTCAACAACTGCGAAATTATTCATCAGCAATTAAGCAATTAGCACACAACACCGTAAACTCAACGTTTACACACGTATTTACTTCCAAATACGAAAACAACACAGCGAAATGCCTCGCTATAAACAGAGCTAATACACACTCAGCGCAAATTCTCAATCGAAACTCAACTGTTTATCCATCGCTAACGGCTTAAATACACCGAAAAGAAATCTCTCAAATATTCCAGAAAAAGCTACAACGTTCTACAACTAAACTTCCATTGATAAAATCAGTGAATGAAATAAGAAAAAAAAGAATAGGGGGTTGTATACTTTAGCCATATGTTAAGAGGTTGTATATTCATTACGGGAAATTATTTACAGGTTACGTTCCTACAATAATTACTATTTACAGGATTTGTAACATTGCCCCCTTCCTAAGGACTGCACGTCCCGGGCAGTACAATCCCCAGAAAGGGTGCCAAACTTCTATCACAAGTTCACAATTACACACATTAAATAATAACCAATAGTGCAAAGGAAAAACAATAATAACAAGAAATATTACTAAACATTAAAAACAAAAATTAATTATCTACAACTTTTATGTAATCAACCATGGTTGTTTACGTAATACTCATGAACTATGACCATAGTATGGGGCTAACCGATCATAATGTACAACCCTAGGTTTTGCATTAGGTGATTTTTGGATCCTCACTACGACGTCATTTAGTCGGTTAAGGACTTTGTAGGGTCCATCCCAATGCGACTGCAATTTGGGTGAAAGACCTTTCCGTCGGATGGGATTCCATAACCAAACCTTGTCGCCTTCGTTGAATTCATGTCCAGTAGACCTTGTGTCGTATCGGGTCTTCATCTTCTCCGTCGCGATGTTGATTCGCTCTCGTGCGAAGTTATGAACATCTTCCAACCGGGCCTGGAGATCCTGGATGTACTCCTCAGGCGATGCAGGCGCATCCGGAGGACGACCGAAGACGAGATCACAAGGTAGCCGAAGCTCTCGTCCGAAGAGCATCTGAGATGGGGCATATCCGGTAGTCTCGTGGACAGCACTGCGGTAGGCCAGCAGGAACAAAGGTAGCTTCTTGTCCCAATCCTGTTGATTTCTGGATACCATAAGTGAAAGATTGTTCAGGATTGTGCGGTTAAATCTCTCCACCATGCCGTCCGATTGTGGGTGTAGTGGTGTTGTCCTAGTTTTCTCAATTCCGAGAATTTGACATAGGCCCTTAAACACAGCAGAGATGAAATTCCTCCCTTGATCGGAATGAATCTGCAAAGGTGTTCCATATCTCGAGATCCAATGTTGGACTAGAGTCTCTGCTACGGTGGTAGCCTCTTGATCTGGAATGGGATATGCTTCCGGCCATTTGGTGAAGTAGTCGATGGAAACAAGAATGTATTTGTTCCCATCAGCAGTTTTTGGAAGAGGACCCAGGATGTCGATCCCAATTCGTTCGAAAGGAGCTCCAACGTTGTACAGATGTAGCTTCCCTCTGCTTCTCTTCTTCGGTCCTTTACGAGCAGCACAGGCGTCACAAGAATGGCACCACTTCTCCACGTCATCCTTCGCCTAACTCCAGAAGAAGCGCTCCCGAACTTTATTGAGGGTTTTCAAGACACCAAAATGTCCTCCAATCGCACTACTATGTATTTCTTTCAGAACATCTGAAATCCTTGATCGGGGAAGTAGTAACTGCCACCTAGATGTCTTGCCGTCGTCAGATTCCCATTTTCGGTGTAGCACGCCGTTCCGCAAATGGAGCGAGTTCCATAAAGCCCAGTATCTTTTTGTTGCAGGACTGAAGATGGAAACGTCCTGCCAGCTAGGTCGCCGACTGTCGCTTTCCATGAACTCCAAAATTGGTTTTATGTCGGGGTCTTCAAGTTGATCTTTTCGAACTTGGTCGTCACTCCATGGATCAGGTTCTGATGATATTGGAGTCACTGTCACCTGATAGGCGGTAGGGCTAGTCGTTCCATACTGTTTCTCGATTCGGGAACAATAGTGGCAGTTCTCAGGACAGGGTCTTCTTGATAAAGCGTCAGCATTACCGTGAGATAACCCTTTTCGATGCTTGATCTCCATGTCATATTCCTGGAGCCGCTGTATCCATCTGGTTATCTGACCTTCCGGATTTTTGAAGTTCAAAAGCCAAGTTAATGAGGCATGATCTGTCCGAAGCAGAAATTTTCGGCCGTAGAGGTAATGATGGAAGTGTTCTACAGCTTTCACTATGGCCAGTAACTCCTTTCTGGTGACGCAGTAATTTCGCTCCGACTTTGATAAGCATTTGCTCCAGTAAGCGATGACATGTTCATGTCCGTCAATTTCTTGGGATAAAACAGCTCCGATGCCCTCGTTGCTCGCATCAGTGTCCAGGATAAAGGATTTTTCAGGCTGAGGATAGGCGAGGATAGGCGTTGATGTTAAAGCCTCCTTCAGTCGTAGAAATGCATCTTCGCATTCTTTGGACCATTCAAACTTTTGCTTGCTCTCCGTCAGCTTATGCAAAGGTCGTGCGATGTTGGAAAAACCATTTACAAACTTCCTGTAGTACGTGCAGAGCCCCAGGAAACTTCGCAGCTGATGGATGTTTTCGGGACGACTCCAACTCCTGACCGCAGATACCTTTTCTGGATCGGTTTGTACACCTTCAGAAGAGATGATGTGACCAAGGTAGTTCACTTCCGGGCGGAACAAATTACATTTGGACGGGCTTAACTTCAAATTGGCTTCCTTAAGCTTTTGCAGCACCTTCCTAAGGTTTGCCAGATGTTCTTCGAAACTGCGTCCCACGATGATGATATCGTCTAAGTAGACAAGACAGGATTCGTAGGAAAGTCCTCTTAACACTGTCTCCATAAGACGCTCGAACGTAGCTGGTGCATTGCAGAGGCCGAAGGGCATCACTTTAAACTGCCATTAGCCTTGTCCAGTTGTAAACGCTGTCTTCTCTCGGTCATCAGGGTGTATCTCAACCTGCCAGTAGCCGCTCTTCAAGTCCAGGGTCGAAAACCACTTGTGTCCGGAAAGAGTGTCTAAGGTGTCGTCTATCCGTGGAAGAGGGTAACTGTCTTTCTTGGTGATTTCATTCAGTCGTCGGTAATCGACACAAAATCTGGTGGAGCCATCTTTCTTTCGGACCAAGACGATGGGAGAGGCCCAAGGACTGGATGAGGGTTCGATTACATCGTTCCCCTTCATCTCTTTCAGGAGGGTCTCAACCTCATCCTTCTTGGCGAACGGTAGTCGTCTTGGATGCTGTTTAATAGGGGGGTGTTCTCCAGTGTAGATCCTATGCTGCGTTAAATTCGTCCGGCCCACATCCTCCGATGTAGATGAAAACAGATGCTTGAAGTCGTCCACCAATTGTTCCGCAGCAGTTCTTTGATCTTTCGTTAATGGTGCACTCCCAATTAACTTCGATGTCAAGGACTCAGAAGACACAGTCTCGGGGGAATTGATTCTTCTAATGATGCAGTTTACTGGAGTACAAGTTGCTAACACTTCACCTTTCCGGATATTCCTTGACCTTTCACTCACGTTGGCGACTCTCACAGGAATTACATCTTTAGAAAGGTCCACAAGCGTAGATGCTACCAGCACTCCTTTTGGGTTATTGCTTAAGTTGGGGGATTCAATGAGTCCAAATCGAAAACTATTGCTTTCTTCAATGGAGCCGGGTATTAATGATTCTGACCTTGAGGGAATTGACAAATCTGTTTGGGCAATTATTTGATGAGCGGATTTTACATCACTTTCTGCGGGAAAGACTGCTATGTCTTCTCTCGTCGAGTGCAGCTCGTTAGTCTTGAAGTCGAGATTGAAGTCATACTTCTTTAAAAAGTCCAATCCGAGAATGAAGGGGTCTGTGATAGCAGCAACGAATGCCGTATGATGGTAAGTGGCATTTCCAAACACAATTTCTAAGTTTACTTTACCTTCAATCTCGATCTTGTCACCTGTCACAGTTTGGAGGGTAACACAGGGCGGCGTCCATAGAATGTTGAGTCCAAATTGACGAGCCACATCTGTTCTAATGATTGTAACATTGGCTCCAGTGTCAATAATCAGTTCGCAGGGAAACCCGTTCACGTATGCGTAAACAAACAGTCCATTACTGCCGCCACTCGTCGATGAAATCTGGAAAACTTTAAGATGGGGCTCATTCCAATTTGGCGACCTCCGCCCCGCGAGATTGCCATGGCTTAGTTTTCCTGGACCTGGGAGGGAGAGGTGCTCTTCCCTCTGGTTTCTTGGCGAGCTTCACAGTTTCTTCGTAAGTGACCCTCGCCGCCACATTTCCAGCACTTAAGTGATTGTCCATTTTGGTACTTGGGAGCCGAAGTCCTTTTGAGGATTCCTGCAATTTCTTTTATTTGCTTTTCCAGTTCAGCAAAGCGTGACGAAACCGGGTCAGACTCATCAGTTTTCACGCCGCGGACTGAATGGCGATCTTTGCGGGTTGCTTGCTGGGCGGCCTCCAACTTCATCGCATACACAACAGCAGAACTCAGGTCTTTGACATCCGCCATCCGTAGAGCTTTCTGGATTTCCGGATCTCGAACCCCGTCGATGTAGTAGTTGAGTGCCAGGTTGTCCCGAACATCCGCAGGACAGTCGCAAAAAGCAAGATGAGACAGTCTCTCGATGTCCGCCGCGAGCTCTTGCAGGGTTTCCCCGGTTTTCTGGAAACGGGACTTCAACTGGAGTCGGCTGAAATCTTTCTGGCACTTCTCACCGAACCGAAGCTCCAACGCAGATGTGAGGGCGGCGAAATCCAGGCGCTGGCCGTCCGGAAGGGTCTGAAGAATGTCCGCTGCATCACCTCTCAGGGATGCTGCAAGATGGCAGGCCTTGGTAGCAGAGTCCCATCCGTTCGCTTCCGCCACTATCATGAACTGAGTTTTGTAAACCTGCCACGAAGTTTTCCCATCAAAGGTGGCAAGTTTAATGGACGGTCGAGCAACCGATGTGGGAGCGCCAAACTGTACAGAGCTGCTTTCCGCGGTCGCCAATCTCCTTTCTAGGTCTTTAAAGATGTCTTCTTTAAGTTGATGAAATTTTCTATCTTCTTCTTCCAGTTTATTTTCTACAGCATTGCATCGGCCTTCAACGGAACTTAATTTTTCTTCAAATTTCTCTTCGATTTTATTTTCCACTGCGATGAATCGGCCTTCAACTGCCTCAAACTTTCCTTCAATAGCATCAACTCGATGCTCTATCTCATTAAATTTATTTTCCATCACAGTCTTTACCGAAGTAAGATCGTTTTTAATTTCCTCTTGGTTAGAAACTAGGTCATTTTTCAGCACCGTTAAATCACTTTTCAATTGGTTTTGATTAGCCGCCATATCATTTTTTAATTGTTCTTGATTAGCTGCCATATCATTTTTTAATTGTTCTTGATTAGCTGTAAAACTTGCAGTAAAGTCACTTTTTAATTGTTCTTGATTAGCTGTAAAACTTGCAGTCAAGTCACTTTTTAATTGTTCTTGATTAGTAGCCATATCACTCTTCACAGAGGTGATTGCGTCAAGAAGTTGTTTTAATTGTTCATCCATTGCGCGAGTAATCACCATAAAAAATAAAGTCCTAATTCAAAAAAAGTCTTTATGAAAAAATGTCCAAAGTCACACTTACTCCAAGAAAGTCCAGAAGAAGCCCCACGTTGGGCGCCAAATTGTAACGGATTCGGTGCGACTTCCGCTTTCTTGAAATGAAAACACAGTTCTTGATAAAAACACAGGAAATTTATTTACACTATGTACAGGAAAGATCTTCAACAACTGCGAAATTATTCATCAGCAATTAAGCAATTAGCACACAACACCGTAAACTCAACGTTTACACACGTATTTACTTCCAAATACGAAAACAACACAGCGAAATGCCTCGCTATAAACAGAGCTAATACACACTCAGCGCAAATTCTCAATCGAAACTCAACTGTTTATCCATCGCTAACGGCTTAAATACACCGAAAAGAAATCTCTCAAATATTCCAGAAAATGCTACAACGTTCTACAACTACACTTCCATTGATAAAATCAGTGAATGAAATAAGAAAAAAAAGAATAGGGGGTTGTATACTTTAGCCATATGTTAAGAGGTTGTATATTCATTACGGGAAATTATTTACAGGTTACGTTCCTACAATAATTACTATTTACAGGATTTGTAACAATATCTAAACGACGAGCGCGCTGCTTATCACTTTCTTGCAATAACCTATCGTTATTGTAGCTTCTCATTCTGGACAGTCTTTCCTCGCGCTGACCTAAACTCTCCTGTGAACGTGTTAATGTAATTCGTTTTCTGTTTGCTTCCAACCTTTTTTCTTTCTCATTAATAGATTCTTCTAAACATCTTTTCCTCATCCGAGCAGCATTTTTTGTAGGCCTACCTATGTTAGTATATAAAGCCTGCTTTTTTAAAATTATTTATATAACACAACAGATAATTGTTAAAATACGATTTTATATATATATATATATATATATATATATATATATATATATATATATATATATATATATATATATATATATATATATATATATATATATATATATATATGTTAATAGCTAAAGTAAGGTAGGTAGCTATTTTAAAAGTAATCAAAAATATAAGCATACAGATTATAGCCACATTAGTAGCTTATAGCCACAAAAAATTATAAAATAAAAACTTTTTAACAAAAAAATTGAACCGCCGAAAAAAACTGAAAAGCAAAAAATAATAAACCATTTTAATTAAACCTTAATAACTAAGTTCTTAAACTGATGTAAGTATACCTAAGTATACATTTTTGTAATAATTTAGAGTTTTTAATTAACCTTAATAACTCAGTTCTTAAATTAATGTAAGTATACCTAAGTAGTTTTGAGTCGGTGCCAAACAATAAATAAACAAAGATCCCTAAATTACCTAAATTTAAAGAAATAACCAAATAAAATTAGCAATGTAATGTGAAATGTCCGGCGATAAACATAAATGTTTCAAAAAATGCTCCCTCCACACGCCATCATTAAATCATGAATACTAGTAGATCGTATACAACAAAAAGTACCTCTCGTTGGAGCTTTGAAGCCTTTGGGACCTCGCACGAGAGAGGCAAACAACCAGTGAGAAAAATCTTCAGGATCATGTATTGCATACATGCAATTAACGGCTACAGTTGTTATGCCATACTTACGCTGAATAATACTATGAACCACAAAACCATTTATTTGAGCTTTTAACAAGATGAGAAATCCTTCTTCAGTATGATGAACAATGATATAAACATTTTGACTGTTGTATATGAGCCAAAAGCTCAGTAGCAGCCAAATACTCGACACGTGCTTCTTCGAGACCACTCGACGACGTTCGGGTTTAACTTCGTGAACGCTCGGCATTTTCCGGCGAAGGGGCGTGTCGCCATACGCCACCGCTGCGCCTCACGCTTTACAAAAATAATTAATTTGCTTGTTTGGCACCGACTCAAAACTACTTAGGTATACTTACATTAATTTAAGAACTGAGTTATTAAGGTTAATTAAAGACTCTAAATTATTACAAAAATATATACTTAGGTATACTTACATCAGTTTAAGAACTTAGTTATTAAGGTTTAATTAAAATGGTTTATTATTTTTTGCTTTTCAGTTTTTTTCGGCGGTTCAATTTTTTTGTCAAAAAGTTTTTATTTATTTATATATTGGTGATAAAATTAATATTGTTTTTTGAGCAATCACGATTGCTTATTGTTCTCACTTGACAGTTTTGAATTCCTATGATTTTATTTTCCCCCCGCCTCCCTCTGCAGCACCACCGTCGGCCGGCCGCCTAATGATGCTGCCCCTCTAGCGAAAACCGTCTCCAGGTTGCGTCACTTACTTGCCTACATTTACACATACACCTATACACACGCATACATACAGACACCTACACACACAAACACATACACACACACCTACACACACCCTCCCACACACACAAACACACATGCACACATACCACCCACACACAAACAAACATACCCATCCCCCACACACACAAACATACACACACACTCGTGATTGCGAAAAACATAATTTGAAATCAAGATGTCAAAGTGCAAATTAATTTTTTTTTAAATTATCATTTCAATTTTATTTGTGAAATGAAATTATGACTAAAAAATTGTTCAAACTGAAAAATTGTTGTGTGTTTATGGTAGTTATTGAGAAATTCACTTATTATGTAACAATATTGCGTTTTGTAAGAACATCCCCTCCCTTAGAACATCCCCTTTAGATAATCTATTGTAACAAAACTCAATAGAAAACACATGAAATCAAATTTGATAGACGATATAAATGTTTCAAAAAATGTGTTTGGTAAAACCCCCTCCGAAACAAAAGTCTGGTTACGACCCTGATTGCATCATGTGAAAAAAAGAAAAAAAGGGGGGCATGTAGTTTTATTTTTCTGTAAACGCACAAGGGAGAAATAATAATCTGGATCCTTCTTGAAAATTAAAATAATTGCCACTTACTACATAATACTCTCTAGCATAATAAGTGTTAAGTCTCTAAAATTGGGAGCAAAGATTCTGGGAGAATATAACACTCTAACAGAACCATGATAGAACAATTCAAGAAAAAGGGGGAACCTATTGCATCATATGAAAAAATCGACAATTAGTTCTATTTTTCTGTGGTGAACACACGAGGGATGAGAAATAGTAAACTGGATCTTTCTTGAAAACTAAAATAATTGCTACTTACTACATAGCAATCCCTTGCATAATAAGTGTCTCTAAAATTGGAAGCAAATATTATGGGAGAACCTAACACTCTAACAGACACATGATAGAACAATTCAGAAAAAGGGGGAACCTATTGCATCATATGAAAAAAACAACAATTAGTTCTATTTTTCTGTGGTGAACACACGAGGGATGAGAAATTATAATATGGATCTTTCTTGAAAACTAAAATAACTTACTACATAACAATCTCTCGCATAATAAGTGTGAAGTCTCTGAAATTTGAAGCAAAGATTAAGGGAGAGCATAACACTCTAACAAACACATGATAGAACAATTGCAGAAAAAATGGGAATCTGTTCATCATATGAAAAAAACGGCAATTAATTCTATTTTTTGTAAACACTAGGGATGAGAAATTATATTCTAGATCTTTCTTGAAAATAAAAATAATATTGCCCACTTAAAACATTAAAATCTCTCACATAAGAAGTAAGAAGTCTCAAACTCGAAGCAAAGATTCTGAGCCAGCATAACATTCCAATAGGCACATGACAGAAAAATTACAAAAGGAAGGGGAATCTATTGTATCATATTTTGAAACAAATGGCAATTAATACTTTTTACTCTGAAACCACACGAGGATTGGTATAAAATACTTAATCTGAAAGTTTCTTGAAAAATAATAACTGTCCACTGAATTCATAACAATTTTGTAAACAATATGTGGGAAGAAAGTTCAACTAACTTAGATCAGAGATTGTGGGACAGCATACACACTAATAGGCACACGATAGAACTAATTCGAAATAAAGAATACAAAGCATCGTGTAAAATAAGGTAAATTATTCTTTTTATTCCCTGTAAACACACGACGTTACGAAAATTTTAATCTGAATGATCTTGGTTTAAAATTAAAATATATTGCCCACTTAAGCCACAAGTATCTTCTTTACTAATAACAAAGCTGAAAGTCTCTCTGTCCGGATCTCTCTCTCTCTCTCTCTGAAAGTTGGCTCTAAGTTTGTCTGTAGCATGGGGATGTGCACCTCGAAGCGATTTTTTGAAAATTCGATATGGTTCTTTTTCTATTCCAATTTTAAGGACACCCCCATGCTATAAACTAATTGTGTGCTAAATTTCATGAAAATCGGCAGAATGGTCTTGGCGCTATGCGCGTCACAGACATCCAGACATCCAGACTTTCAGCTATATTATTAGTAAAGATTACGCATCAGCAACACTAGAGCAGCTAAAATTTACCTTGGGGAATTGAGATCATAAGTCCCTAACATGAATATATAAAATACCGCATTAAGATTGGCAATATGTGTTAAAACCATTGAGAAGGAATACTAATGGAGGGAGTCATTGCAAATTGTCTCAGTGAAATAAGCTTGGGACCCAATGTTTCCCAGGTCAGGTGACTTGTTTGTCTGGGAAGTTGTCGCGTTTTGGCACGCAATCGCTCTTTTGGCATTAAATATTTTTCAGACGACGCGACGGCGCACAGAGGGGTATTTGAGCCAAAAAGCTGGCCAAAAGTCGAAAATGCAAACTTCAATGAGTAGCTTTGACCTTAAATTTCAGAAAAGGTAAATAAATTTGGCATCACGTGGAAGTGTTCCCTCTGCACTAAGACTAACCAGTCGAATTTACCAGCAGTCAGAACTTAGCGCTTTCGAAATACGGCTGTCTTCGTTTGAGTCATTACAGTTTCTCGAAGTTACTTCATTGTACTATTTTCACGTCAGAAGTAACTCTAGTGAAGTAATTTACTATGGACAGGGTTGAGCAAGGTTTGTGCACTATTATTCATCAGTTTTTATTTAATTTAAACTACTATTTTTACATTAGTACGGTTCGTCAAACTTCACAAAAATTATATGTTTTTTTTTTTTTTTTTTTTTTGCAATTCCTAAAAAAGTGAAGGTTTTTAAACATGTTGTACTCATTTGTACTCATTGAAAATTATACCCCGTGATACTTCAGAATCTCTATTTTGATAATCTGAACTAAAAGTTTGCCCGAATTTGCCCGAAAAAATAATAACGCGATCAATAGAGCAGTTGTGATTTTTATTTATTTCTCTTTTTTCGGTTGTTTTTAGGTTCACAGGCTTCTGTTACATCTATGAGTCGAATACAACTGCATAAGATGTAATTGGCAGTACAGAAAGGTCCTTTGATGGAAAGTTTAAAGAACTAATTAAAAATCTAGCTAAAATTACTAACTGCCCTTGCGAAAAATTGTCGGAAGTTAAAAACACCATTAACAGTTTTAAAATTGTTTACATGCGAAAATGGATGGCATGTAATAGAATGGTAAGCAGATTTCTAGAAAACAACCAAAATTGGTTAAAAGAAGGGGTTATGTTACCTACCTACTCAGTTCCGGGTCTTTTACCATTAGGAAGACCCAGTAAGGATTTCGGAGAATCGAGTGAAAGAACGAAGCGCCGAAAAACATCGGAACTAAGAAAAAATGTTGCTGTTGATGAATTAACGTATGCTGCTCAAATGAGTCATCGTGCCATAGGCAACACAGACGTGGCAAAAGTTATCCAAGACATAAATAAGTCTCCAATCAGAGCAACAAAGTTTCGAAAAGCAGTCACTGCTGGTTGCATTATTATCAAAAAACACTCGCCGGAAGAGGCTTTGGCAATATTTGTTGAAGCTAATTTGTCTAGGAGTCAGTATGAAGTCATACAGCAGGCTAACAAAGATGGTTATCCTTGTTATAAATATATACAAAAAGCAAAGCGAGAATGTTATCCGAAAACGTTTGTCGATGAAACTTGTGCTCAAATACAGTTGCAAGATTTAGTAGATCACACAGTCATAAGATTGTGCATGTATTTAGAGCCAGAGTTCCAAGCGTACAGTCATGAAAAAGCTGCAGATTTTGTGTTGATTTTTAAGTGGGGTTGTGACGGATCAAAGCGAAGCCAGTACAAACAAAAATTTGAAAATGAGGATGGCACTGATGCTCACATTTTCCTCAGTTCTCTTGTGCCTCTTAGATTAATGTCTGGCAAAAATGTTATCTGGCAGAATCCTTGTCCATCGTCACCTAGATTTTGCAGACCTATTAGAATAAGGTTTATTAAAGAGAACAAAGACATGACAAACGAAGAGATTTGGTATATAGAAAATCAAGCAAAAAACTTAGTTCCAACAAATGTTAGTGAAACAATTAAAATAAAACATTTGTTACTGCCTACAATGGTGGACGGCAAAGTGTGTAATGCGGTCACTGACACTGCATCTACTATGCGCTGCTATATATGCGGTAGCACGTCAAAAACCTTTAATGACTTATCAGCAAAAAGCACAGAAGATCCAGAGACTTTTAAATTCGGGCTATCTATTCTGCACGCTAGGATTCGGTTTTTCGAATTTTTATTACATTTATCATATAAGATAAAAGCAGGAGTATTCAAAGATCGTATTACAAAGAAAAATGAAAAAGATCAAATTAAGGCAGCCAAAGTGATAATTCAAAAAGAATTCAAGAATAAAATGGGATTGCTGGTTGACGTACCTAAAGTTGGCTATGGAAACACGAATCTTTGGGTTTCGACATAAATGTGGAGCAATTTGGCACGTATACCATGGATACTGCGAAGTATTATGTAAATTTGTCTGCCTGACATCCTATGTCACCAAAAGTCCACAAGATACTAGTTCATGCTCCGAGTATTATATCGCATGCCTTGTTACCAATCGGTCAGTTGTCCGAAGAGGCCGCAGAAGTCAGAAACAAGCATTTTCGGCAGTACAGAGAAAAATTCACCAGAAAAATTTCCAGAAAGGATTGTAACGAAGACGTTTTAAACAGACTCTTGTTAACTTCTGATCCATATTTGAGTAGCGTTAGATCATCTAACATGAAGAGAAAAAGGCAAAAGATATCGAAGGAAGCCATAAAATTTTTAAAATCTTTTTGTTTTGAAGATAGTGATAATGATGACAAAAGTTTGTAGACTTTCATCACCATCATCCCATGTATGTGTAAAACTGCAAAACTGTAATTAATTTGCTCTGCTTTAATTTTTTTGTACATTTCACTGTGTCGAATGTCTGTTTAACAGTTAGTAAATATGTACTTCAACATTGTTAAATTGTTTGGTTTCCTTTTACATATCTAAGCCAGTTAATAATCGGTATAACTTTTATGGGTTGCGTTTGAGCAAGCAAAATTAAGAGTATACATATAACTTGCCCGAGTTTATTATTAGCAACCATTTTTTAGTGAAAAACTAGCAGAATAATCATTATATTTGGAAAATTTGATTTATGGCCAGCTTTTTGGCTCAAATGCCCCACTATGCGGCGCTTATTATGAAGTCGGGGCTACAAATCAGAGCAACTCTGGCTCCAACTCCTTTACCGCATAATAATAAATTAATTAATAAATAACGTATATAAACACAGGCCTATCATTCAAACTCCCTCTCCCCTCTTCTTTCCGGATTTTAAAATATAATGTAATTGCATTTTTTATGTATTTTGATGTTTATTCCCTGAAATGACGGGCATGTACAAATAGTTTAAAGTGTTCTGTTATTGACTGAAAATTTATGGATTCATGTGTATTGTAATCAATGTTTTGAAATGATATCCTACGCAGGCATACTAGTATTTAAATTGAAGCATAAAAATAGCAAATTTTTATTCTTGCGCATCTGCTGTTCACAAGAGCTTGGCGAGAAGATACTCGCCAACAAAGCAAATGTACACAAAATGCTTAAGAGCCGTTAAAATAATTACTAGTTAAGTAAAAAGTGTTTTTAAGGAACTAAAATGTTATTTGCACTCAAGATATACAATGTTTTATAACTTTTATAGATAAATAAGTACAAAAATTTAAAAATTATAGGCAACTGTGGAATATGTACTCGTTGAATGCATATAAATGTTATTTTTTCTTTATTTAGAAGTAAAAAACATTCGTACATGCTAGGGAAAAGTTACTGGACCTCCTGGTGTGGCTTTTTCCTCACAGTTTACTATGCTAGAATACTGCACTATTAGTATAAATCTAATTTTTCCCTTCTACAGTTAAAGGTTGTTATCATGCATGGCTTCAGTTAATGAAAACTTCTTCAGCGGTTACGGTCAACTCGAAATTGCTCCCCAGGTCACATGGTACTGTTGCCGTATCGGGATAGTAGGGTTGCATTCTCTCCATCTATTCCTTCTCAATAGTTAAAACCAGCGGTTTCCTCCCTGTCTTTACAGCGCACCTGATTGGCAAACTAATAAACTCGGTGTGATATAAAAGTTTCAAAAAAAATTTTCGGCGATCAACACATTATTTCACTTATCTAACTAGAATAAGATAATACCGTCATGAAAAAAGAAAAGCATAAAAACATATCCGTTAAAATGTTCCACATCCAAATATAAGACTTCCTTCCTTTCAAAAGAGGTTACATTTTTTAGATTTATATAAATCGTTCGTTGGTAATGACACACATGGCTGACAGTGATGGGCTGATTACCCGAAGATATTTATATTTACTTAGGAAAAGGTCAAAAAAGCAATTATTGATTTGCCTAAATACAGCTTTCCTTGCCATTTAAAATAAGAAGATCAATTTTATCTTTCAAAATATGACCACCATAAAATAGTTGACATATATTTTTGAATTCCTGTTTTATTTTTAGCCAATTGTCAACTAAAAGTTATTACGTCCAGAATTTCACCACAAATGCAGAGCGCGAAATTTCAATCGACTTCTTTCGCAATTTTGTTTCAGAATTTATCTTGAACTTACATCAATTAGGGTAACGGCACCAATCAGACATGCTTAAGACATCGCTCTCAGGTTAACTCAATTTTCTGAGCCTTTTAATGTATTTAGACTTCTTAAACTATTTTTCTCTCATGCAACTACATCTCATCTAACATTTGACTGCTTCTGGATTCTCTGAATTAGTTATAGTCTATTTTTATTTGCTAAGTTTCGAAAAAAGGTCCGACCCCCCAGTAACAGACACCGACAATTCCGGCGAAACCCGGCAACAGATACGATGAGGAAAGGATCAGAACGGACAGAATTCCAATTGTCTCTTCAAAATGTGCAAAAGTTCTTTATTTTTAGAACTAAAACCTTATTCAATTCAAATGAACATAAAACACCGACAGGCCTCATGGTAGTTGTTCATAATCTTCCACCACTGCCTTGTAAATACCAACTGACTTATAAAATTCACTCTGATAACATTAGATGGTTACACCGTACTCATGGGTGGCAGCAACGTCAGTTTTACTCTCCTAAAATTCTTATTATTTAAATTTAAACTTACGACTGTCTGTTACTAGACCCCAGGGGTGCCCCCCCCCCAAACTCAATGGCACTAATTCATAAATTATCCCCGCCCCCCCAAAAAATCAAAACCTTTTTTCCTTTATTATTTTTCAGCTCTCTTTTTTATTTAATTAATATTTTTAAATATTTTTTATTTATTTATTTACTAGCAGTACCCGCACAGCGATGCCCGGGCGAAAAATTTAATGGAAGTCCGTTGAATAAAAAAATTGACTCTCCCTCCCCCTCTGATATGAAATGATCATTTTTCTTTGTATAAAATGCGTACACCACCTTTCAAAAATAAACCTATTAAAATTTCTATGGAATTTAAAACTTTTCGTCAAATCATTAAATTAGACTTATAATTGCTTTAAAACTCTATTTAGCGAGTGAAGCGGTTTTTACTGCAAATATTTCGCCAAATAAACAAAAAAAGACATTAAATATAATATCTTTCAAACGTAAAAATAATTCCGCAATTCTATTGTTTATCGCCGAACTCGCCCAGCAACCATGCTATTATAATTCATCCGTCCAGCGAAAAAAAAAAAAAAAAAAAACACGTGGAAATTTCAAAAATCATCGTCAGAAAAAAAGAAGAAAATGTCGTACATTTCACTCGGGTAAAAACAAATCAAAAGTTCCTTTTCTTTCAAAACAAATCGCCAAAAGAATGAATTACATTTACGGTTGCTTTAAAACAATAATCCTAGACTGAAATGCTCAGCGCCTAACGCGCCAAGCGACCACGCTACCAGAACCCAGCCCTTTTGCGAGTGAAATGGATATTTTTTCTTTGTGAATAATAAATGTTTCGCCAAACAAACAAAAAATTATAAAATCACATCAACAGAAGCTTTCAAATCTTTATATATTAAGAGCTGCGTTGCCCGGCTTTGCCCCGTCTATCTTGAGAATTAAAATTGTGTCAAGTGACGTATATTCAACAATCAGGCTTAAATAAGAAAAAAAAACACCATGCAAAATTACCCTTCCAAACAATGACGACAGATATTAAAATACAATTAAATGAAGAAAGTATTCCCTAAATTTCAGCTATAAGCCTAAAAAAGTTCGAGTTAAAAATATAAATTACTCTCGCCGTAATTATGTTAGAGCATTGAAACAAATTGTTTAGAACGCGGAAAGTCCTATCCACTTCAACGATATATAACATTAATATATGCAAGTATTTTTTCACTCCCATATTCGGGAATTTATGTGAAATTAGGGTCTAAATTGGACTAAAAAAAGAACTATTTATCGACTTTTTTTGAATTATAGACTATGCCACCCAGTAAGAAAGAACTTTTTATATAGTGAAGGAATTTTTAAAATAGCTGCAGTGGTTCCGGAGATTACCTCTAACATATTGTTACAAATTCTGTAAATAGTAATTATTGTAGTAACGTAACCTGTAAAAAGTTTCCCGTAATGAATATACAACCCCTTAACATATGGCTAAAGTATACAACCCCCTATTCTTTTTTTTTCTTATTTCATTCACTGATTTTATCAATGGAAGTGTAGTTGTAAAACGGTCTACGTATTTCTGGAAGCAGAAAGAATGTTGTGGAAAATTCTTCGATGTTTATAAAAGCCGTTAGCGATGGATAAACAGTTAGTTTCGATTCAGATTTCGAACTGAGTGTGTGTATTAGCTCTGTTTATAGCGAGGCATTTCGCTGTGTTGTTTTCGTATTTGGAAGTAAATACGTGTGTAAACGTTGAGTTTACGGTGTTGCGTGATAATTGCTTAATTGCTGATGAATAATTTTGCAGTTGTTGACGATCTTTCCTGTACATAGTGTAAATAAATTTCCTGTGCTTTTATCAAGAACTGTGTCTTCATTTCAAGAAAGTGGAAGTCGCACCGAATCCGTTACAATTTGGCGCCCAACGTGGGGCTTCTTCTGGACTTTCTTGGAGTAAGTCTGACTTTGGACATTTTTTTTCATAAAAACTTTTTGAATTTGGACTTTAATTTTATGGTGATTACTCGCGCAATGGATGAACAATTAAAACAACTTCTTGATGCAATCAACTCTGTTAAAAATGAATTAGCGGCTAATCAAGACCAATTAAAAAGTGATTTGACTGCAAGTTTTACTGCAAATCAAGAACAATTAAAAAATGATATGGCGACTAATCAAGAACAATTAAAAAATGATATGGCGGCTAATCAAGAACAATTAAAAAATGATATGGCAGCTAATCAAGAACAATTAAAAAATGATATGGCGGCTAATCAAAACCAATTGAAAAGTGATTTAACGGTGCTGAAAAATGACCTAGTTTCTAACCAAGAGGAAATTAAAAACGATCTTACTTCGGTAAAGACTGTGATGGAAAATAAATTTAATGAGATAGAGCATCGAGTTGATGCTATTGAAGGAAAGTTTGAGGCAGTTGAAGGCCGATTCATCGCAGTGGAAAATAAAATCGAAGAGAAATTTGAAGAAAAATTAAGTTCCGTTGAAGGCCGATGCAATGCTGTAGAAAATAAACTGGAAGAAGAAGATAGAAAATTTCATCAACTTAAAGAAGACATCTTTAAAGACCTGGAAAGGCGACCGCGGAAAGCAGCTCTGTACAGTTTGGCGCTCCCACATCGGTTGCTCGACCGTCCATTAAACTTGCCACATTTGACGCGAAAACTTCGTGGCAGGTTTACAAAACTCAGTTCATGATAGTGGCGGAAGCGAACGGATGGGACTCTGCTACCAAGGCCTGTCATCTTGCAGCATCCCTGAGAGGTGACGCAGCGGACATTCTCCAGACCCTTCCGGACAGCCAGCGCCTGGATTTCGCCGCCCTCACATCTGCGTTGGAGCTTCGCTTCGGTGAGAAGTGCCAGAAAGATTTCAGCCGACTCCAGTTGAAGTCCCGTTTCCAGAAAACCGGGGAAACCCTGCAAGAGCTAGCGGCGGACGTCGAGAGATTGTCTCATCTTGCTTTTTGTGACTGTCCTGCGGATGTTCGAGACAACCTGGCACTCAACTACTACATCGACGGGGTTCGAGATCCGGAAATCCAGAAAGCTCTACGGATGGCGGATGTCAAAGACCTGAGTTCTGCTGTTGTGTATGCGATGAAGTTGGAGGCCGCCCAGCAAGCAACCCGCAAGGATCGCCATTCAATCCGCGGCGTGAAAACTGATGAGCCTGATCCGGTTTCGTCACGTTTTGCTGAACTGGAAAAGCAAATAAAAGAAATTGCAGGAATCCTCAAAAGGACTTCGGCTCCCAAGGACCATAATGGACAATCACTTAAGTGCTGGAAATGTGGTGGCGAGGGTCACTTACGAAGAAACTGTGAAGCTCGTCAAGGAACCAGAGGGAAGAGCACTTCTCCCTCGCAGGTCCAGGAAAACTAAGCCATGGCAATCTCGCGGGGCGGAGGTCGCCAAATTGGAATGAGCCCCATCTTAAAGTTTTCCAGATTTCATCGACGAGTGGCGGCAGTAATGGACTGTTTGTTTACGCATATGTAAACGGGTTTCCCTGCGAACTGATTATTGACACTGGAGCCAATGTTACGATCATTAGAACAGATGTGGCTCGTCAATTTGGACTCAACATTCTGTGGACGCCGCCCTGCGTTACCCTTCAAACTGTGACAGGTGACAAGATCGAGATTGAAGGTAAAGTGAACTTAGAAATTGTGTTTGGAAATGCCATTTACCATCATACCGCATTCGTTGCTGCTATCATAGACCCCTTCATTCTCGGATTGGACTTTTTAAAGAAGTATGACTTCAACCTCGACTTCAAGACTAACGAGCTGCACTCGACGAGAGAAGACATAGCAGTCTTTCCAGCAGAAAGTGATGTAAAATCCGCTCATCAAATAATTGCCCAAACAGATTTATCAATTCCCTCAAGGTCAGAATCATTAATACCCGGCTCCATTGAAGAAAGCAATAGTTTTAGATTTGGACTCATTGAATACCCCAACTTAAGCAATAACCCAAAAGGAGTGCTGGTAGCATCTACGCTTGTGGACCTTTCTAAGGATGTAATTCCTGTGAGAGTCGCCAACGTGAGTGAAAGGCCAAGGAATATCCGGAAAGGCGAAGTGTTAGCAACTTGTACTCCCGTAAACTGCATCATTAGAAGAATCAATTCCCCCGAGACTGTGTCTTCTGAGTCCTTGACATCGAAGTTAATTGGGAGTGCACCCTTATCGAAGGATCAAAGAACTGCTGCGGAACAATTGGTGGACGACTTCAAGCATCTGTTTTCATCTACATCGGAGGATGTTGGCCGTACGAATTTAACGCAGCATAGGATTTACACTGGAGAACACCCCCCTATTAAACAGCATCCAAGACGACTACCGTTTGCTAAGAAGGAAGAGGTTGAAACCCTTCTGAAAGAGATGAAGGAGAATGATGTAATCGAACCTTCATCCAGTCCTTGGGCCTCTCCCATCGTCTTGGTCCGAAAGAAAGATGGCTCCACCAGATTTTGTGTCGATTACCGACGACTGAATGAAATCACCAAGAAAGACAGTTACCCTCTTCCACGGATAGACGACACCTTGGACACTCTTTCCGGACACAAGTGGTTTTCGACCCTGGACTTGAAGAGCGGCTACTGGCAGGTTGAGATACACCCTGATGACCGAGAGAAGACAGCGTTTACAACTGGACAAGGCTTATGGCAGTTCAAAGTGATGCCCTTCGGCCTCTGCAATGCACCAGCTACGTTCGAGCGTCTTATGGAGACAGTGTTAAGAGGACTCTCTTACGAATCCTGTCTGGTCTACTTAGACGATATCATCATCGTGGGACGCAGCTTCGAAGAACATCTGGCAAATCTTAGGAAGGTGCTGCAAAAGCTTAAGGAAGCCAATCTGAAGTTAAGTCCGTCCAAATGTAATTTGTTCCGCCGGGAAGTGAACTACCTTGGTCACATCATCTCTTCTGAGGGTGTACAAACCGATCCGGAAAAGGTATCCGCGGTCAAGAGTTGGAGTCGTCCCGAAAACATCCATCAGCTGCGAAGTTTCCTGGGGCTCTGCACGTACTACAGGAAGTTTGTAAAGGGTTTTTCCAACATCGCACGACCTTTGCATAAGCTGACGGAGAGCAAGCAAAAGTTTGAATGGTCCAAAGAATGCGAAGATGCATTTCTACGACTGAAGGAGGCTTTAACATCAACGCCTATCCTCGCCTATCCTCAGCCTGAAAAATCCTTTATCCTGGACACTGATGCGAGCAACGAGGGCATCGGAGCTGTTTTATCCCAAGAAATTGACGGAAATGAACATGTCATCGCTTACTGGAGCAAATGCTTATCAAAGTCGGAGCGAAATTACTGCGTCACCAGAAAGGAGTTACTGGCCATAGTGAAAGCTGTAGAACACTTCCATCATTACCTCTACGGCCGAAAATTTCTGCTTCGGACAGATCATGCCTCATTAACTTGGCTTTTGAACTTCAAAAATCCGGAAGGTCAGATAGCCAGATGGATACAGCGGCTCCAGGAGTATGACATGGAGATCAAGCATCGAAAAGGGTTATCTCACGGTAATGCTGACGCTTTATCAAGAAGACCCTGTCCTGAGAACTGCCACTATTGTTCCCGAATCGAGAAACAGTATGGAACGACTAGCCCTACCGCCTATCAGGTGACAGTGACTCCAATATCATCAGAACCTGATCCATGGAGTGACGACCAAGTTCGAAAAGATCAACTTGAAGACCCCGACATAAAACCAATTTTGGAGTTCATGGAAAGTGACAGTCGGCGACCTAGCTGGCAGGACGTTTCCATCTTCAGTCCTGCAACAAAAAGATACTGGGCTTTATGGAACTCGCTCCATTTACGGAACGGCGTGCTACACCGAAAATGGGAATCTGACGACGGCAAAACATCTAGGTGGCAGTTACTACTTCCCCGATCAAGGATTTCAGATGTTCTGAAAGAAATACATAGTAGTGCGACTGGAGGACATTTTGGTGTCTTGAAAACCCTCAATAAAGTTCGGGAACGCTTCTTCTGGAGTAAGGCGAAGGATGACGTGGAGAAGTGGTGCCATTCTTGTGACGCCTGTGCTGCTCGTAAAGGACCGAAGAAAAGAAGCAGAGGGAAGCTACATCTGTACAACGTTGGAGCTCCTTTCGAACGAATTGGGATCGACATCCTGGGTCCTCTACCAAGAACTGCTGATGGGAACAAATACATTCTTGTTTCCATCGACTATTTCACCAAATGGCCCGAAGCGTATCCCATTCCAGATCAAGAAGCTACCACCGTAGCAGAGACTCTAGTCCAACATTGGATCTCGAGATATGGAACACCTTTGCAGATTCATTCCGATCAAGGGAGGAATTTCATCTCTGCTGTGTTTAAGGGCCTATGTCAAATTTTCGGAATTGAGAAAACTAGGACAACACCACTACACCCACAATCGGACGGCATGGTGGAGAGATTTAACCGCACAATCCTGAATAATCTCTCGCTTATGGTATCCAGAAATCAACAGGATTGGGACAAGAAGCTACCTTTGTTCCTGCTGGCCTACCGCAGTGCTGTCCACGAGACTACCGGATATGCCCCATCTCAGATGCTCTTCGGACGAGAGCTTCGGCTACCTTGTGATCTCGTCTTCGGTCGACCTCCGGATGCGCCTTCATCGCTTGAGGAGTACATCCAGGATCTCCAGGCCCGGTTGGAAGACGTTCATAACTTCGCACGAGAGCGAATCAACATCGCGGCGGAGAAGATGAAGACCCGATACGACACAAGGTCTACTGGACATGAATTCAACGAAGGCGACAAGGTTTGGTTATGGAATCCCATCCGACGGAAAGGTCTGTCACCCAAATTGCAGTCGCATTGGGATGGACCCTACAAAGTCGTTAACCGACTAAATGACGTCGTAGTGAGGATCCAAAAATCACCTAATGCAAAACCTAGGGTTGTACATTATGATCGGTTAGCCCCATACTATGGCCATAGTTCATGAGTATTACGTAAACAACCATGGTTGATAACATAAAAGTGGTAGATAATTTTTGCTTTTAATGTTTAGTAATATTTCTTGTTATTATTGTGTTTTCTGTATCTGTTAGTTATTAATTAATGTGTATATTTGTAAACTTGTGATAGAAGTTTGGCACCCTTTCTGGGGATTGTACTGCCCGGGACGTGCAGTCCTTAGGAAGGGGGCAATGTTACAAATTCTGTAAATAGTAATTATTGTAGTAACGTAACCTGTAAATAGTTTCCCGTAATGAATATACAACCCCTTAACATATGGCTAAAGTATACAACCCCCTATTCTTTTTTTTTTCTTATTTCATTCACTGATTTTATCAATGGAAGTGTAGTTGTAAAACGGTCTACGTATTTCTGGAAGCAGAAAGAATGTTGTGGAAAATTCTTCGATGTTTATAAAAGCCGTTAGCGATGGATAAACAGTTAGTTTCGATTCAGATTTCGAACTGAGTGTGTGTATTAGCTCTGTTTATAGCGAGGCATTTCGCTGTGTTGTTTTCGTATTTGGAAGTAAATACGTGTGTAAACGTTGAGTTTACGGTGTTGCGTGATAATTGCTTAATTGCTGATGAATAATTTTGCAGTTGTTGACGATCTTTCCTGTACATAGTGTAAATAAATTTCCTGTGCTTTTATCAAGAACTGTGTCTTCATTTCAAGAAAGTGGAAGTCGCACCGAATCCGTTACAATATAAACACACAAAAATCCACCCTCTCTCTTTATAATATTAGTATAGATTTATTTTTAATCATTATTATACTTATTAATTTATAAGAAAAGGTCTGCGCAACGCTAATGACATATACACAGAAACTAAATAAATGAAATAAAATATAAACAGAATAAAATTAATTAAATTAAATAATTTAAATTAAAAAGAATTCAATAAAGAAATTCAAATAAATATAAATATTTTTAATAAATAAATAAATAAAAAGTAAAAATTTTCCACCATTTTGATGGCGCAACTTGCACCCGGGGGGGGGGGGGATTATGCACTTTGCGCATATCCCCCCCCCCCATTTCCTGTGCGTACCCCTGCTGGACCCTTGCCTGTAACTGGTGCCGTTACCTTATTGTTACTTTATTATGCAAAAAAATAAGTCAATTTACAATCAGCAAAATTTTAAAAAATACAAACCAAATAATGGTCAAAAATAAAAAATAAGAGACAAAAAATCAATGCAGATCATTTATCCTCAATGAAAGCAGTCACGCTTGCAGCTGTGGGTCACGCGATTTTACGTGTGTCACACTGTAGAGAGAAAGAATTCTAGTTGAATCAAGTAAATCAACACCAATGCGGGTTTGCTTTCTCCCAGGTGAGTAACGGATCATAAAAATTCAAATAAAAGGTGAAGCGATGGACAAAACAGAACTTTTGAATAGAACTCGAACACATAAACAATCTGTTATTTGGGAATGAAAATAACCAAGATATGTTCATGTGCTATTGGAATTCCGCGTTTGACGGAACACTTTTTTTCATAATCACTTGGTTCTATTTCGTGTTATCAGGACATGACTGGAATTACAAGCAGAAGAGAAATGCAATACCTGGCAAATGCTTATCAAATGGATAGTGCGAGAGATTATAACTTCGTAAACTGGAGGTAGAGGTTCAGAAATTTGTGAGTCATGGATAAGATGAACATTTTTTTTTTGCCTCGAAGTGAAATATTTAATGAATCAGGGGCAACTCGACGGGAAGTCAAGGGAGGTCATTGTGAATTTCCAAAAAATTTCCTTATTCAGCAAATTTTGCCGGACGATTCGGAAAAAATTATCATCATTCGGCGAAATTTGGAGTTTTATTCGGCAAAATTAACATCATTTCGTTAAAATTTAGAGTTCCATTCGGCAAAACGATCATCATTCGGCGAAATTTGGAGTTTCATTCGGAAAAATGATCATTATTCGGCGAAATTTGGAGTTTTATTCCGCAAAATTATAATCATTCGTCAAAATTTAGAGGTCCATTCGGCAAATTGAGAAATTCCGCCCTTCCAAAAATTTAAGTTCGGGGCGCCCCTGAAACCAATTTGAAGCAACTTGAAAAGATACTAAAAGAGGGATTGCCCCCCAGGCCTGACGAGAGGCTATGTCAGCCTGGTCAGAAACGAGAGGAAAGGGCCCGCTTCAGAATTGGAGTAGAATAACTTTAATACATTTCATGGGGATAGAGGTACCGGCAACGTTGACAAGATCTCAGGCTAAATGCGTGCACTAAAAACTGGTTCAGATCCCGCATCCATGGAAAAAATGAAATTTCTAGAATCAGCAAAACAATACGCAAATTCTTAAATGCAAAAACCATTTTATTTATTTTTATTATTATTTTTTTTTTTTTTTTTTTTTTTTGCTGAACACAATATTGCACATTTAAAAACATTCCTTTGAGTATGATTGGAACTGAAATTAGTTGTCTTGGTAGTGTGAATTTCCTTTCAAAACTCTACCAATTGTTATATGAAGAAATTTTTATGTAATATAGTTATTGGTATTTTTTTAAATAAAGTATTTTTTTTATGAATATTTCAGTGAAAAATAATTATCAAATACTCATTTGCATTACGAATACTGCAGTAAATACGAATTGATTAGATTATACTCCTTTAGCGCTAGCATACCGGCGCTAAAAAGACGAATGAGTGTATCTCAAAAAATTCGAAAAATGAGTTACGACCACCACAGAAATATTCAAAGTCGATTTTATAATATGACCGATGGGCGTATCTCTACAATGAACAGTAAAAAAGTTACTCTCCCTCACACTGGTGGCGGTTCCCAAGCGTTATAGTAAACTGGAAATCTGGAAAATACGTCCATTCGTCTTTTTAGCGACGATACTTTTGGACAGTTTTTGACGGCAATAATCACTTGTCCCGTCCTAAACCAGTTTTGGACAGTCCAAAACCCAACCCTGATTGTAGTGCTTTAAGCTGCATAAATTCGCTTTTCATATCGTGATGCATCGCAACATCGCGCTGTAACTTTGGCGACGCAATCACAGCACGGGCGGATCCAGAAATTGTTCCAAGGAGGGGGCGGTTGATTTTTTAGCTTACATCTACTACCCTTATCGGATTTACGCATTCTTGGGGGGAGAGAGTGTCACATCATTTTTCTCTGACAAAACTAAAATTCAGAGATTTATCCAAGAAAGTCCCTGAACTTTTCCTTTGAAAGACTTATTCTAAAATTATGTTTCAGAACGTTGAGTCTTCTAAAATTTCGCTTTTTTGAAACTTCAGTTTCGAAAAATTACCTGAAGAAACTCACTGCACCCATTTTTCTCCTAACATTACCTGAAACGTCTACAATCACGTCATTAAGACTTACATTTTGAAAAATATCCGGGGCGAAGGCCTCCAAACGCGTCCTCAAAGAGCGTTTGAAATACCCTTTCTGAAACTTCAATCCCGAAAAGTTTTCGAGAAGGAGATTTGAAACCCATTCCTTTCCTTAGTGGCGTCAAAGATATCCCAAACTTAAATTTTCTTCTTTTTTTTAAAAGGACTTCAATTTGGAAAAATTGCCGATTCAGGATCCCTCAAGGAAGGGGCGATCGCCCCCATCGCCCTTCCCTTGTATCCGTCCCCCCCCCCCTTGCATCACGGTAAAAACTCCTACATCGCCAAGCCCTAACTGTACAAATAAAAATAACTATGAAGCTGTCCCCCCCCCCCCCCCCAAAAAAAATCTGGTTGCGCTATTGGTAAAGCATAAGCATTTTATGTAGGTCTAACTCCATTACAATCGCTAGCATTGTGATTCAAAATCATTTTGCTGAATAAATGGATTAAAGGAACCTGACTAAAGCCTTATATTATACGAAGTAACTAAAAAGTCACCCGTCAAGGTATGACGAGTGAAAGTTGCTTCTACTCTTCTACATTTGAAAGAAGCAATTTCCTGTTTGGTGATATTTTGATATTTTAACCCTAACTCCAGTGGATGAACACTAAACTCCAGTAGTAGCGGTCATAGTTGACCATTTTTTCGTATCTTCATTCCCCTGAAATGACACATACCAGTAAAACAGTTCTTACGAGTAAAACAGTTCCTTACCAGTAATACATTTAAATTACCGGATCGAGTTCAGCCTTGTCACAATAAAGCCTTTCCCTGCATGTTAAATATTACCAAAACATATTATCAAATTATTATGCCGTGGCGCGAGTTTCATTGTTGAAGCACACGGGTTACTCGATCATCGGCTATTATTTATATGAGGATTTCTGACAGCATCTAGATAAAAGAATGCTTTTTATTTATTTATTTGTTTCATTTAAACTTTCTGAGGAAGCACTTTTTGAGGAAGCACAACTTTTGTTTTACTCCTGTTTCATGGGGTTGTTCAGTATATCTCAGAAGATTCCGCAAGGGAATGCAGCATTCCATCAAAACATTGCATAAAACTGAGAATTTATTAACTTCCTGCAAGTAGTAAATGTAATAATGAAAAAAAAATGACTATGGGAAAACTTTCAATGGTAAATTAGAGATACAGATAACTACTTTAATAAATATGAACAATGAGTCATAAATTTCCTGGAGTTTTCTCATAAACTAGGCAATCAATCTAACAAGTAACTTTTTTTAACAACCAATATGAAGGCTGTTTATGCAAACTGCTTTATAAAAAAATGATGCTTTCGTGAATCCGAATAATAGAGAATTGAAAAAAAAAAAGCATTTAAGTAGAGCGTTCAACGCTGAGTAAATATGGGGAGGGGGAGAGATTCTTAGTTATTTTTACAATAAAGTAAGAATATGTATGTACTTAATATGTAACTTCCATAAACGTCGGCCGCAAACCATAAGGCAACTAACTGCCTGGTAAAGGTAATGGGGTTGTTTCCTTCAGTCATAAGTACTACTTTTAGTCACTGAAATTAATAGAATAAGCAAAGAAAAAAAAACAATAACATAAACCCAGAAAATACTTTCATTTTCCCAACAGTTATTTTTTCATTATTTTTTTTAAACGTCCAATTTTTTAAACAAGGCGTGGTCTTTATGACGCCACAAATGATGTGCTTTGGCGCATCTATCTACCACGTTTCCACGTTATGATAACCAAGAAGCGAATTAAATATTGCGCTCTACGTTTGCTATCAACCATATTGTTGCCAGTACATGTGAGTAAAGATGCGAATGAAGTGTTATGCTCTGTGGATTGGTAACAGTGAATGGCATTTCATCATTTGTGATGTTATTGGCAGAAGCATAAACAATAAAAGCGCACAGATTAAAGTATTTTTATAAAAATACTAGCTGTACCCGACGCGCGTTGCTACGCCAACAAAAAAATACATCATTATACTGATTTTCATGACAATCGGTTGAACGGGGCAGAAGTTGCTACTCAGCAGTGCCACCTGGTGGCGAGTGGCTTCAATGAGCATATTATGCACCTTCTCCGTGGAAAAATACATATACATATAGCAATTTTCATAATTAATCGGTCCAGGTATCAAGTAAAGCCGTGACTATACTCAAATTTTGTATTCATGCAGTTTGCAAGATCAATCAATCGCTAAAAATATCAAAAAGAAAAAGTTTTAAATCCCCCCGTTGCATGAAAATCCATAAAACAATAAAGAAAGAATTTATTTGTTAAAATCAAGAAAAATGCAACAGCTAACTTCTTATCAACGAGATCTTTCACGCGAATTAATTTCTGCAGCGGATAATTTTATTCGTATTTATCCAATGGATTGTGACTTAAATTGGAATAAAAAAGGAACTATCGATCGGATTTTTTTCGAACTGGTCTATAAACATTCCCAGTACCAAAAGTAACAAACGGTGAAAGTTTCAGCCAAATCTGCCGCGTAGTTTTTGAGTTCATGGATGACATACAGACAAACATTCATTTATATATATATAGATTAAACTTAGTCAAATTATTTAAAAAATTGGCAGATCCTATGTTATTAAGCATGCTCTTTCAGAAAAAAATACTTTTAAAATTTGGAAACGACCTCATTACTTTTCAGCCAATTAACAGTCACATGACTTGGGTACGTTTTATAAAAAGTGTACATTGCTTTTTTTAAATGAATTTAACATTTATTAAATCAGGGATGCACATCCTCCACAAGAGCAAGAGCGCCCTCCCCCCCCCCCAACTCAAAATAAGAGAAAATACCCATCAAAACACCCGCCTCTAAAAATTTATACCTAAATCATGACTCCCCCCCCTCCCCTGTGGGCACTCGATTAAATTATATTACTAAAACCACAATATGATTTTTTAACTAAGATACTACTCAAATATTTTTCTCTACCTTACATTTTCATAATTTTTCTGTTTGTGGAAAATAAACTGCTAAATCTCTATCATGGAAGATTTGCATTTAAGAAATTTAGATCAGCAAAAAATTTGCAATACTGTAAGAAATTTTGCAAAAAAAATTTTTTTACATGATTAATGTAATGTAATCCTACTAAACTTGGCATTTATTCTGTAATTTTCATTTAAAATTACCTTAGCTAAAGATTGCAAACGTTTACTACTGAAAATTTTGAGTAATCTCATGAGCATAGTGAAATTTAGTTCCTGTACTTCGTTTTCTTTTTTTTTTTTTTTAAATTATTGTTATTCTTAAAGCCCTTTGACTGAAAATTTCAATAAGCGGTTGCGCCTCTGTATCACTGCAAAAGGCAGCCAGTTTGAAACCAAATAAATTTATTGATTGCTAAAGGTCTACTCATATTACTACGTTTCGTGTTTTGCTAATTTGTTCATTTTTAATGAAGTTACATGGAAAATTGCTTGTCCGGTTTTTTTTTTTTTTTTTTTTTTGCCGCACCCTGTATATAAATGTAATTTTTGAATTTCAATCAAATTTTACAGAAAGTAAATAAAATAAATAAAATGTCAGGCGAACCAACTACAGGTCAAGATGATGGTTTTAGGGGGAACCGAGGGAGGAGGGTGAATTTTGGACCAGGGATCATGCTCTGGTATTTATGTAAGGCCTGGCTCCTGGGGTAGGCAACCTGTGCCAACATCTAGAGTGGAAGATATTAAGGGCGTCAAATTTCATGATGGCAAAATGTAAGGAGGTAAAAAAAAGAAAAAAAAATCAGAAGCTCAAATTTGTTTCTCAGTTTTTTTCCCCCTTTGCAGCTCAAATTGCAGCAATACATGAGAGTATGCTAGATGATTTTAAAAAATTAAAAATATATACATATTACAGTGGAACTCTTATAACAACGAGCGAGCTTTTTATAACTAGCGCAAAGGGACTGAGAATACTTGCTCCTTAGATATTTGCTCATTATAACCAAGTGCTGGTAAAACGAGTTCCCTGAAAAAATCATAAAAAATTCATCTTAGTTGTTTTTTTCTTTTTTCTTCTTCTTTTTAATCACGGTACAGAGCCAAAGAAGTTGGTTACTTTGCTTCAACTTTCTAATATCTCTTTCTTATGTTGTTGTTTTTGAGGAATACACATACACATTTTTTATATGTTTCTTTATCCCATAAACTGAAAAAAAAAATGCTGTCATCACTTGTTCTTGGAATTTATGATTTATCCTTAACTCTGGCTGACTTCAGAATGTTAAAGAAAATTTACCAAAAAAAAAAAAGAAAGATAAGCAGAGCTGGAAGTCATTACAAAATTTATAAATCCCAAAAATATTGCTCGCTTTAAGCAGGTTTTGCTTGTTAAAGGGTTTGCTCTCAATGATTTAACATTGTACCAACCAAGTATTATTGATTTCCTCGCTAAATCCGGTTTCTCGTTAAATCAGGGCTTGTTATAAGCAAATTCGACTGTAGTAAGACCTGGGAGCGACACTTGTCAACATCTCTTGGGCAGCAAAACTACTAGAGCCGGCCCTGATAGATGTCTTGCACGATCCCCGACTTTGACATAAGGTACATTTACTTGAGAGCTCAGTGGGAGAGAGTCATGAGAGTTTACTGGAGGGAGTGGGCTCTTATTGTAGAGCTTATTTGCTGAATGACAGCATTAAACCATTTCACATGGCTCAATCAGTGTCTGAAAGGCATGAAATACTTCCAAAATTTTAAAATAAATTTGAAATGAATTTATACAATTCGAAATTTTTGATATGCAACGAAACTTTTATGAGCGACCACCTCTATACAGCGACCACCTCCATTAACGATCAATTTTCAAAGGCACTGATTATCCTCCCTATCTACTGGATGATTAAAAACCTCTGGGAGAGACAATCAAAATCTCTCCTAACGACCAGAAAATTGCAAAATTCAGTACCAAAAAAAGAAGGAATTTTTGTAAGAGAAAATCAAAAGAGAGACTGAATGGAAAGCAACAAAATATTTAAGTCTGGAAACATATCTTTCTCCTGCTTACTAAAGTGGAAATAAACCAGAATATGGGGGTAAAAACTATTGATATAAGCGTTTAAAATGGACTCCTTTCATGCAGTGATGTTCCCATCAATTTTTCTGAGGGTATACTCCCAGTTACGCACAATTTGTGTATGTCATAATATGAAAATTTATGAAGCTTGAGGGTATACGCTATGTGTCTAAAAAAATGTTTGAGAGTATACGGCGTATATGGAGTATACCCTATGGGATCACCACTGCTTTCCTGCTCCTCTGTTCCGAGTCTCAAAATTGTTATAAAAAGGAGGGTGTAGTTTTTTGAACCCATGGGAAGCTAAGGTGACACTTGCAAATCTCGCGGCAGGTCAGGTCATTGTTATTGAACAAGCAGTTTTTCAAAAGGTTGTTATCGGAATTCAGATGTTGCATACGAATAGAACAGGGGCAGTTTGAGGTCATTTTAGTGGTCAGAACCTACTTTTAGCGCATTTGAATAGGTGACAAATAGATAAGGCTCATGTTGTTCTTAGATCACACCAAAAGTAATGACATAAATAAGTAATTTTTGCAGCTAAAAGCTGAACTAGAAAAAAAAGTTTTTCCAGAAAAACAAAAAATCTGAAGCAGACAAATCTCTTCTCTTTTTTAAGGGAATCAGTTCCTAAATGGAGAAGTTATGTAAGAAGTATATTTTAGAGAAGAAAATTTTTAAATTCTCTTCTTTCTTTTTCTTCGCTGGTGTTACAGCCTGTTGCAGGCAAAGATCGTCTCTTGATGTCTTTCCCACCTAACCCTATCCCCTGAAATGGCACTGCATCGGTTCACTCCCACTACCTTTAAGTCCTTTTTAACCCCATTCAGCCATCTGACAGGGGGTTCCCTCTTCTGCGTTTTCCTTCAATGTTGGAGAAGGTGACCCCTTTTTGTAAGGAATGCCATGGGCGGATATATGGGGGGGGGCAGAGGGGGGAAATGCACCCCCCCCCCCAGTTTTGGGAGGACTTCATGTAGTAGCAACACATCTTCCAAAAATTAATATATATATATATATATTATTTTTTCTTTTTTGAATAGTTTAGAAGGGCATTGGTGGATTTATAGGGGGAGGGGGCATAGGAGGCAATGCCCCCAGTTTTCGGAGGACTTTATATAGTAACAACACATATTCCAAAATCTTAAAACAAAAAAATCATGACTTTTTCTTTTTGAATAGTTTAATGAAAACGAAGAGAAAAGCGAATGTCTTTTTCTGATGGGAAAAAAGAAAATGGGGGGGAGGGGAACGAACATTAAATACAAATAGTACAGCTGTCACTGGGGTGCTGAAAATGTGTCTAAATTCACTATTTTAGACTGAAATACATTTGGGCAAGTATACGAATGAAAATATAGGCTAAACGAGCTATACATTAAGCTGCAACACTTATAATTGACGATTATTTTAACAAATTAGAACCTAAAGCAAAGGGGAAAAAACTCCCCCCCCCCCCCATTTGCGCTAACAGAACGATCTACTCGTTATGATTTGTGTCCACATTTCAAGTATATTTGTGCATTTTATTTATGTTTTTAGTAGATTAATTGGTCTTTTGAGAAATTCTAAAAAACAGAGTTTTTTTCTTTCTCTCTCTCTCTTTTTAAGAGAGAGAGAGGGAGAAAATAAATACTACCGAGTTATCTGAGTGTTCTGATTAAATGAATATTTTTACTTAGAGGGAGAATACAATTTTACTTACTTTATAAATACTGTTTAAAAAGTAAGGTAAGTCATAATCAACTAAATCTAAGTAAGTCAGTCCATGTCATTATTGAAATATAAATAATTGAGTCATCAAAAGTTTTGGAAAAATTTGCTGAAATTTTATAAAAGTCTATAAAAACCTAACAATGATTGGTAAAACCGTAAAAATCTTTTAACCGTAAAAACTGACGAATTTTCGTAAAAATTACAAAAAACCAAGCAAAAATTTGCAGGAAAGAGTGAATTACAAACAGAGCCGAATTTGCTTATAGGATAAACAAGCTATTGCTTAGGGCCCCTGCTTTGAAGTGGGTTCCTAACTCCCAAAAAAAATTCATGATTCGTTCCTTAAAAAATGGAAATTGCTTGAAAAACCTAATTTCATTTTTAAGTGCTTGAAAACTTTGAATATTTGGAAACGTGCGGCTACAAACCTTAAATTTTAAAATTTCTAATATATGGTAGAGGGGGAGCAATACCAAAATATGTCAAATTCAGCTCCTTGCCACATCCTGTATTAAAAATGTTAAAAATCATAGTTCTCACGTTTGTAACATATTATTGGAAATAAATTTTTGTGACTCACATGTTTCATATCTTGCTATTTATTCAATCTCGAATGCAGTATTTTGGAAATTCTTTTGTATTGACTGCTTTTATTTTACTTCATCTGCATATTGTCTATCTGTTTATCACGGAAACAAATACACAATACTTCTATTTCTTTTCATTTTCTGCCCCACTTGCAACTGAAGAAAAGTTGTTGACATGAGAAATCTATGGTTTCTTTTTTTCTTTTAAATTTAAAATAACTATTTCTCACAAAGTTAGAACAGGACTGTAAAAATTTACAATCAAGTACTAAAATATCAGAGACTGGAAAGTACAAATGAAGTGCGTTAAATGATTTTTATTTATTCTAGAGTCCGTGAAAATAATTAGATTTGTCTTTGAAAATCCTAAGCAAAGTGGGCTCCAATTACTTCTACTACATATTGTTAATCTGTTTAGCCAGGAAAAAAAAATGATACACTACCTCTATTCCTTTCCGTTTTCTGCACTACTTATAATTAAAAAAAGGTTGTTGTAATGAGAAATCTATAGTTTATTTTTTCTTTCAAACTTAAAATGGCTGTTTCTTACAAAAGTTTGAACAATACTGTTACAACTGTATTAAATCTAGTTATCAATTTTTATGTCTATCCAATTAACCTTTATAAGGCTTTAAAATGCAGAATTTTATATCCATTTTACAAAAAATTCCTCCGGGGGAGAAACTCCCGACGTTCTAAAATTGGAGATATTCTATTTCCCACTTAAAAGAGAGCCCTGCGTCACTCTCTTGATACCAGCTCCCTCTCTTAAGGTCAATTCAAAAAGTGACAGCATGAAAACACACATTAATGAAAAACGACACACAAAAAAATAAAGCATGCATTTATGCATCACAGGAAACAGACAAAAACATAGGAGTGGGGGGGCAATAAAAATGTTGCTAAAAAAAAAATCCTGCCCCCCCCCCCCAGGAACTCAGTCCCAAATCCGCCTATGAGGAATGCATCTGCATATCGAAATATGTGGCCCAGCCACCTAATGCGAGATGCCTTTATAACCTTTAATATGTTAGGTTCACCATACTTTTTGTAACTTTCATGGTCATAAGCTCTTTTCCAACAGTTATCTTGTTTTACTGGTCCAAAAATCTTTCTTATAATATCTATCGAAAATCAATAAAAGCTCTTCTTCTGCCCTGTTGAGAGCCCAACATTCACTATCATACACTGTAAAAAAAAATTCGGAAACATTTCTGAGTATATCGTGCAGCTGCGGTTCATGAAATTTTTCAAAAAACGTTTCTGAGTATTTCGGAATTCTCTTTCTGTAATGTCCGGAAACGTGTCTGAGTATTTCGGAATCCTCTTTCTGTAATGTCCAGAAACGTGTCTGAGTATTTCGGAATCCTCTTTCTATAATTTCCAGAAATGTTTCTGAGTATTTTGGAATCCTCTTTCTGTAATTTTCAGAAACGTTTCTGAGTATTTCGGAATTTTCTTTCCGTAATTTCCAGAAATGTTTCTGAGTATTCTGTGCAGCTGTGGTTCATGAAAGTTTCGAAAAACGTTTCCGAGTATTTCGGAATTCTCCAAACAATTTCCAAAAACGTTTCTGAAAATTTCGGAATCCTTTTTCCGTGATTTTTTCTAAAAAATAATTCTTTACTATAGTATTGCATGCCATATCAGTTTCAATTCTTTTCATATCTAAGAGCAATGAAACAAGCAATTTTAGAATCATTCGTGGATTTTTTGTTTCTGAATTTCTAATGACAAATAGCATGGTTAACAGCATAACATATGCACAGTTATAAATTTTTGAAAATTTATGAAATAATATAGTAGTTTCATTCATAATCACAAAATCGTCGGGGGAGGGAAGGGGAGTACTTTCTCAAAAGTGGGATTGTTTGTTAAACAATATTAAACTTCAGTTTTTCTCTCAATATTTTCAAGACAAAATTATCAACATATTGTATTTTTAATGCAGAACTTAAAAACATATCTTGTATCAAACTTGATAGCTTTTATTTTCGGATAAAATTTGACAGAACTTACTTACACACTCTGAAATTCGTTCACGTCAAGTCAATTTCTTTGACGAACAAAGTGTACCGAAAAGTACCAACAGAGAAATTGATTAATTTAAATATGACACCAAAGTCCCCCCTGCTGGAACCATTCGGGTTTATTCTTCTGTTCTTGCCCTTTTCCAGTTTATCACAAATATAGATACTTAATCAAAATAGGTTACTGATTTAGAGTGTGCGCAAAATGCATTATATATTTTATTTATTAAAACATTGAACTCTATTACATGATTATTCCATTTCATATATACGAGAGTCCCCCCCCCCCCACACCATAAGAGTGATGGTGCACCCATAAAATGATATAAAGCGCCCCTCACCTTAAAAAAAGCAACCCCTTGAAAATATCAATGGCACAGTCTGCGTGGTGAACGCCCCTCGTCTTCTCGCCATATGTGCATTGCATATTAATAACATAGTATTTAAAAACTGATCACTTTTAAAACGATGACATGAAATAATATTACTTTTTATTTCAGCATGTAAATGCAGCTGTTCCATTTTTGCCACTGACTCATTCCTCCTGAGTGTCCTACATAAACTAGTATATCTACGAAGGAAATGTTATTTTCGGAACTAATGTCAAGGAATTTTTTTTATTGTTAACCACATTTAACATAATGAATAAGCAGATGAATTAATTTCATAACTATGTTCTTACTAATAGATAACATGGTCATTTTCTAATGGTATAAATATTTTTAAATGAATGAATAAATTATAATAAAAAAAGATAAATTATACCGGCAACATTTTTTGTGAAGCATATTACAATACTAGAAAATATTTGCATTACCATATTTC